>NC_047508.1:8830448-9199198 GCF_902827115.2 Pseudochaenichthys georgianus
GGTCCTTTTCCCACGCCCCCTCTCCCTCACAGGGGGACTTCATCTCATGTCCCAGTCGTGAAGTTCAGACTGTACAACACTGTGGGAATATCATAACACATGGCCCAGAACAGTTTCCTGATTCACTCCGCTCAGCATTAGCAGGATTTCATGCTGGATTTGTCGGCCTTCGCTCACACAGCCAGAGAGAAATCAGTGAGCAACAACAAACACGGGTTTAAGTGCATAATGAACGTACTGTGGAGTTTTGGCAACTGGAACAGCAGACGCTGAAGAATTGTAAATGTTATATTTGTGTTCTGTAATCTCTGAAAAGGGATATTTCTATTTGGTCCTTTTTAATCCCTCTTTCTCAAAAGGGATATCTTTGTATCTCTCCCCGAGTCCTGTGTGCAATTCAGTAGCTAGTGTGGTGTGAAGAACTTTACCTGGTCGTACTCCAGCGCTCCAGGGTAGAGGGGCCAGCCCAGAAAGAGCTCGGAAATCACACAGCCCAGTGACCACATGTCGATGGCCTCGCAAAAGGGCAGGCCCAAAATAATCTCTGGAGCCCTGCAGAGAGAAAAGAGAGGCGGAGAATGTTACTCTTTTGGAGATGGTCACAATGTTAAAAAACAACAACTTGTAAGTCACTCTGTCACAGCCTTGGGGGGACAACATGTCTATGTTATCACAAGAGGGTCAGGGCTAGGGTCTCTGCAGCCGATGTTCTGCAGAAAATGTTCCTGGAAAACCAAAATATATTAAAGTGCAAACCCTGTCAACCACATCAAATCAATAGTAGGGACTTGTGGATGCAAAACAACTACGACAGGGTATCTGCAGGAATCCTGTAGTCAAATGTAATAACTTTTAAGACCTTTTTTAAGACCCATTCCATACATTTTAAGACCTCATCGCAACTTCGAGTTCTAACCGTTACATTGGCGACACACTTTACTACAGTATTTATTGTAAGATAGCATAACTAAACAGCTTGTGATAACTCCTTATCATAATTCAGATAGAACAAAGCACACTAGAATGAAGTGTGTGACCAACCCACAAGGTTTATTAGAAACATAAACCATTAGAAAGTTTGATTGAGGCATTGTTCCCAAGAGATAAAACAGACAGACGACTGAAGCCTCCTCTCCACATGAACCTCTCTGTGAAGGTCAGGTTTAATGCAGCATGCTGCTTTGCTGCTTCTGTACTCTGTGCTCTTTCATTCCAGTAAAACTCCTCAGAAACCAGTAGAAACCAGTATTTGACCAATAAACAAAACAATTGACAAAACTTTGAACTATGAAATATATTAATAAACTTTGGTGAGCTTCAGCGGGGTAATGCCATATAGGAGCTCCCTCGCAAATACCCAGGGGTTAAATTGGGCCGGGCTGTCCGGGGCTGAGCGCCGGCACATAGGACGATGCTCTGACGTCATCACCCTCGCACATTTGTCATATGTTTACAAAAAACGATATATGTTGAGACTTTTCCCGTTCTTAATATAGACTATATTTAAGGTCGCTATTAGGGGTGTTGAAAATAATCGTTTCTACGATGCGGACGATTCGGTATCGATGCAGTGACGGAAGATAATCGATTATAGAGTAGTAACATTGCTTCCTGATTTTCCGGCCGCGGCTTTACAATAACGTTTTTTTTCTGTCACTTTAATATCAAATCGGTCGGTGACGAAAAGATCAGGGAACAGACGTGACTGCGGCACAGCAACACGGAGCAGTCTGCTTTATCCACCAACACAAGAACACCAGTCTAGAACCCACAGCAGAAGGACCCGCTCCGAATCACTCCGTGTCGCTGCGGCTCAGAGACACAGGGAGGGATTTATGTTTTTCAAAAATAATCGCGTTACAATCAAGTCAGGTTTTTGGTGGATTTAATTAAGTCTTGGATTGCAGAGTATGAATGTCCTCTAGCAATTTGCAGACGATATATACGTGTGTAAAGTTTGTGAAGGCAGGAGGAAAAAAGCTTCCGCGATCACCGTCTCCTCCGTTCCTTCAAGCTCCGCCCCCTCCCTGAAAATAATGAGTGACAGGCTGATAGTGACCCGATAGAAACTTTATTATTCACTTAATCACTGAGATATAATGAAGCTAATTTAATCTCATACATTCATGGTATTTATGTAACAGTAAGACAGAGAATGTAAGTGCGCACCCACATGCAGTATTTTAGTTTGTATGTTATTGTAAATACTCCTGTTGTCTGCTGTGTTCAAACTCAAGTCCTGTGTGTGATGCCACATTCAGGACATTCAGTGTCCTTTCTTAACAGAAGGCTGTGGCTAGAAGCTGCAGCTCGACTGCAGAAGCATTATTTTTTTTTTTTTGAGGATGGAACAACTTCACACACGGAGGCTAGACCTATACAATTCATTTATTTTGGTTTATAAATTAATGTCAAGACATTTATGTTATTGATTTCTGAAGCACTTTCTAAATAATAAAAAGAGAGTTCATCTGTATTTACTGCATGTATGCATTGATGAAAAATAAGCCATGTGCAGTAATATAGAAAATTGAGGATGCAACGCATTGGTATGAATCGTGATGCATCGTGATATCGAATTGAATCGAATCGTCAACAGGATAATCGTAATCGAATCGTGAGACCAGTGAAGATGCACAGCCCTAGTCGATATGTGTTGACTTTACTTTAAAATAGCAGATCTCTGTGACCGGATATAGTTTTTTTTGCTTAGTGAACGTGTGTCTCTTCCTTGGAGGAGCAGCATCGCCTGGACTCTGCTGCTCCTCCGTGCAGAGAGTCTGCAGCGGTGTGTTTCAGCGACGTGCAGTCAGGGGAGGCACGGATTGGCCATCGGGAGAGTCGGGACTTAAACTCGGCGGCTTTCTGGCTAGCACTTAGCCCCTCGAACCAGCTTTCATCACTATCAGTGACGCCCCAACTCTTTCTGCCCGCCCCCCCCAGAGCGGAGCAAGGCAACGAAACTTAAAATAAGAAGCAGCATTTTACGGCGCGCTATGCATGGGGCCGCCTTGAGGGGGTTTCCCGACATGTCGTTGCAGTAAATTAAAGGGTGTTTCATGTTGTCGTTGCTGTGGACCTTCTTAATACCTTGGAAAATGCCGTTTAATACTATTTAATAGCCTTAACTTTCGCTAAATTGATTTATCAACTTTCAATACTTTTTAAGACCCCGCGGACACCCTGTACTAGTGTGAAAATATGTAATATACAGTATGACATGCTGGGCTGGTTTTTCATATCCTCTCATTTAAATGCTTGGCTATTGATGGTGCTATATATATATATATATATATATATATATATATATATATATATATATATATATATATATATATATATATATTCATTAGGTCATGGTATTGCCTTTTTCTCATTTTAAAAAGGGTCCCTTACTTTACTTATTTTTTGGCTTGCTCTTAGATTGTATTTTCTTGGCTTTTTACTATTGTTAAATGTACTTGAATATAATCCTGATGCTTTTAATGTTTATTAAAGCACATTGAGCTGCCTTGTGTTGAGATGTGCTATATACAGGGTTCTTACACCTTTTCCAAAGTCAAATTCAAGCACTTTTCAAGCATTTTCAAGGTGCATTTTCCAGCTTTTCAAGGATCTTACAGCTGTTGTAAATTACATATTTATATACACATACTCAAATGATTATTTCCCTACCTCACATTAAATCAGGTGTTCTTTATGCTATAAACAACCACATGTGTGTTTCGTGATAGCATTCTACACGAGGATGCAAAATTAAAGTAAAGAAAACTAAGTTTAATATTTTAAAATTAGTGATCTGTACGTAGACTGGGCCTCCCATATAACCTGGCTGAGCCGATATACAACAATCAGCCAAATAACTTTTCAATACATTATTGATTAATTGTTGAGGTACTTTTAGGTTGGTAGTGAACGCAAGTCAGAGGTACATGGTGTACTTCTACTCCACTGCAGTTCAGAGGTACATGGTGTACTTCTACTCCACTACAGTTCAGAGGTACATGGTGTACTTCTACTCCACTACAGTTCAGAGGTACATGGTGTACTTCTACTTCTCTACAGTTCAGAGGTACATGGTGTACTTCGACTCCACTACATGTATTTAACACCGTTAGTTACTTCACAGATGTGGATGAATGATGTGAAATCTAATCAAGTGTTGAATCAGACTTTAGTTCCACCTGGAGTAAATCCACCAGCTACCCTGCAGTCTACAAAGCCATTCAGACTAGCTGCACCTTCACCAGCTTTGAGAACACTTTAATGATCAATCTTTATAAAACATATCATTTATATTATTCTGAGATGGACCAATCTGCACAACGACTACTTTTACCGTCTTTCACTATATTTTGATGAGAATACTTTTCTATTTTCACTTGAGGAACATTTTGAATGCAGGACTTTTACTGTAACAGAGTATTCCTACACTCTGGTACTGTACTTCTACTTTTACTAAGTACAAGATCTGTGTACTTCTACTTTTACTCAAGTACAAGATCTGAGTACTTCTACTTTTACTCAAGTACAAGACCTGAGTACTTCTACTTTTACTAAGTACAATATCTGAGTACTTCTCCACCTCTGGTAGTGTATTAGCCTGAATTGTAGCTACAAAATCACGCAGAGCTGCATAAAAATAGACTCACAATGGAAATAATATGTACAAATGTGTCCAATGACTTTAGGTAATGTTGACTACTCAAGACTCTTTACTTATACATCTTCAAAGGAAGACTGTGTTCATTCTACAATTACATGGGATTAAAACAAAATGTAGTTTTACTTGTATAATACTTCAATTTTATATAAAAGACAGTTTGTTTTCATCTGTTTTCAAATAAACAAAGTCTTGGCTTTCTGAATATTAAACTTGTTTCGGCAAATTCAGATGATAAATACAACTTTGAAGCTTCGGCATAATTACAAGCGGAGAACGGACTAATGTAACGTCACAGCAAGCATAGCAACAGCCGGTGTTTCTTGTGAGTGTTTCCCCGGGACACAAACGCAATAAACACACACACACTCGCGAGCTTCCCCCAGACCAGTAATACAAACGAAAATGTGTCTTCGGGTCAATGTGACTGATTTCGATAGAGCAAGTCACATTTGGTTTAGGCACGAAACATACTACCAGTAGAAATACATTGCTTTCAAAATCGCTCTGTGTCGAATCAATAGATTATATTTCATGACTAGAACACGAAATGCCGTGAGACTGAGTTGAATTACAACAGTGAGTGCTTCGTCCTCTGAAGACCACACGATGGCGACTGTAACGCACACAACATAGGGACGCTCCTCTGAAATGATTGTCCCCTGCAATTATTATTATCCCTCATGGAGTTCGCTATTCAGCTCGCTAACGTTAGCTTAAACAAACGTAACATGCAACGTTAGCCTAATCCAAAATGCTCTACTACGGCGTACCTTTCATGTTGCTCGTCAGCGCAGACTCTCGCATCGTTATGTTGCACACTTTGCAGGAGGCTACTCGTGGGCTTGACCCTAGTCTTAGCCATGGCTTGTATTGGTCTTCTAGCCAACGCTCGTTGAAACTGCAGCCTCCTGGCACAGTCATTTATCTCTCATCAGAATGCCCAGGTAACACACACACACACACACACACACACACACACACACACACACACACACACACACACACACACACACACACACACACACACACACACACACACACACACACACACACACAACACACACACACACACACACACACACACACACACACACACACACACACACCACACACACACCACACACACACACACACACACACACACACACACACACACACACACACACACACACACACACACACACACACAGGTCGCGCGCGGGAAGGTGCAGCGGAGCTGTTTTATGTAGAAGCGAAGCAATGCTTTTCTGTTAATCTAAAAAGCGAACTATTCAGTCAGACAGCAATTTATTGTAAAAGTAAAGCATTTACATTTTCAAGCACTTTATCTCAATTTCAAGCACCATTCCCAAAATTCAAGCACTTTCCCAACCTTGAAAACACCACGTCAAATTTCAAGCATTTTCAAGGATTTCAAGCACCCGTACGAACCCTGTATATAAATAAATACAATAAATAAGCATGGCATATAACTGTCCCCATGCAAATAAATACGCTCTCTTTAACAACAGGATATAGAGGGCTCATTAATTGAACATTAAACCCACATGACGTGCATGCATCGATAATGCAACAAAGAACTAAATCTGTTTCGCCAATGGACTTTGCCACTTACGCAAATTAAATGGGACTGGTAATCTTGCAGCGGTAGTATTAGAGGTGTATAAAAACAATAGGCTATTAGGCCCGGTCACAGCAGCAGGGCTGCAAATAGTAACCACTGCTGTGACAACCGCAGGGAAATGGTCTGTTGCCAGGCAACGACCAAACGCTCAGGACCATAATGTAACAGTATTACAGGGTGATAAATGGGCCACTGCTCGTTGTTGCGTATGTGTGTCACTGTGACGTGTGTGCGTTTCTATGTGCGAATGTATGTATGTGTGCAAACACACCAGTGCAGATGTCCATCACAGTAACAGCGCAGGCTTTCTAAATAAGGAAATTACACACTGCCATTTCCTATTGCTCCTTTCAAGAGGTCCAGTAACGGCCTGTCTACACTACAGCGTCGAAAGCTCCAAGCTGCTCCAAGCTGCTCCAAGCTGCCCATTCACTTTCAATGGGGTGACGTCACGTAGCCGCGCTTTTTCGCCGAACTGAATTGTGGGTAGCAGAGCGAGGCGTCTCAGGCGACCCAGGCGACCAGAACGCCTGGACGCCGGAGTAGCCAGCGCCAGCCAATCAAATCCCATTTCCCAAAATCTGACAGCTGAAGCCGTAGCCAATCAAACCGCGTCTAAGCTGGGAGAGATATCCCGCCGTTCATTTCTATATTTCAAAAAAAGTTGGAGGAGAAACTAACTATCGCCGTAGCGAATCACCCGGTTTTGTATGACCAGACCCTCTTCACCTCCCGGGATACAAACCGGAGGAACCAGGCATGGAGGGAGGTGGCAGAGACAGTGGGGGAAACTGGTAGGTTTTCGCCTGTTTGGGGAGTTTATATATATATTGCTCGCATAAAATCCCCTGGGGTTTTTGCTTTGTATGTCGGGGGCGGGAGATTCATGTGATTGGTTGTTGGCCGTGTTGCTTGAATAAAATCCCCAAGCTCCAGACACGCCCAGCTCCAAGCTATTTTTGGAGCTGTAGTGTGGACGCTCCGTAAGAGGTCAGTAAGAGTAAGTAAGAGGCCCAGTTATGCAATACCAAACAGAGCTTTGTATTAGACTGCATCAAATATTTACAGAACAATCTTGCCAAGCAGTGACTAAGGCCCCGTCTACACGGAGACGATATCAGTTGAATCCGCTAACGTTCTCTATCGTATAGACGGTTCGTCCACACGAGGCCGACACGGAAACTCGGATACCCTTTGATTACGGCTCCCAAAGTGGGTAGGTCTGAGGACGAAACGCTTGCGGCTCTGCATGTGTGCCCTATATGATCATTCCCTGAAAACGATGACGCCATAGCCCCGCCTCTCCTGCTCCCCCCCGCGTCATTGCTGATGCGTTTCGCCAATAACAACAACAACAATGGCGGATCACATGGTTGCGTTGTTGCTCCAGACGCTACTGACCATGATACAGATGTTAGTGCAAAATCTACAGCTCCTCTACCACAACCATCAGCAACAATAATAATATGATATAATAATAATAATAATAATAATAATAGTCATCAGTCTTATTCGCTGCTTTTGGTTTATTTTGTGGCGGAAGTACATCGCCACTTACAGGCCCAGCATATGTACTACAGCGTCTCCAGCGGTCTCGTGCGGACGGACACGTTTCTTAAGCCGATTCCGTGTGGACAGAAGACTTTTTGTTGATATCGAATTCGGTTCGTCTCCGTGTGGACGGGGCCTAAGAAAGGGATTGTTGTGTTCTTATTTTGAAAAACCCCACAGTAGTTTTAAATGGTACGATAAAAAGATGATCACAAAAAATTGTGTTTGAACTCAAAGGAAAATAATAAAATAATTCATCAGATGAATTCAGGCTCAATTCTGCTTTTTTTTTCTGTAGTGTGTTATATAGGTTTTACACTTCACTCGCGTTGGTTGGACTTTGTTTACATTTAATGACATCACTATGTAACAGTCGCAGCAGATTGGGCTCTGGTTTAAGACACAGGGTGAAATGAGGTGCTGCAGCACAGGCAGTAGGAAAAAAACCTTTCTGAACATTGAAGCATGTAAACACCTCACAGTAGAGGCACAGGATACAAATATCAACCTGAAAAGTAGCATTTAACAAGCAGAGGAAACATAGATTCATTAGAATGATATTAAGCCTGTAGGGAAGTTAGCATAGTAGTGTAAACAAGCTACACACTGGCTGAACAAATACCACTTATTTCAAAATTAGGAAAACTTACAGAAGATTAACAAGCCAAACCAGTTGATTGCTTAAGTTTACAAAAAAATGATGAAATCAAATAAACTATGAGGAAGAGGACAAAGATTTAAGGAAGATGGTTTAAATTGCACTTTTGTCTTACATCCATTGGTTGTTCTATGTTTGAGGTCAACAAGAAAGCAGATGTAGTTTTACAGCAAGATTTGACCATTTATTTTGAATATCTCTACAAGTTTACAATAACAAACCTAAAAAAGGATAGTGTGTGTTGTTGTTAACAAACACAGGCCGTAACACACCCACAAACACACACCCCCTGTCAGGCATTTGGCAGACAGACCAGGTTCCAGAACTAACCGTTCACACTAGAGAGCCGTAATTACACAACATGAACAAACACTGCACACTGTATGGCAACTAGTGTTGTCACGATACCAACATTTTGGTTTCGATACCGATACCAAGTCAAGAATTGCGATTCCGATTCTTTTTCGATACTTTTCTTAAAAAAAGGGAAACACGGAATATCGGCTTTAAAATTAGGAATAACAGATGATTTTAGCAGTCAGAACAACTAAAGCAGCAGGTAATAATAACAGAAACGCCAAAGAGTCACATCTAATATAAATATATATAAAAGCATTTATTTTAATTGTGTAGCAGTGAGTTTAACATTTTGGCAGCACTGTTGAGCATTTTGAAAATGTATTTTCATGCCTCTGTGCAAGACTTAGTCTTTCTATCTTTATAGCCACTGGTGTAAAGTAACTAAGTTCATAAACTCAAGTACTACTTGGGTACAATTTTGAGATACTTGTACTTTATTTAAGTATTTCAATGTTTCTTTTGTTACTTTGTACTTCTTCTCCTCTACAGTTCAGAGGTACATGGTGTACTTTTACTCCACTACATGTATTTAATCCCTTTAGTTACTTCACAGATCTGGATGAATGATGTGAAATATAACCAAGTGTTGAATCAGACTTTAGTTCCACCTGGAGTAAATCCACCAGCTACCCTGCAGTCTACAAAGTACTTCAGACTAGCTGCACCTTCACCAGCTTTGAGAACACTTTCATGATCAATCATTATAAAACATATCATATATATTATTCTGAAATGGACCAATCTGCACAATGACTACTTTTACTGTCGCTACTTTAATACTTTTACTTGAGGAACATTTTGAATGCAGTACTTTTACTTTAACAGAGTTTTCCTACACTCTGGTGCTTCTACTTTTACGGTCGCTACTTTAACTATATTATATTTTGATGATAATACTTTTGTACTTTTATTTGAGGATCATTTTGATTGCAGGATTGTTCCTACATTCTGGTACTTCTACTTTAACTCAAGTACAAGACCTGGGTACTTCTACTTTTACTCAAGTACAAGATATATACTTATAACACCTCCGTTTATAGCCTATGAAAAAAACTAATAGAAAACGAAGGCTAAAGCTAACGTTAGCAGATAGTGATGCTAGTTTGCTAGTTAAGTTTGCTCAACGATAATATTGCGACAGAAAAACTTTTCAGTGCACTTCACCCTCTGCCGCTCCGACAGGGAGCTCTGCTCTGAACACCTGAACGGCCCGCTCACAGACTTCTGGCGTCTTTTCTGTCAACGAGCCGAGGCGCAGCGGCAGTTGCACTCCCACTTGCAGCCATGCTTCTCGTTTTCTCACATGCTCTGGCAGCTAGCGCGTGGCCGCGTGCACGAGAGAGGGGAGGGACTTGAGAGGAGCGGGACTGCAGGCACGGCTACAGGGAGTGGAAGCAGAGCGCTGAACACACACGGCTCTTATTAAAACGGCGCTTTTTCACGGGAGTACTTTTCCCCGTCATTCTTAAAGTACCGATACTAATGAAACGGAGGAATCGTACCGTTTTTAACTGCAGGGTATCGCGGTACCTTTCAAGTATCGATACACCGTGCAACACTAATGGCAACACACCCCTATGGGCTCAGAACAGTCTCATAATACACACATGCACACAGAAGGATTCACACTTGTATTTCATGATCCGCAAAATGATCCACACTTGTGTTTTCCAATGCACACAAATGTGTTCCGTTTCATATACATGTAAATAAAATCCAAATACAGAAAAAAGTTTTACATAATGTAGTTTTGATCCTCACACATTTGTTTTCCATTTAAAACCTCTGAACCTGCAAACACAAACCGCTTTCGGTACACGGATCGCTGTGCATTCGTGTGTGGGTTTTTTGAGACTCCCGACGGTCAGCCGATTCGTACTTGTATTCTTTTCTATCTATAGCCAATCAGATGTCTCCTCAATTCTAAGCCAATCACATGAGCGCGCCCCCACGAGGGTATGATTTATTGCGTAGACGTAGAGCTTCATGTACGCATTTTGCGCAGTCCGGTCAGCTCGCTAAACAGAGGGCGGAGCATCAGGTGATCATGCAGAGCTGCGTGTCTCCGTCAGACTCAGCAGCTGATCTGATCTCTCTCGCGTCTAGTTACACTTCACTCGCGTTTATGTCCATATCGATCAGATCCAGCTCTCCTGATCGGCCTTTATAGAGAGCACCGATCAAACTATTAAGCGTGAATATCGGCCGATAATGACCGGCGGGGCTCCCCCGTTCACTGTCTAGCACTGGCTTCGTAGTGCACTGATCGATTAGGCTAAGCTAACCTGTAGCTGCTCCCTCCACACTCACAACAACTTCATACAGACATAAATAAAGCAGCTGTATTCGCCGCACAGGAAACACACATTTAAAACGGTTTTGCCTGCCATTTTTGTTTACACAAGCATTCATCAAGGGTTCGGAAAGTGGCGCTGTACCTTAATAATATAAAGGCTTGTATTTGCGTGCATTTCCTGTTCGGAAAGTGGCGCTGTACTGAGAGTGGAGGTGTCCTGAGATTAGCGCCTGCAGGCAGGCTCCATGGACCTGTCAGCTCCGGACAGCGCAAAATGCGTACATGAAGCGCTACGTCATGAACGCAAGAAATCTACCCTCGTGGGGGCGCACTCATGTGATTGGCTTAGAATTGAGGAGACCTCTGATTGGCTATAGATAGAAACAATTACAAGTACGAATTGGTTGAGCGTCAGGGGGGGCTCAAAAAACCCACACGAATGCACAGCGATCCGTGCACAGAAAGCAGTTTGTGTTTGCTCCCAAGCCCTGTTGTTGCCATTTTATTTTCTGTTAAATAAGGTTAGTTGACCATGAGTTAGACCCGAGTCTTTCTGACAGTTCTTATTTTGCCGCTGCCCGGTGTAATTCAAATCTACCGCCGCTCGCACCACAGACACACAGCTGCTGCTGTCCAGTCGCAGCACCGGAAATGGAACTGCTGGGAGAAAAACTGACTATCAGAGATTTAACGTTATCTTTGATAATATTTCGTCTCCTCATTTTTCGTCAACGAAAGTAAAGAGAGATCTTGGCATAGTTTTTATTTAGTAAACTACATTTTCGTCTCGTCACTTTTTGTCAACGATATTGCATGATGATTTCGTTACAGTTATTGTTTACTGCCATCGGTGCCGTCTCGTCATCGTCTCGTTTTTGTCATGGAAAAAAAAGGTCGTTGACGAACATATCTCGTCATAGTTTTAGTCAACGAAATTAATACTAGTCTCTTCCCAGCTGGACGTGCCTGGAACACCTCCCTAGGGAGGCGCCCAGGTGGCATCCTTACTAGGCGCCCGAACCACCTCAACTGGCTCCTTTCGACGCGAAGGAGGAGCGGCTCAACTCCGAGTCCCTCCCTGATGACCGAACTTCTCAGCTTATCCCTAAGGGAGACACCAGCCACCCTGCGGAGAAAACCCATCTCGGCCGCTTGTATCCGTGATCTGATGACCCATCCTTCATGACCATAGGTGAGGGTAGGAACGAAAATGGCCCGGTATACAGAGAGCTTTGCCTTCTGGCTCAGCTCTCTTTTCATCACAACGGTGCGGTAAAGCGACTGCAGTACCGCTCCCGCTGCTCTGATTCTCCGGCCCATCTCACGCTCCATTGTTCCCTCACTCGAGAACAAGACCCCGAGATACTTTAACTCCTTCACTTGGGGTAAGGACTCATTCCCTACTTGGAGTGGAAAGTCCATCGGTTTCCTGCTGAGAACCATGGCCTCAGATTTGGAGGTGCTGATCCTCATATCAGCCGCTTCACACTCGGTTGCGAACCGATCCAGTGAGTGCTGAAGGTCGCAGACCGATGAAGCCATTAGAACCACATCATCTGCAAAAAGCAGTGGCGCAATCCTTAGTCCACCGAACTGCAGACCCCCTCCCCCACGACTACGCCTCGATATCCGAGCCATGTATATTACAAACAGGATTGGTGACAAAGCGCGGTGAAAACTAATGTTTGTTGTCCACTGCTGACTTATTTCTGCGGATTGATATGACTGCATACAGTCGCTTGATCCTCCATAGGAATGGTCTGTTCTTCTTAGCAGCGGTGTATTAATGAGTATTAACAACCTCTAAAATGTCCAAATTGACCAATCAGAATTGAGAATTCAACTAAACCGTGTAATAATAATTGATATCCAATAGAACAACATTTACAAATAACAATTTCTCTCTTAATCACATTCACAATTACTTTGAATGCAATATCAGATTCTAAATACACATAATATAGGTCGTTTTAAGCCATAGTAGCTAATATTAGAAATTATAGATAAAATGTTTTTTATGGTGTTATGCATCTTATACATATTTACTCATTTCATTGATTACATTATTTGGTCACAATTTCTGTTTCTTCAGCTCAAGACGGATTGTTTACCATTGTTACTGTATGGCTTTAAAAATGTGCTTAACATAAGCTTAATGTTCCAAACAACAATTATCTATAAAATAAAAATGTTGCATTTTTGAGCAGAGCCAACTGCAACTGCCGACAGTCAAACCTCTGAGGAACTTAACCAATGTGTTTTTACAGGGTACAATGCCAAAGTTAGAAAGGCAAACGCTTTGTTTGTTGTCCACTGCTGACAGAGTATGTTGCACCGTCATGCGGCGCAGTCCGGATGTGTTTTTTCTGTCCTCCCGGGGAGTCATATCACATAGACCGGGAGCTTTTTAGGAGCGGAATGTTTCCTGTAAAATCACTAGAGTAGCTGCAGTTGGCTGCAGTGTTTGCTTCTGGACAACATCAGTTTCCCTTTTCTGTATTACTGTGGTTTATACCACAGTAGCAATACGGTAGAGACGGTAACGAGACTATAATTAAGCTGACTGGGTAGGAAAGGCAGTGGTATTTTAGAAAAGCAAGTTGAAGCAAGGACAATACTATTGACACATACTGCAAATATTATTATAATTGATGAAATGCAGGTAAAGAACAAGGAATCTAGCAACATGTTAATACAAATACACCACTTGTGTTTTATTCATATTGAATGTACGAGCAGCCGGTATGGGATCCACTCGGAAAAACAACATTAATCCACAAATACAGCTACATGTCTTTCTAACTGTTTTACTTCCCCAAACCAGTGGCGGTTCTAGAACATTGTACATGGGGTGGCAAAGGGGGGGCAAGAGGCCATGCCAGGGTGGCATGGGAGGGCGTACAGTACCTGGTGTTTTATACTGTATACACTTTTTATTGTTCAATCATGCCCTAACAAAAGTGTTCTTAATGCACAAGAGAAACAAGGTGTTCAGACAAACAAACTAAAATATAGTATAAAGCAGCATAAATACTCATGATACCCTAGAATCCTGTTTACTGTAAGTACAGTCAAAGTACTTGGTTATAATTAAGTACACAAATGACATCACCCATCTCTTAAAGTGCACCTATCATGCTATTTTTAGGCAATAGCATAGGTCTCAGATATACAAATATATAAAAAACATGTCTATGGAGTGTTTTGCTCAAAATACCAAACAGATCACCCATTCTAGCCATCCCTCATATCCCTCTATTTCACTTCCTGTGAAAAAAAAAAAGGAAATCGATTAAAAAAAAAGGAGGGGGCTGAGCTCATGCGGAAGGCAGCTACTGTCTAAACTAAATACTGCCATGATGAAACCCCATATCATGGATTTGTTCTGAAACAGTATGGAGCTCAAAGGCTTTCTCTCTTGCCGGTTATACCACAAGGTGAGCCAATCATCAAAACTCATTTCAACATGAGAGTACACCTCTTTCTTCATGTCTACTCAGGAATATACTTTCATGTTAATTAAAAAAGAATGGCAAATGTGCACACCATGTACTATTTCGATGTGACTAGTGTAAAACAACACCTTTGTGACACATAAATCACACCTAGACAAAGAAAGCCCAACACAACCTGGCTAAATCTGTAAGCATGCTAAGATGATAGCCATCTTTCCTTCCACCTGAGCTGCCTAACTGAATTATTCACATAGCCCAGTGCTCCGTTTTCATTGTGGCAGCTGGTTGTACGTCACCGGCCCCCGCAGGAAGGGAACAGTCACCTCACCAGGCCCTGCTGTGTCATGCTGCCATGGTAACGACACGTTACAGCATGACAAGCACTCAACAGCTTCTGCCTGAGACAGAGTTGTGCTTATAAAATCAACAAAGTTCAAGTGTGTGTCAATTTACATACAACAAAGGTTTGCTATGATGGAATAAAGACACCCACTATAGCAGAGGACTATATTATATTTAGATTGCTGAAATTATATGGAATGCAACTTCATAGGAAAATACAAAAGAATATAATTTAATATAAAACCCAACTGACTTCAATAAGCATTTAATGGAGGACAATTCCAAATGCTTACACTACCATTACTGGACATACTATTGCTATTCTTTGCTACAATATATACTACTTGTGTTTTAAAATGTAGATCTTAAAAAGAAGAATAAAACACTTTATTAACCCTAAGGGGAAAATCTTTTTTTTAAATCTCTATAAACACAGAAAAAATACACACAAAGCACAGAACATATACACATTCTTAGGGGTTCTGTGCCTTGCTCAAGGACACCTCAGCAGTGCCAAGGTTTTGAACTGGCCCCTCTCTATCCCTATTTGTGTTTCGATTGGGACTTGAACTAGTGACCCTTTGGTTTCCAAGCCAAGTCCCTCCAGACTATGCCTAAGAGTGTTAAGGCAACTTCAATTGTACAACTTATTCATATTTATGTCTGACTTTTGCACCACACTGCCGGCAATGCTAGCACCTATGGTTCTGAAAAACCCAGGGAAAACCCCAGAGCTTAAAGGAAAAATAAAACCTCCTCCTACCCACTTGTGGTGAGGCTAGCATTTTCTTAACAGCCTCGCTGTGATAACAATACAGTAGAGCCATTATGCAATGTGAGCACTGGAGACATGCTGTCCTGCAAACCACTCTCCTGATAACATGATGTTCCAACAAAATGACACGCACACTGCCGTCGGAATCAAATTACATAATCATATAGGTAGGAAAAACAGTGGTGGCATCTCCGGACCAATGAGGACATTTGCCTCACCAGAGGCCTGCACTACAAAGCCGGATCTTCGCTTAGCGAGCTTGCTTCAGGGGAAACTCGGGGTTTACGGTCCTACGATGCTGGTTCTCTTTTTAGCGGCCTAGATCTCCATGGTATGCTGAACGGCTAACCTGCTCCGGACAAGAGATCAAGTCAGTGAAAGCACCGCCTGCTGACCAATCAGAGCTCAGTGTGTGGAGTTTAAAGCGATCAAGTCATATTACAGGAGAAAGGAAATACAGAAAAGCTGCAGGAAAGACGGCCGGCAAAAATCAACTGACTGTGTGAACGTGAACATTAATAGAATATCACCTCCATCTTCAGAGCAATCTGACTATTATAACATTAGCGTTAAGAAAGCTTACTTAAATATCTGCCACAACATAAGTAACCGGATCAGAGTAACATTACGTAGCCTACAGTCCGCCGCACTGTGAGTGCAGACATCGATGTGTCTCATTATCATTCATATCACGTCATAATGTATCATATATTTCCTTATCTGAGTCGGCTTCTGGCCGTGCAACACTCACAGCGTCACAGACTGTATGCAGAAGTATTATTTTAAGCAACACATTAAGTTGACGAAACACTCGAGTCAAATGTAATTAAAGTCAGATCCACTCGTGTCTCAGACGGGGCATATCATAAACCTGTTAATGTACGCACTCAAACACTTTTTCTGTTACCAGTGTTTAAGTCATGGATGTTTGAAGTTTAACTTCTAATATTATAGTTTACTTTTCATTCAGGAAGTATGACGCTGCGCTGTCAGTATGCTTCTCCATGTTTGTGATTGGTCAAATGTTGCTGGCCCCTTCCCTTTCATGTGAACGCGCACTCAGCCGGACGGAGAAACCGTGGCTTGAGTTACCGAGGTGATAACCAGCGTCGTAGGACAGTTTAGCCAGAGCGCGTTTGTTTTGGATTAGGTAAACCAGCTAACTCAAACCTATCCAGGTATGTTGAACTGGATTCGTAGTACAGGCCTCTGGCCTAACAACACAAGAGTATGTATACAACACAAGCTGTCGACATAGCTAAATCAACACCCCTACAAACAGAACAAGGGGGAAGGGAGGCCAATAAAGACAAAAAGGATAGACGAATGAAAGTGTTACCAATAATGAGCAGAGACTGGCAAGAAGTAGCGATGTTATACTTAGGTAAAAGTACAAAAGTAATGGCAAAAACATAAACTTAAGTACCAAATATAAAATGTGTTGTTGTTATGCATAATGGCTGTTTTCATTAACAGCTGGTACCTAAAACAATACAAACAAATGTATCAAAGAAAATACTTTAATATGCTATTTATGTCACTTAGTTTTTGTGTAATTGCTGCTACAATTCTTTTTTAGCCACAGTTGTGTACTTAGTCTTCATTTTGATTTTATTACTAATATCTAATTTTCTTTCTTTTTTATTTTTGCATTCCATTTTTAACTACCATGCCACTTTTGCTGTAACGCCGTTCACTTCCCCACTGTGGGACTCATAAAGGAATTTGGATTCCAGATTGTAGTGGAGTAAGAGTATAAAGCATATAAAATGCATAACTACTTAGTCAAAGTGCAAGTACTTCAAAGTTGTAGTAAGCTTCAGTACTTGAGTCACTTTACTTTGCTACATTTCCCCTCTGTGGCAAACGTACACACTGGTACTCTCAAGTAGCCGGAATTAAAGAGCTAACCCAAGGCTATAAGCAAACTACCGCACACGTTTCAAAGAGAAACTCCCTCTGGAGGGAACTTTGGGGTTTTAATAATAATAATAATAATTCCTTACATTTATTATAGCGCTTTTCCAGATGCTCAAAGCGCTTTACAAATACACATTACACACATCATACATGCAATGGTCACCTTAGCATACAGACAAACCTACACTAACCCACTACAGGAAGGGGAAACCCTAAAGAGCAACAAGGCACCTTTTACTGAAGCCATCGCCCATACGTTAAAAGTGAAATGTTGTTCTGCGTCGTTGCATCTCATTTAGCCACTTGTTGGCAACCACTTTTTTTCAAGACAACTAAAAAACAACATTACAGGAATAGAACATTCAAACCTCTTAGGCTTGTGTAAACCAGAGACCTTCTTTCAGGCAACTTACCACGAACCCATTGACTTTAATATAAGGGAACCGGAAGTGCTAGAAAGCCAACTAATTTTCCTGGTTTCATTCCTGCAGCTCTCTACAGCGCAGCAGGTTAGAGTACGCTGTGTAACCTACATGAAGCCTTGAGTCTTGTCAGCTGTAGTTTAGACACAAGGACACATACGAGCACACCCAGACACACACAGGAATGTCTGATGCTTTTTCCTGGATCTAAATGTGGGTTTTCACATACCACATTCTCCCCCGGCCTTCTGTGTCCCGAGTGGCCTCTCGAAGAATCAGTGCCAGCCCCAATTTTAACTGCACTCTGATCTCTGCGTTGCCCGTGCTGCCCACAGACAAAACACATGTGAGCACACCCCAATGTACACTTAACCGGGTCAACTTTATGTTATGTAACAAGTATAGCACCACTCTCCTCGGCTTGCAAACAAATGGGGAAGTTGCACCATGGGTTGGTATTCTGGTTCTCTGTGGCTCTTCATTTCGTTCAAAAACGGTTGAATCACCTGCAAAGACCTTGTGCTCCTTACAGGGCAATGCAATCATGACTGGACAGGGTGTAACGATGGGTGTGTGCAGCGGCTGCACAAATATCCAATATCTCAATCATATTTGTCATAAATTGCACAATATTTAAGGAGCTTGCAATAGTTGATCAGACTGGAATGAGCGACTTGCTGAAACGTGCTGAATGACACTACCAGCCTGTTATTCATTGGTTAATAAAAAGGAATTACTTTGCCTTACACCGTAGTTACTAAATGTTCAACGTTATTTTGCACAACATTATGTCTTGAAGTTCACAATCCTGTTCCAAAGGCAGGTTCCTACTCTCACCCTAGCCTGAGACGTGCCCAATATTCCATGACTGTGTTCCTCGTGTAAACATTTCAGTTCCTCTGAATGTTATGCGAGAGCTGTAGAGTTCAGGGCGTGACGCGCTGAACACAGTGCAAACATAGGTGCATGCAGGCAAAGGGCCATAAAGGAATACGTGCAGGAAAGAGTGAGGGAAACAGGAAAACAAAGAGTACAAAAAGTGAAAGACGGAACAAAATAAATATGGGTGGGGGGGGCTGTTCACATCTTGGAGCGCCCTGTGTGCACGTTAATACAGACAACTTGGCATTACATGAGAGAAGGCTGCGGAGAGAGTTTACCAAGCCCTGTGGGGAAACACATATGAGACACGCACATACACAACCATTACCCTTGGGACTGCATCAGTTAACTGTGCTGGCATCTCGTGGTGATACGTGACACGCCATTTCACCGCAAAACATATCTGATCTTCCAAAAAAATTATTCAGTGAATCTAACTTCTGAACATTTTGTACTATCTGCAACTGGCCCAGTCCTTCTAAGGTCGAGCGGATAGATAACTCAACTATGAAATGCCTCGTTCAAAATGTGGCATGGCAATTTGTAGTACTTTTTTACACTGACAAAATCAAGTATATTTAATTAACCAGATCACAGCAATAAAATCAGCTTCAATAAGTAACCGAACCCTAACAAAACAAGGGTAGGAAAACCACAAACGGGCATGTTAGTAATCTCCAGCCTCACCCAGTGCAGGGTGACTCCCCTGCAAGTGATTTCAAGGTGTATGAGAGAAGAAAAGAAGCATGCACCTGTAGTATCTGGACTGCAGGTAAGTGGAGCACACAGCCTTGGAGACATGGCTGGCTGAGCCAAAATCGATGACTTTGACTCTGTAGGGCTGCCTGGAGGGATCAACCAGCATGATGTTCTCTGGCTTCAGGTCAGCGTGGATCAAGCCGAGACACTTGAGCTTCTTTAAGGCTGTTGCCACCTGCAAGATTTACAACAATAAAATATATTATAATGTTGGCACTGTGATTCTAATGCCACAGCACAATGCAGACATGTCATTCCCTTCTATGGTTACTTTTTGTTACACTTTTAATTGATGTCTAACCTGTACTAAAACAGACATGGATACTGTATCTACGTGTATGGGTGTCTGCAGCACATGTCAATTTACCTGCTGCAGAATGGGCCGGATGATTTTGAGTGGCAGGGGGCTGAACTTGTTCTGCTTCAGGAAGTCATAGAGGTTTTGCTCCAGCATCTCAAACACCAAGCAGGTGTGGCTTCGGTGCTGAAAGCACTCGAGAGCACGCACCACATTGTGCTCATCTGCGTTCTCGCTGCTCAACCGGGCCAGGATCTCCACCTGGAGGAACAGGAGCAAGAGAGAAAAACAACACAGATTCAGTACGGAGGGTTCAGTACGCACTGTCTTTGTTGTAATAAAAAAAAAAGGCAATATAACAAGTGTTCCTCTTGTTGTGTGCTGATGTGAACCCCCCAGCAGATACAAGCAACACCATACCATGCGATTCTCCAGTTGTTCACAAGTTAAACTCAAACCCAGAGACTGGTGCATTTTCTTTACAGATTCTCACCTCGATCTGTCCCTGGCGCGCATAGGATGGGTGGTTCTTCAGTATTTTGACCGCCACCACTTCATTTGTCCCCCTCTTCCAGCACTTCACTACCTGACCGAAGGTGCCCCGACCCAGAAACTCCAACACCTCGTAGCTGTTCTTCAAGGAGCACAGAACCTCGTGCTGAACCAACTGATAGTCACCATCTGCTGATCCGGTTCTGGTCACAGTGGCTCCTGCCGCCGCTTCGGTATTGCCATTAGGCTTGATGTCGGTCCCCCCCCCCCTTATTCCCATGGCGGGTGGCGGCTGAGTAGGAAGTGTCCCTCCACCCCCTATTCTTACAGTGTCTGCATTGTTCCCGGTGCTGGTTTGCAACATGGCCACAGCGGCAGGAAGTGACGGTAGAGCAGATGCCTCCTCCACTATCTGCATGACGCAGTGGTTCTCCCGCGGATGTTCTCCACCTTCGCTTGCCTTCTGTTCACATCTCTGGTTGGCGCCTGTGTCTTGAATGTTGACGTATCCTCCTCTCGCTTCTACTCTTCTGCCCTCTTCCTCCTCTACTCTGATGCAGGCCCTGCTCAGTAGACCGCAGTCCAAGCTCCCTGCTGATGGAGTTCCACCGCTGTCTCTACGAAGCCTCACTTCCTGTGGGCCTCTGCTCTGGCGAAGGGACTCCTGGATCCCAGCTTCACCCTGTCTCTCTTCTCTCTGTAATCCTGCAGTCTGCAATTCACACTCCTCCCTGTCTCCAAGCTGCAGCCCCCTGTGCAGTCTTGCTGAATCGGCACCAGTGGGGGATGGGACAACGTTGTTGGGATAGGCAATACCGTAGTTGACTCCAATCACATAGGTCTTGGACACAAGTCGTTGCTGAAAGGTTCTGCTGGTGTTATTACTGTGGTGGGCTTCGTCTGATGGTCTGATGGTACTACTGCTGCTGGTTCCTAAGGCACTTGTTTGAGCTGAGTGCAGGTGTGATGGGTAGACCAAGACTTGTGAGGCCATACCTAAAGATTGGGGACAAAGAAAACACAGGCCATATGTATAATTTAGTCAAGGGTAAAGCAAGCTGACACAATACCAAAGATATAATGTGGTGCATTGCAAGGGCTCACATGACAACGAGAAGTTGAAAGGATCTTGGTTTTTGTTAGGTACGTGATAGTTAATTTCATAAGAGAGCTGTTTTGTTTTGATGTGTTTTCTGTTTGTGCTTATAGTATGTAAATGGGTGTTTGCGTGTTGGCCCCAGGAACAATAGCCAATGCTTATGATGAGTCCGTTATGTCCGCAAATGGGGATCGTAATATTGACGAAGACAAAGGTTTATAGGCATTTTCTACATAATTACCTAACATGTTGACAACATTTTTAATAAAAACTCTATTAACTAAACTTTTGTGTAAAGAAAAGAGAATTGGAAGAGCAAGGTAGCCCCCTTTCCTATCAACTGAGCAAGACTGTGGTCTAAATAAAGCCAATACACATCCGAGCCATCATGTCACCCTCGCTGAAAAGGGAACTGGCCCACTGTAATGGGAGCTGGGGGAAGCCTGCTGCTTCTCTGGCCTGCCCCTGCACGCTACACTGGAGGCTAGGTTTCATACAAAGTAGAAATGCCAAGCAAGCAGTACCCCAGGGGGAAATGATACATCAGGAAACACGAAGGGTGTTCTGTAACTCTGTGACATTATACCATCATTGAAATGACTGGAACTGACCCCTTTGATGGATAAACCTTCTTTCTGGGACGTGACTGGAATTTAGTTTTGTTAACCTTGCTATTTTTAAAGTTTCCTAATGAGATGACAACCAAGCAACATTCTCATGCTTTGAAAGTCATTTCTGATGTCACAGATAGTGTCATATATGAAATATTGTATCAATTACCAAACCATTTTCCAATTTCAAACAGCAGTATTTCAGAGTTTCTGAAAGGAATGTTCCTCTCCTCGAGCAAGTCATAACACAATGATAATAGGCAGAGGCCAAGCCTGTCAGCCACACTTCCTGCATATTTCTCCTAACAGGGACATACGGTGTGTCTGTCTGGGCTTACGCTCAAACTCAGAGGTCATTTGGGTTGTAAGGCTACAACACGTGTTACCAAACACACACAGTTGAGAAGCTAGCCGTCTTCAGCACAATGCTGAAAGGCTGTGGCCTTCCTAACTACTGAAGGCCTCACACACAAGCTCAGACAGGCCGAGAGGAGTGCCACAACGTCAACATGAGAATACAACACACTTATCAAGACTTGTAGGGCTGGCGAGTTTTAACCAACATACTGCCTACAAAAATTAACAAATGATGTTATGAACTTTTCTTTAAACTCAGGAAACAAACAGACAACAGAAAACAAACGGACCCTACTCTAGTTTGAACTATATCACCTGTTCTCAAAAACTGAGCTGCCTACTTATGTACTAGCTTCAGACAGAGGTCTCCTGTAACCTGGAGGTGGTTGTAATTAGAATTTCTGGATCAAGATCGTTTTCGAGAAAGATAGCATTTCCATTAAGTAGAGATCAATGTATGCATGGTATTCATGAACCGCCCACATTTGATAACCAGCTGAAGCAACTGACAGAAGTCCAAGGCAATAAAAGCAGAAAAAACCCTACTGTGACTGGTGTGGTGCAAATATGTATACCCGGTCCCTGTGTATGCTTAGCAAGGTGCTATAACCATCAGGCATTGAAGGACACTGGCACAGCTGTGATACCTCCTGCTCTATCCTCCAACTGCCAACATAGGTAGTCTGATATCCCACACAACCACGATCCAGGCCTGAAATGGAGAGCTATGACACAAGAGGTGTGTGTGTGTGTGTGTGTGTGTGTGTGTGTGTGTGTGTGTGTGTGTGTGTGTGTGTGTGTGTGTGTGTGTGTGTGTGTGTGTGTGTGTGTGTGTGTTTCACAGTTGTACAAGTATACCAGCTGTATATGCAGTTTGTTACTGATCAATCTAGGAGACAGTTGACATATGGCAGGGGTAGTGTGTGTGTGTGTGTGTGTGTGTGTGTGTGTGTGTGTGTGTGTGTGGGTGTGTGTGTGTGGTGTGTGTGTGTGTGTGTGTGTGTGTGTGTGTGTGTGTGTGTGTGTGTGTGTGTGTGTGTTTGGGGGAAGGGCAACACCAACCTAGACACCTGTTAAAACGTATGTAGTAAGTGACAAGCAGCTAAATACTGTGTGTGTTATACTATTTGGTGTATAGCTAACACAAATGTAGCATTATTAACCAACCTGGCTAATTTAAACCTACCGAAAGTTACCTATTATTTTTGACGTAAACGTTAGAATTGGTCACTATCTTTTCAAGGTAACATCTTAAAAAACACTTTTTGCTACTTCTAAATCACTACAATTCAAAAGGTAAATAGTGTACTTTTACGTGACTACATTAATGTAATACCTTTAGCTACTCTGAATATTTGGATTCATAATGTGAAATATAAACAATACATTGATAAGACTTTAGTTACACCTGGAGTAAATTCACAAGCTACCCTGCAGTATACAAAGTCATTAAAAACAGCTGCATCTTTACCAGCTTTGATAACGCTTTAATGATCAATAATTATAATCAAAACATATCATATATTATTCTGCAAAATGGATACTTTTATTTTTGGTACATTAAGTATATTTTGATGCCAATACTTGTTTACTGTTACTTGAGTAATATTTTGAATGCAGCACTTTTACTTGTAACAGAGTATTCCTACACTCTGGTACTTGAGTACAAGAGTACTTCTCCCACCTCTGATTATGAATAACTAATAATCGTCGTTAGCCAAAAACTAATTAGCCTTCACTGCTACAGTTGGCTGCCAAGGGGAACACACTGAAGTTGGCTAGCTAAACAGTTAGCAAACAAGCTAGCTGTAAGCAAAGTATTTTCAACGGTAAAATAAAACCGAAAACATAACAAGTAATGCTGAATTTGACAACCACTTACGGTAATATATGTTGACATACCTTCAATAAGAGCTATAAATAATATCACCCAGAGCGTCAAGGAACAGTCTAGCAACGTTGAACCGCACCACAGTGAAATCCTGCACCGACGCTGCTGCTGCTGCCATCTTGTTCAACGACGAGGAGACACCGAGCGACTTTCCACACATTTGAAGCTCTAAATAACGCAAATAACTGGCTATTACGAAAGCCAGCTGTATTTGATGTTTTCGACAGCCGTGTCAGGTGTCGACCAGCGTTGTTCTTGTCTCCATTCAGGACAAGGAACCTGTATTTCTAAACTTTTGCATGCTAATACGCCGCGTCCCCGACAGAGATAGCTGCTGGCTGTTAGCTGTTGCTGCTGGTTCGGTAGCTTGTTGCTTCTCCGCATGTGTGGAATGTAGGGGGGGGGGGTTGTGTGTGTGTGTGTGTGTGTGTGTGTGTGTGTGTGTGTGTGTCACATTGCACTGTGACAACTTTGTAAAAACATGTAACTGTACAGTTCGGAATTTATATCTTTATTATTATTATATCACCATTGAAAACGTATTGTTGTTATATATTGTTCAATGTGCACAGTTTGACTTTTTGTGTAAATATTGTTATTATATTGCACATTTTAACTTTTTCCATACATCTTTTTTCTATTTTATTTCAACTTTTATTGCAACATTTTTACTTTAACTCTGTAAGGTTACATCAATCTTTTTTGTCTTTTTATTTTATCTTGTATTGCACTTTTTGCACTTTTACATTTATGTTAATGTACATCTTTTCGTTGTATTTTATTATATCGTGTATTGCACTCTTTTACTTTAACTTCGTATTTCAACATAACTATTGTTATTTAAAATCGTATTGCACATTTCTACTTTCATTTCTTGTTTGTTTTATATGTTTATATAAATATGGTTATTTTATTTTGCATTGCCAATTTTTTATTTAACTTCCTATGGTTACATTACATTTTTATTATATTTTTTTATCTTGAACTTCACACTTTTACTTTTACTTCTTGTGTATACATTTTGCTATTTCTTTTATTTAACCATTTTATTGGATTGCATTTCTACCTTAGCTTCTCATGTTGACATTATGTCTTAATTAGATTTTGTTTTATTTTGTATTGCACGTTTTTACTTTAACTTCTTGTGTTTTTATAAGTATGTTATTCTAAAATGGAGCAACTGTCACAAACATGTTTTTCCTCCACAGGATAATGAAATTATTCTGATTCTGATTTAACTTCTATGATGCTTTAATCCACTAAATACATTAAGATATGTTTTCAAACATGTTCTTAAGATGTGTGTATTTAACCATTAATTACACTTTATTTAATGATTCATAATAGTTTAATAAGTCAAAATATGTCTACATTTATCCAATGCTTTTCAATGCCAACAATAGCTTTTGTGCATATGACAAATAAGTCCTTTGAGTTTTCTATCAAATAAAGAGTCTTGCACACAGTAAAAGCTGGTGTGGGGGTCAGAAAAGCACAGGGAAACTGGTTGTTTATGGGTCTCTGGTCATGTATTAAAGGGGAAGCGTAGCATGTTGTGTTGACAGTACTTAGAACCTATCTTTAGATCTGCAGTTGGTATCTAGGTCTCGCATGTAACTGCTCTCTGTCTGGGTCGAATGCAGGGAAGGCCTTTCACTGCACCATCAGTGAAGAACAAATTCCTTATCTCATCTGTTTCACTACACTGTGGTCCAGACTCAAATCATATCATGACATGTATCAAAAGCACAAGCCATGTTACCAAATTTGGACAAACATGCAATTTATTGAATAAATGTGCAGGAGCATTGTTTAAAGTGACATACACACATTTTGTTTTTTCACATCATTTATTTGAGTATTACTATTTTATGATACTGTATACTTGCACTCATTACACATCAGAGGCACATATTGATTGTACTTTTTACTGCACTACAATAACAAAATCTATAAAATATATGGTTATATGATATAACGCAATACTGAACTACCAATCTACCCAGTATTTTATAAAGTATCTAAGAATGGCTTCATGTTTACAAACTACTACATTAAAATGCTCGTACATATTTGTTAGAACATAACAACAGGATAATTTATGATTCTATAATAATACAATACTGTGAAAAGAGCAATTATACTAGTGAATACATGTAGGCTACTTTTGGTACTTAAATGCGGGGTATGTAATTTATTTAACAAACACTTTTTGTTATATTCTATGGAATGCTCTTAAAGGTGGGGTAGGTAAGTTTGAGAAACCGGCTCGAGATACACTTTTTGTTATATTCCATGGAATGCTCTTAACATCCCGATAGCAATGAATATCTGAAGTGCTTTGACAAAAAATCCATAAAAAAATGTCATCTGTGGAAGCCGTAGTACTGTAAAAAGTACGACCAATCATCTGAGCCGGCCCGGCTAAAGTAACTGGATGGCCTACCTGCCTGTCAGCCTTCCATCTGTGCACAAACTTATCTCGTGCCCTCATTGGTCATGTGCGCGTTCGTGTGTGTTGGAGGAGGGGCTCTGTGAGGAAGTCTGAAGGAAGAGGCAGATTTTTTCCGGTTGTGTTGGCTGTGGTGTTAGCTGTTATGCTTTTATTGTGATAGAGCTAACAGGATGTATGAGACCGGATGTGGACACGACGGGTCATGCTTCTACGAAATGACATGGAAAGTACAAGCCTGAATAAAGTAACCACCATGCTCTAAAACCGTCTATATTACTTTACGCTTACCACGACATGGTGTCAGAACGTGGGTAAAGTATGTAAATCTACCAAAGCAGTACATGCTGTAGAAACAGAAAGTTGCTATGATGATGATGACACTCCCTTGTTCCTAGGCTCAGTAGATGCAGGTTTAGACCCATGGTATGCTGATTTGATTAAGATAGACACAGGAGCTGATGTCTCAATTATTCCAGCCCAGACCGACTATGCCATTGCTGAGAGCAACACACAGTTAGCTAAGCCTGACAGACCACTATTTGGCCCAGGTCGCATGCTTCTATCTGTTTTAGGCAGATACAGAGAGTCACTATGCAAAGGAGAGCAGGTGATACAGGAGGATGTTTACGTTGTCAATGACTTAAGCGTAGCCTTGTTAAGCAGACCAGCAAGTGTAAAGCTTAAACTAGTCTACAGAGCAGACAGCATAGAGAAGTCAGAGATGGAAGAGTCCTACTCAAAGTTGTGTCAGGGTTTAGGTATGATGCAGCAGCCATACACTATTAAACTCAGGCCAGACGCTATTCCCTATTCCCTGGCCACGCCTAGACGGGTCCCCATCCCTCTACTCCACAAAGTGAAAGAGGACATTGGGGTCATCTCCAGAGTTGAGGAGCCGACCGACTGGTGTTCGGGCATGGTTCCGGTGCTTACAAAGACTGGCTCAGTGCGCATCTGCGTCGACCTCACCCGCCTCAACGAAGCAGTTCGCAGAGAGAAATACATAATGCCTTCAGTTGAGCAGACAATTGGATCTCTGGCAGGAGCCCAGATCTTCATCAAGTTAGATGCCAACAGAGGATTTTGGCAGATTCCATTGTCCCCCGAGTCGTCACTGTACACAACGTTCATAACTCCCTTTGGGCGCTTTCACTTTAACAGACTGCCCTTCGGCATAGCGTCAGCCCCAGAACATTTTCAGCGGCGCATGTCAATGATTATCGACGGGCTGCAGGGGGTTGTATGTCACATGGATGATGTCCTCATCTGGGGGAGAGATCAACAGCAGCACGACATCAGACTACACACTGTCCTCAACAAGCTCCAAGACGCCGGGGTCACACTAAACATGGAGAAGTGTGAGCTCAGCAAACGTGAAGTCAAGTTCCTAGGTCATATTCTGTCAGCTGACGGTGAGCAGCCAGACCCAGACAAAGTGAAGGCTGTCATGTCCATGAGAGAGCCGTCCAACACAGGAGAGCTTCGCAGTTTCCTGGGAATGTTAAACCAGCTGGGAAAATACATTCCAGGTCTAGCCGAAAAGGACAAGCCGCTGAGAGACCTTCTCTCAAAGAAGTATCAGTGGGTCTGGGGCTGTGCACAACAGAAAGCCTTTGACCAGCTGAAAAATGATCTCACATCACCTCCAGTGCTGACACTTTACGACCCCAACAAAGAGCTGAAACTGTCTGCGGAGGCCTCTGCCTACGGACTGGGTGCGGTCCTCCTACAGAAGGAGGGAGAGCAGTGGAAACCAGTCGCGTACGCATCGCGCTCTATGACAGAGACAGAACAGAGGTACGCCCAGGTGGAGAAGCAGGCGCTAGGATTGACATGGGGGTGCGAGCGTTTTAGAGACTTCCTAATTGGGAGACATTTTGCCATGGAAACTGACCACAAGCCACTTGTCAGCCTGCTAGGTCACCAGGCACTCACTGAGCTTCCTCCCAGGATCCAGCGGTTTCGACTCAGACTCAGAGGTATGGTTACACAATCTCACACACACCTGGCAAAGAGCTGTTTACAGCCGACACTCTCTCACGCTCACCTGTCAGTCAAAACTCAAGTTCAAAACTGACAGACAACGACTTAATGGAAGACACAAACATCTATGTGGATGAAATCATCAATAGCATGCCCGCCAGCTCAACATACATGGCACAGCTGAGAGAGCGACTGCAGGAGGACAGTGTTTGCTCGGAGGTCATGTCACACTGTCAGAGAGGATGGCCTGACCGCAGCCAGCTCACAGGTCCAGTTAAAGCTTACTGGCCTGATAGAGCTGTACTTACTGTACATAATGGACTCCTGCTCATGGGCTCCAGACTAGTCATTCCCACAGCGATGCGCAACACTGTCCTCGATGCACTACACGAGGGACATCAGGGGATGACCAGGTGCAGAGAGCGGGCCAGAGAGACGGTATGGTGGCCTGGCTTGAGCGGCCAACTAAAGCGTGGCAATCCTGTGGAGCCATTAATGTCCAGTGAGCTCCCAGAGAGACCATGGCAAAAAGTAGGATCTGATTTATTCACACTCAACCAGGATAACTACCTACTAGTAGTGGACTACTACTCTAGGTATGTAGAGATTGCCAAACTAACTCCCACACGATCTCAGGATGTTATTGTGCATCTCAAATCAATATTCTCTAGACATGGGGTCCCAGAGCATTTTTTTAGTGACAATGGCCCCCAGTACTCCAGTCAACAGTTCAAGGACTTTGCAGTAGCCTACGGGTTCAAACATGTCACTAGTCGCCCTAGGTTCGCTCAGAGTAACGGGGAGGCGGAACGTCACGTTCAGACTGTGAAACAGCTGCTAAAGAAAGCTAAGGATCCGTATCTGGCTCTGTTGGCCTATAGAGCTACACCACTCGCTAATGGCTACAGTCCTGCCCAGCTCCTCGTGGGCAGGAGACTGCGCACTCCAGTGCCCCAGCATCCCTCTCTACTCACCCCAGAGCTTCCAGACAGCACTGTTGTGGCAGCTAAAGAAAGAGAGAGGAGGGTGAAGGACACTGCAAATTTCAGCAAAAGACACCGTGTGAGAGATCTAAGCCAGCTCACACCAGGTCAGCCAGTGTGGATTACAGATACAAAGTCTCAAGGCACAGTGGTTTCGTTGCACTCAGCTCCACGTTCCTACATAGTGGACGGGCCTTCAGGCACCATCAGGCGGAACAGACACCATCTTGTCCCTTTCCCAAAGACTGTACCACACACACCTCACACTCCAACACCCAGCACACCACCCCAACCAGGTGTGCCTACACTGGGTTCTCCAGAACGCCCTGAGTCACCAACACAGACTCCCAAGGGACACACACCTGTCCGTACACACACACACACACGGCCCTACCACTAGGTATGGCAGAGTGGTGGTAAAACCTCACAGACTGGACTTGTGAACTGGAGGGGGGGACAAATGAATGTGAAAAAGAAAAAAAAAGACGATGTGAAAAGGGAAGAATGTTGAATAATTTTGTGTTTTGATGTTTAGATCACTTATGCTCACAAAGATATTGCCTGACTCAGTGGTTGTTTTTTGTTGTTTTTCATGAGAAGCCTTAAGAGTGCAATGTTCTATTTTTGAGTAAATAGCTATGTGATTGTGCAGAAAGAAGTGTGATGACATGTTCTGAGGTTCTTGCAGAGTTTTCAGTTTATCACCTGATTTTGCATGTTCTGAGTCACAGTATATAAATGTGACAGTCTGTTCTGTTTTCTTAAGAAAGGGAGATGTGGTGTTAGCTGTTATGCTTTTATTGTGATAGAGCTAACAGGATGTATGAGACCGGATGTGGACACGACGGGTCATGCTTCTACGAAATGACATGGAAAGTACAAGCCTGAATAAAGTAACCACCGTGCTCTAAAACCGTCTGTATTACTTTACGCTTACCACGACATTGGCTACTTTCAGATTCTAGCGCACTCGAGCTGGTTTCTCCAAAATGACATACCACACCTTTAAGTTAAATGTAAGTGTATTATGATTGTAATTCGTGTACTTGTACTTACAATTGAATCCATTACTATGTGATGGAGTATTTTAGGACTGTAGTATTTCTACTGTACTTCTACATTAGTAAAGAGTTTGACCGTCCACCTCTGCCGAGAGTTGCCATAGTCTTTAAAGCAGGGGTGGGGAACCTTTTTCCTCTCAAGGGCCATTTCAATTTTTACAACATCCTTCGAGGGCCATACAAATTATTGAAATCAACGTCTGCTTAAAAAACTAAAATCACAGCCCATTGATTTCACCTTTCTTTCATGCTGTGCAAAGAAAAAGCAACCTCTTAATCCAGATATTTGACCATGACCCGCGCATGCATGCACCGTGGCATGACCACCAAAACAGAAATATATGGACACAAGATGTGTGCAAATGTATTTAGTTTCATATCCATGTGGACATGATGTAAGTGGGGGGGGGGGGGGGGATCTAACCTCATCTAGGGGGGTTTGGGGGCATGCACCACCAGGAAGATTTGTTTTGAATGTTGAAGTTAAAAGCATCAATCTGGTGCATTTTGAGAGTAAAATTAATAGATCTATGGATACCTCTCAACACCCACATGAAACAGAACTGTAAGCAGATTTTTTTCTTTATGGATATTTTACAAATCACTCCCCTTTTAAACTGTATTCTTGTTTAATAATAACTTTTTTTTACTGTCATATAGTATTTTATACCCGTTTACTTTATTCTCTTGTTTTTTGATAACTATAATGGTCATATAGTTGCCTTTACCTCACTGGTTGGAGAAAAAGCTTCTTATATTCGTTAGCATAGCTAGCTAACCAGATGCTAATAACAACAAAGGTATTGACTGTATGATCATTGATCAGTATGACAGATGAGCAGATCGCCACTGGGCTGTCAACTAAAGACACAGTCACGCAAAAACTGCGGCATGTGTATGGCTCCTTATGGTTACTGCAATTTGTGAAGTCCCGGCCCGGAGCCGCGTTCTGGTGCTCTCTGTTAGAACTACACCCCTGTCAGACGAGACACATACCACGTGATGACACGTTAGGCTCGTGTTGTGTTCAAGGACCCTGACCTTGGCCAGGAAAAACAGGCACTCGCTTGTTTAATTATTCTGCGGTCTAGATTTCTTTTCTTTTTTGCGTGTGTTTATAAATTACCTCGAGGGGCGTACCAAATGGTCTCGCGGGCCGTATACGGCCCGGAGGCCGGAGGTTCCCCACCCCTGCTTTAAAGTGACAGATATTCTGCCCCAAACAAATACAAAACATAGATAAAATGCGTTATTTTTTAATCTTGTTATTTGGGATTATATTTAAAATTAATATCCTTTTAAAATAAACACCTAGCATCCAGGAGACAGTAACCCCTTTAGCTGTTATTTAAAAGTGCATTTGGTACTGATTGCTATACTCCTTAATCATCCCGTCTCGTCATGTTGTTGCAATTGTTTCTTTAACATGGTTCTTGTTGAACACATGCACATACACATTTTATAATCCTTTTCAATATAGTTGTATAATAGTTCCATATTTCCTCCTTTTTCACCATCAAATTCCTCTTACTGCTTATGTATGCACCATTATACACCAAAGAAATTCCTTTTGTATGTAAACCTAGGCAATCAACCTAATTCTGATAAGATATCGAACACTTTAAGTAATTCATAAATGTGAAGTTGTAAAGTAAAATGAATAATTCAGCTTTTTCTGGTTAAGGTCTGCTATTCAAGTATTGTTTACTCTGCTTCTAGTTATTAGAAAACACTAGAATCTAAAATAATAACAAAACATGTCATATTAGCTTAAATTCGAGTTCTGGCTCCACCTAGTGTCTTATATGTAAACTACATGAAAACAGGTTAAACAGGAAAAATAATGATTGTTTTTTTGTTATTAACACATTATATTCAAATGGTTTTTAGCCAAAAAGCTGTATAACAATGTGAAGTGGCTTCATCATACAAACTTAAAAAGTAATTACTGTTATATTATCTGTTCACTTATTTTCAAAAAAGGAGTGTTTCATGGTGCCATTCAGTCCATAGGGTAGTTCGATTCAAGCCAGGAACAAATATACACCAAAGACAAGCTGAAGGAGAAAAGCAATGAGTCATCTGTGTGGGATAAACAATGCTTTATTTGCATGTTGGATGAATATTGAGAGACAAGTATCAGTGTAATTGCAGTGAGCAGTAAATGTTGTAATTATTTGGGGAATAGGCAACGTCATTCTGCCTGGAGGAGGGAAGATAACACTGTCAGTATTCTGTAAGAAGGTTGAGTGAGTAAACATTATGGAAAGCTAAGTGTTTGTCAAAAGTAAAAACATCTCATAAATAGTATAAATTAGTGCAAATAATTCAAAACAATAAAGACAGTTTAAGAGTCTGGTTTCCCTTGAGTCCTTATCAATTTATCATAGTCACTATACTTTTAATTAATATGTGTAGGACTGACATTGTGCACATACAGTAGATAGAAGAAGTCTTTAAAGCCTTTTTGATACAAAAAAACACTATATGTAGGACGTTTTTTACAGACTCTTACTCCAAGAGGACCCCTTTTGTTGCCTTTTCATTTTAAGAGGGCATCGTGTTATTTTGGTCACATTTTGATACTTCATACTCCAGTCCTGTGAGGCATTTTAGATGTGATTCCTGATGAGCCAGTAGCCTTCAGATCTGCAAGCAGGCTGCATTTTCGGACCATTTGATATACATAAACTTTGTACCGGAGACCATAAACGGTTTTGAAAACTTCTGTCACGTAGTGATCATCTTCTCAATAAAACATCTTTGCTGATATTTTTTTGAGTCTTCTGGCCAATCAGAATCAAGATTTTTTCCGGAAGTCCCCACGGAGAATAACTTTGCGGTAGAACTATTCTTTATACATCCATGGGTACAACTTCAGATAAAAATGAACACATAATGAAATATGACCCCCGGTTTGATGATTGACAGGTCACAGAACAATGGGAGCTATCTACCCTTACCCACAATCTCCTCTTTACTCTTCTCTCTGTGAGGAGCAGCAAGTTCAGCTGTCGGAACAAAGTGAAAAACAAACAATGGCATACAATATTATAAATATTTCGGGTAGTAATAGATTTATTTATTTTCTTCTCAGAGTGTACCAGAATGCGTAGTTTATATGTTAGTATTTCTAAAAATCTCCTGCGGTTGGGTTTTCAGCATGTGTGCCTTTTTATGTTATAAAGTTCAGCTTTGATTCCATCATCTCATTAAACCTTTTTTAAAAGCATACTTTAGTTATGTGAAGGGATATATGCACTGTACTTCACTTTAATTAATAATGTATTATATATGCTGAAAAGCGTATATATTACAGCACGAGTTTTTGTTGAATAGATTTGAGTGGTTCACATTTCGTGTCGCGATTTATTGACAAAGGAAAAAGTGGGTCCCGAGGCCTGACCAGTTGAGAACCACTGGTGTAGTGTATGTATCCTCTCTATTTCCCTTCAATTGCAGTGTGAAAGACAGCATGCAGTCGCCTGTGTGTGTGTGTTTCATCAGTTCAACTGTGTCAGAAGTTTGAAAACTGACTGAATACTTGGCTATGGTTTGTACAGTATTTATGATTGTCTGAGTGTACCAGTCCCAGACAAACATGTATAAATGATGCATATTTGCCGCTACTGTCTTCAGAGTAAGAACGCTTTATGAACATTCTTAAAGCAGGAAATGACTCTATCCCTGCCAGTATTTACAGTAGGAGAGCTCCACAATAGTTATGAGTTTTCAGGAGATACGCACAATAGTTCTGTTTTAGGTTCAATGCTATTCCCCTTACAAATGCATCCTTTTAAAACGTGTGTACCCTAACATAAATGTGAACATTCTTTTGGAGATGTACAAACATACAGTCAAATAAAAATGTCGCTCTCAAATCTAAATAAATCAAAAAAACAAAATTCAGTTCAGTCAAAATGGTAGTTTATAAGGAACAGTTCAATATTTTTGGGATATATAATGATTCCCTTACTTGCTACTTAGATGATGACTCACACAGTGAGGCTTATAGCAACCAGAAGAGACACCAAAATGTCAATGCTCCCACGTTTAGAAATACTCCCTCAAGTTAAACAACAACTTGTTATTTAGATTCAGGCAGGGGGGGGGGAAGAGTGTGTGGGAGAGACTCCTCTTAGCAAACCATTTACATCCACACAAAAACCTATACAACACAATAAAGGTACAGGGAAACTCCAAAAAGCATAATAGGACCTCTTTAAAATCGTATAATTTTCATCAAGGCTTCTCTCCTTTCATGGAATGTGCCTGCACGCCTCTGCCTGAACCGCATTTCCTTAAAACTCCTGACAGGTTGAGACATCTCTAGAGCTCCAATAAAGAAATAAAGACATTGGTAAGAACATGCCAAGAACATGCCAAGAACATTAATAGAATATTTCTAGGCCTTAACGCAGAACTATAGTGTGTTTCACTCCGAGAACTGTTGGCCAATAAGGGTCCTGCTCTGAGACGGCTCAGAATTTAAACTGAATTTTTGTTCTACTACTTTAACACTAAGTATAGTTTTAGTATTAATTCTAAAACACAGGTTTTGTATTAGCTTGGATAACACATGTTGATAATACTGAACTTAATCTTTAACTAGGGAGGGGAAAGTGAAAAACGACACGGTGCTTTCCACTTCCACCCTACGTCTCTGCGCCGGGACTCTCCTCTGACGCAAGGACTTTACTGAAAATCTTTTGGTAGAATGGGGAGAAGACCAGCTTGTTGAAGTTGACGAGGCGACTAAAGCGCACAGCGAGCTCCTTCACCTCCTTGCTGACCGGAGCAAGGCCTCCTGGGAGAGGAGGGGGGGCGTTATGTTGATTGGAGTCCAGGGAAGCCAGGAGATAGTTCTGAACACGAGACTCTGAGGGGAACAGAGAGGAGAGGGGATCTGTCACCAACATGTACATTGTAACCCCCGCACATGCACCATGTATTTTCTTTTGTAACTGTTAGTGTTCAAATGAAGAAAAAAACCTGCATTCTTTGTCTATGGCGGTCTTGGCAAAAGGAGCCCTTGAAACAGAGCAACTCTCGTTCACCATGCTTTGTGGGTTCATGCTTGATGCTGGCTTTTGATCCTTCATATACACCAAATGTCATGTCAGAATTAGGGATGGGAATTTGAAAGAAATGTATATTCGAATATTCGAACCCTCAAAAACCGGTTAACCGAAATGTACATATCCTATATATAAAAAAATTGGGTAAAAAAAAAATATTCCAATTTTTTTTTTCATGTTCAAATAAGTATAGAAACCAAGTCGAATTTGAACTGGTGATCACAGTTTGACAGCTATAGGCTGTAGAGAAGACCCTCTCAGCTGGAACGGAGGTTGCGGGTATAGCATGTTATAAGTTTAATTTGGCATAGTTTGACCTCTAGACCGCACTCACTAACCTGGTCGAAATATTTCCACACATTACTCCTTTTTGACGCCATGTCTGTTGTGTAGGACTCTTCTTAGAGTGTAAATAATTACCGGACTATGTTAAAATATGTTGAATACAGGCAAAACGAAATCTCTCCTGTCAAAATGTCTATGTACTTTGCCGCCACACACGGTTGCCAAGCAGCGCTTATTGTTGTTTAGGCTGGCCACTCATGTGTCGCGAGTGTTGACGGGGCGGGGGAGCACGCTCATGAACTGTTAGTGCCGGAACCTCGCAACGGCTGCGGAGCTCATTTGCGCCACATTTGGACCTAAGATGAGGTTTGAGTCTGCGTGATCTGCGTGTAGGGAGGGGCAGCAGCCATGTCATTGGCTAGAACTAGCTAGATCTGATGGATAACACGAGTGAAGTCTAACCGGACGCGAGAGAGAGAGAGATCAGCACCTGCAGCTCTGCCCGCTGTGAGGGACCGGTGAGCGGAGCAAAACACACCTTGAGACGTCACCCAACACATTTAGCTATGGCACTGTCACATGAATTATTCAATTTGAGAATATGTAATCAACTTAGGCATCCCTCCCAAAAAAAAATAAAAAAAGATAATTTATAAAAATATGAATAACTCATATTCGAAAACCTGAATAATTATTCGAATACCTGAATAATTTAGAATATTCGATTAATCGTTCCCATCCCTAATTCAGTGTATAAACATTTACTGTAGATGCTTTTTACTAAGATTGCGAGGAAATTATCATTTAAACTGGCACTTTGAAAAGTAATTGAAAAGTTAGGATAATATTTTAAGATGTACATTTATTCCACTTGAAGGTAACTATTTCATATTACTTTGTGTTACTGTCTACTTTTTGATGTTAATTATTATATTTGATACAGATAAACATAACAAATCCCAATTGAACCCGTGAGTCCCTGCTCTTACCCATGAGCTTGCGGATGGTGTTGCCGGGCAGGATGGTGGCAGAGATCTGTCCCATCAGAATGCTCTTCCGGTCAGGAGCGTATGGAGAGTAGCCGTGCTGACTCAGACACTTACTCAGCTCCAAGCACATTCTCTCCCCGATAGTCGCCAACGCCTCCTCTGCATTGAAAGACCTTAGGGGGGGGGGGGTAAATAAATAGGATGTCATTTAACACTAGAACCGCCAACGGGTCAATTTTACCCGCAGTTGGTTTTTGATTGTATGTAACTTTTTTTCTCCCTTCAGTCTCCCAGTCCGTGACTTTTCCTGAAAGTGTGTTATGTAGCACCCTCTGTTGTTAAAAATGGTCAATATGAAGTCAGATTGAAAAAATTAAACCCATATCCGCCAGCGGGTAATATTTACCTTATAGAAAATGCAGCGTAAACATGATGTGTTGCTATAGCAACGCCTTTTGTCTACTGCGGTTCCTTATAGATAGAGAGATAGATAGAGAGAGGGATAGATAGATAGTTATAGATAGATCGATAGTTATAGATAGATAGAGATGGAGAGATAGTTATAGATAGAGAGATAGATAGTTATAGATAGATAGAGAGAGAGATGGAGAGATTTGTACCAAAACAAAACACAAGTCTAACACCAAGCGTTTAAATCAGCACTGGTAGTGATATTTTATACTTCATGCTATCTGCACAAACGATATCATATGAAAAGCTGAGAGTCCACAGATTCTATTGGTATAAGTTTCATCCCTGAGCGATCAAAACTCACTGTTCTACATGATAAATAAAATAACATTGTACCTTGAAAATCAATAGCGGGTAAATTTGACCCGTTGGCGGTTTTAGGTATACAGCGACCTCTGGCGGTTCTAGTGTTAAGTACCGAAACACAACCTGTTAAACTGGTGTTAGCATTGTCTCCTCCTTGTGGCAGTGAGAGGAATTACATCAACAATGTCCATGTTGAGCATGATGCATTTAATGTTCATTTTTACCTGTCCAAATGTCCCTTTTTTTCCAGTGGCCATAATATAAAAAGGTAGGTTTTTAGTTTTGAAACATAATATTATTTTGTTTAGCTATATCATGCAATATTATTTTTTTATACTCGGTGGAGGTCATTATAGGTGAAAGGAAATGGAGCTCAGGGAGCGAACACAGTTGTGTTTTGGTTTTACACATCCCAAAATCTTCTTTTCTTGTTGCCATAAATAGATATATGGAAATAGGTAGATGGTTGTAGTTATCAACGCATGTGCAATACAAGAGATTTCGGTTGTAAAATGTAGTTTAGTTTGCAGTTTATTTTTTATATATTGGGCATCAACTCTAGAAACGACAAAATGGGCGATTTTTTTTAATTGTACGTCAAAGCTTCAGCCATGTCCCTAGCTGCTGCTACTCCACTAATGTCTCTCCCCCCCATCCTGCCTCCTTTTAGCTTGGGCTAGTTGAAGTTGAATGCATCACTGTAAGCTAGCGCAGGGAAGTCACCACAGACCCCAGCACTCGAGTACACTGCGAAATACAGAGTTTGCCCTGCTGGAGATGGGATTGATTAGCATTGTGTGGAAATGTTGGGCTTGATTATCACAGATATTTATTTAGAGCTGTATTTATTGTGCAACAGGTGAGAACAACAACTTGGTTGCTGTAACTTCATCCGTTTGGTTTTACTTGCTGGGACGGCACATTTTAGTCAGTTAAAAACATTAGCAGTTTTAGCAGTATGTGATATTTAAGCAGTTTACTAACTGCTTTTGGTTAGCTATCTGACTATTTAGCTTTAGCTCAATTCTTATCAAAGTATGTTCATGTTGAACATACTTTGTTTATCGTTGACTAGTAGCAAGTTCGATAAAAGCCGATTCTATAGGCAAAACACATTGGTAGGATAGAGGGAAACAGTTTGGTGAATATTAATATGTTATTTCATGCAATCCAATTTGTAAATAATCTAAATATTGTCTTAACTTATCATAAGATCATTTTGCCTGATACTCACCAACAAAGTTGTCCAACTTAGTTTTATTGCATTTATGCGTGACATTTAAAGCGCTGGTACTCACGGTGTGTTCATGTCGGCCAGCAGGGCACTGACAGTGTTTTTGAGAGTGTCCATCAGCCCTGGCAGGCCTGAGATAGCCTCCCCGGTGGTGGTGTAGATGATGAGGAGCACAGAGGAGAGCAGAACTAGCCGCTCTGCCTCCAGATACATCTCCTGGAACCGGACCTGATCCATCAAAATTGTCTGTGGAGAGGAGAACAACAGGAACACAGGTTCATGTATCACACCTCTATACAACCAGGAGGGAGACATGACAGACTTCATGCTCACCTCTGGGAAGGGGTCTGAGGCATGGTCCCACTTCAGCAGGCGTATATAGGCTTTATTATGAACATTAACAGCAGAGAGGGGGGCGGGGGGGTCAGAGGAGGCAGCAGTAGAACCGTCCGTCTCTCTCAGGCTTCTCACTGTGTCCTCAAGCCACTTCTCAGTGAAGTCTAAGGCATCTAAAGAACAGAGCATTTCATTTTTAGCTTTACTAGATACAGCTGATCCCTGTTTTCCCACACAAATATATGCAATATCCATCCAAGAAGAAGAAGAAGATTCTGTTTCCATTCTGTCATACACGCACATGTGTTTTTTTTAAATACAGGTACATACAGTACACACTTTTTACAACATGCACATAGATATAAAAATAAACACAGTTATATGCACACATGCACATGCAGTTGAGAGGTCAGAGCGGAGGCAGTTGGGGGTTAGGTGCCTTGCTCAAGGGCACTTCGGCAGTGGCCCAGGCGGTGAAATGGGTTGGACACTTCGGACCAAAGTCCAATCCCATACAGACTGAACCACTGCCGCCCTCACAATCGAGATCACACATTTCTCAGCCCGCATGCTGTACTAATATTTGGAAGAACAAGCATCATGCAAATATTGTATGACCTATGTCAAAGCAGACGAGCTGTAGTACATGTTAACAAGACAAACATAGCATCAAATGAGATATGATTTATTATCATGGAATGCTCTTTGAGTATAAAAGATGTTGTGATTTTTTTTGGGGCATTTTAAGCATTAAACTTAAAGGTGGGGTATCTAATTTATTTCTGAAACACTTTTTGTTATATTCCATGGAATGCTCTTAACATCCCGATAGCAATTAATATCTTAAGTGCTTTGACAAAAAATCCATAAAAATGTCATCTGTGGAAGCCGTAGTACTGTAAAAGCACGACCAATCATCTGAGCCGGCCCGGCTAAAATAACTGGATGGCCTACCTGCCTGTCAGCCTTCCATCTGGGCACAAACTTATCTCGTGCCCTCATTGGTCATGTGCGCGTTCGTGTGTGTTGGAGGAGGGGCTTTGTAAGGAAGTCTGAAGGAAGAGGCAGATTTTTTCCAGTTGTGTACTTTCAGATTCTAGCACTCGAGCTGGTTTCTCCAAAATTACCTACCCTACCTTTAACTGAATCTACTTGTTTCCAGATTCCTTTATAAGACTTCCAGTCATTAAGCTTTAGGGGACACCACATGAACTAAAGATATTTCACTTGCTGTGTGTCTTTCCTTAGGTTCAAATATAAATAAATACGTTAATTCTGTACTTTTTTTACGCTAAACAAGCATCGCAACACAAAAATGTGTAGTTCTGTTCCAAACATCTATATATATTTTTTCAAGTTTTCAATTGAGATTGGATGTCTTATGTCATATTTTATAACTCCATCACTATAGAAGCAAAATCGATTTTTTTGTTATTGTGGTTGTATAAATGTAAGTTATGGATTGATGAAATGATTGCAGACGAAATGTGTTTTGTTTTTTTAAATGGTAAAACACATCCTTTAGCTAAATATTTGGAATAAAATGACTAATCTAATGAAAGAGAGATTCCTTACTGGGCTGTTTCTCCACAAACTCCTGGAACTTGCTCCTCTCGTACTCAACAGATTGCTGCATCAGATGAGGCCGGAGGCTGGTCAGGGCAAAGTTGGCCATGTCCACCTTCATCAGGTCCATCACAGAGAATATTGCCCTAGGAGGGGAGAGGACAGAGGAAGACAGAGACAGAAAACAGATCACTGTATGTTATGAAATAAAAAAAATACCAAAGAGGTTTGAAATTCCATGTCCAACTTGGCTGGGGTTCATATTGTTATTCTTATTCATTAAATTGTGCATAGATTGGTTAAGGAATGAGTCCTACATCTGGAAATGAGTTAGCATTCTAGCACATCCAGTTCCCTTGTCTCCAAGTCAATGTTTTATATATAATGGCATATATTATGGGTCTCAGGAATATTACACTATATCAAAAACATATCTATGATGTGTTTAGCTTGAAAAAAAGAGGAGGGGGAGCTTGTGCCTGCTCAGAATTCTACGAGATTCTCAGTTAAATGCTGCCCTGATTAAACACCATGTTCCAAACCACATCAAGGATTCTATCTGAAACAGTATGACGCTCAAATGCTTTTTCTCTTGCGGGTTTATCACAAGGTGAGTTCCTTTTTTTATTTCCTGCTTCTTTACACATACTCTCTCCAGAACAGGTTAGCTCTGAGTGTTAGCGATGCTTGCTAATGTAAACAAAGACCATATTACGTCCAAAACACGTCGCGCATTCTTTCTGATAGCAACGTTTCTGATAGGGCCGTGGGCGTAAAGCCAGCACACATTTCCGATATTACGTCATATCGGATGCAAATCTGGATCAGCTCCGTTGTAGCCCAGTTTTTAGAGATGTGGGTACGGAGGTAAAGGATGTTTTGTTTTCTGACACTTTGTGAGTTCCCTGACACACCGGGGACACATATTTAAGTGTAAAAGACATAAAAAAGTGCATTGTGCATGATAGGAGACCTTTAAGACATAATATACGTTAGAAAATACTGAATAAAAATGTTTTTCCGTGTCAAAAAAGGCGATTGCTAACAAGTGACTAAATGGGACTATTAAACATCATAACAGCAAACATTAACCGCTATTATGGTGTTGTCGTGAAGTCAGGCAACCGCGATGTAGTTAGTTTAGACCGGGTGACGACAATACCTATTGACGCAGCAACCACTGTAAGTTATATTATTGTTTAATTAGACTTCTCTATTTCATTTATTCTACTCTGTATAATTGTTCTGTAGTTATTGTAGCTAAAACGGCGCTTTTGAGAGATTTTAAATCTCAGATCTGCTCACGTGAACCTGTTACACAGGTCTCAGTAGGCACTCAAGCCTGCATTACAATATAGACAGGGCCTCTCTGCTGTCGCCCATCAGCTGTAGAGAGTTAACTAATTAGAGGGGCGTCGCACCACAGCTGTGAGAACTCAGCAATCAGGCGTCCATTTTAGGTAGCTCTTTCCTGGAGCGTTAGCTTCAGCATCAGACAGACAAAGACATTGGAGTCCTGCGGGAGTCACAACGGTGGCAAAGAGGAGGCAAATCCTACTCTGATTGAGCTAAGTATTGCTGGTGTCTTATTTTCTTTTCTTTACTTTTCTAGCCCCTCATGCTAAAATCATGTGTATTTTCTCCATTCCTGTTCATGTGTCCTCTCGCAATTATCACTGGCCCCGTGTATCTCCTAATCGCTATAACCGGCCTGCTCTCGTCTATCCCACGTGCTCCACTGACATCCAACATCTAGTTTCAGGCGGCCTGTGGAACTGCCAGTCAGCTGTTCCTAAAGCTGACTTCATCTCTGGCTCCGCCTCCCTGCAGACCCTGGATTTCCTTGCTCTCACTGAGACGTGGATTACTCCATTCAACACATCCACCCCAGCAGCTCTCTCCACAGCATATTCCTTCTCCCATACACCCAGACCCACTGGCAGAGGAGGTGGCACTGGTCTCCTGCTCTCTCCCAAATGGAGCTTTTCCCTCTTCAAGCTACCTAACTTCACTCCTTCCACCTTTGAATTCCATGCCATCACAGTAACCCATCCTATACAATGAACCATTGTTGTTCTCTACCGTCCACCAGGCGCCTTGGGGGACTTCTTGGAGGAATTGGATAATCTCCTCTCACACATCCCTGAAACTGGCCCTCCCGCTGTACTTCTCGGAGACTTCAACCTCCAGACAGGGAAGATAGATGAACTAACATCTCTGTTAACCGCCTTTGCTTTCTCACTGTCTCCATCCCCACCCACTCATAAAGCTGGCAATGTCCTCGATCTCATATTCTCAAGGAACTGCTCTACTTCTAACCTCTCTGTAAACCCGCTCCACACATCCGATCACTTCTTCATTTCATTCTCTCTACCCCTTTCCAAACATAACAAACTAATCTCTTCGCATCCTGCACTTGTCCGCCGTAACCTCCGTTCCCTCTCCCCCTCTACCTTTGCCTCCTCGGTGCTCTCAGCCCTCCCTTCCTCTGACTCGTTCCAACTCCTGCCTCCAAACTCTGCTGCAGAAACTCTCCTCTCTTCTCTCTCATCCTCTCTGGACTCTCTCTGTCCCCTCACATCTCGGCAGGCTCGTCAGTCCCCTCCTGCTCCCTGGCTAAATGACGCACTGCGTGCTAATAGAACCGTCCTTCGGGCAGCAGAGCGGAAACGGTGGAAATCCAAACACCATGACGACCTCCTAACCTATCAGGCTCTCCTCTCCTCTTTCTCTGCTTCGATCTCTCAGGCAAAAAGCGCTTTCTTTCAAGATAAGATCCAATCTTCCTATTCCAATCCCAAAAAACTATTTTCCATCTTCTCCACCCTCTTGGACCCCCCCCAAAGCCCCTTCCCCCTCCTCCCTTCTGTCAAGCGACTTTGTTAACCACTTTGAAAAAAAGGTTGATGATATTCGCTCTTCTTTTTCTGACTCACTTCTACTCACCGCCGGATCACCTGAGCCACCTTCAACCGGCACACTAACCTCCTTTTCCCCTCTCTCTCCAAGTGAGGTTCTTACCCTCATTACCTCTGCCCGCCCTACCACCTGTCCTCTGGACCCTATCCCTTCATACCTCCTTCAGACTATCGCTCCTGATATTCTACCGTTTCTCACCCATTTCATCAACACTTCTCTAACTTCTGGTCACTTTCCAAACAGTCTCAAGGAGGCAAGAGTAAACCCTCTCCTAAAGAAACCCACTCTCAACCCATCAGATGTTATAAACTACAGGCCTGTCTCTCTCCTCCCGTTCCTGTCTAAAACACTTGAACGCGCTGTCTTTAAACAACTCTCCTGTTATCTCCATCGGAACAACCTTCTGGATCCGCACCAGTCTGGTTTCAAGGCAGGTCACTCCACAGAAACTGCCCTCCTTGCTGTCACTGAGGAACTGCACACGGCTAAAGCAGCCTCCCTCTCTGTCATCATCCTTTTGGACCTGTCTGCTGCATTCGACACGGTGAACCATCAGATCCTCCTTCGCACTCTCCAAGAACTTGGAGTTTCAGGCTCTGCACTTTCCCTCCTCACCTCATACCTCAAAGACCGCACCTACAGGGTTACTTGGAGAGGGTCCGAGTCCGACCCTTGTCAATTAACTACAGGGGTCCCTCAGGGCTCTGTTCTTGGTCCCCTCCTCTTCTTCCTGTACACAAACTCGCTCGGATCAGTCATTAGCCCGCATGGTTTTTCATACCACTGCTACGCTGACGACACCCAATTAATTCTGTCCTTACCCCGCTCAGAGACCCAGGTCGTCGCACGCATCTCTGCTTGTCTAGCTGACATCTCTCAGTGGATGTCTGCTCATCACCTCAAGCTAAACCTTGACAAGACAAGACTGAACTGCTTTTTCTTCCGGGAAAAGATTGTCCCACTCTTGACCTGACAATCAACATCGGCACCTCTGTTGTTTCCCGACTCAGACTGCAAGGAATCTGGGTGTGACCCTAGATAACAACCTGTCCTTCACTGCAAACATCGCTGCTACAACCCGTTGCTGCAGATACACGCTTTACAACATCAGGAAGATACGTCCCCAGCTGACACAGAAAGCGACGCAGGTTCTGGCCCAGACTCTTGTCACCTCACGCCTAGACTACTGCAACTCCCTCCTGGCTGGGCTACCTGCATGTACCATCCGACCTCTGCAGCTCATCCAGAATGCAGCGGCTCGTCTGGTCTTCAACCTTCCTAAATGTTCCCACACCGCGCTCCTCCGCTCCCTTCACTGGCTTCCAGTAACTGCTAGAATCCACTTCAAGACACTGGTACTTGCGTACCATGCTGCGAATGGATCTGGCCCTTCCTACATCCAGGACATGGTTAAACTGTACACCCCAGCGCGTGCACTTCGCTCTGCATCAGCCAAACGACTCGCTGCACCCTCGCTGCGAGGGGGACCCAAGTTCCCATCAGCAAAAACACGTGGGTTTGCTATCCTGGCTCCAAAATGGTGGAATGACATCAGGACAGCAGAAAGCTTACACACCTTCCGGCGCAGACTGAAAACTCATCTCTTTCGACTCCACTTCGAGCGATAGAATTACTAACAAAGAACTGCTAACAGAGCACTTATATACTAATAAAGGACTGGCTTATCTATAGCCAGTTGAGTAGCACTTGAAATGTTTGGCTCTATGAAACCTGATGTACTTATATGATTCTGTTTTCTTCAAGGTTGTGTCTTCCTGGTCGAACGCACTTATTGTAAGTCGCTTTGGATAAAAGCGTCAGCTAAATGTAATGTAAATTGCCTAACGTTAGCTTTTTCATTCTGGCAATTGCATTTACTCTTCAACTACTATTAAAAGTGGTTGAAAATATGTTGATCATTTTCTGAAATAATCCAATGGAAAAATTCCATTTCTTTTTGTCGTAGGAGCCCTTGCAATGCTAACCTCCCTGTCGACCCTCAAAAATACGTCATCCCTGAACCACTCTATTGGGTTTGTGAGCCTGCTAGCTCATCTCTTATCATCCTCTATGATAACGTTGGCCCAGCTCAAGCTGACTTCTGCACTGTAATGGACTGGAATTAAATGTCACCTAATCTTAAAATAAACTGGTCCCTGGAGCATGCAGGACTAATAATACTTGGCTTACTTGAGCAGAGGCACAATTTCTGTGATCTCCTTTAGCTTTCTGATGTCCTCATCTCTGCATGGGGCACACTGCGAGCCCATCATCATGACAATGAACTGGGACAGCTGACCAATGTCCACCACTCCTTTCTCAGCCTGCTGCTGGATTAGAGGCAGATCCAAAACTTCCTCGATCTGGGTGTGCAGACGGACGTTCAACGGCATCACGAATGAGAGTAAAGTCTATATGAGGAGGGAAATAGATGATGATTGTTGTCAGTGGAAAGGAAAGACAGAGTAATTGGTATTAGGGACAGATATTCTATATTGGTATGGCATGTAGTGCTGCACAATCATTGGAAATTGTATTGAATCAAAATATATTCACTCACTCGCCACTTGCACTTACTAGTGTCTTATATAGGTTTTAGTGCATGTAGATGTTCTACATAGGCCACAATCCCAAAGTTCTCTCCAGAGGGAGTTTCTCTACCACCAACACCCCTTCTATTGGCCAGTGCTCAAACACATTGTACGTGACAGGCTAAGGGGTGGAACATCTCTAGACAGAGCAGGCCAGCTAACCAATCAGAGCAGACTGGGCTCTGGTTTCAGACAGAGGGTGAAAAGAGGTGCTGCAGCACAGGCAGTATGAGAAACATAAAGAGCTTTTGAACATTAAAATATGGAGACATGTCACAGGAGAGGCACTTAATTGATTGATTCTATATTGGAACAACTTTCACGAAAACCAATTTCCCCCTGGGATTATTGAAATGTTTCTGATAAACTATATTATTCAGATTTAACAAAACATAATTGTTTGGTACAGATCCTCTTTAAAAAAAGAAGTATCACACCGTAATAATTTATTATATCACGAATGATAATTATAAATAAAATGACCAATCCCTCCAATATCATTAACAGTTAATGAATCACAATTAGTTCTTTTTATAAACCACGACCTTCTCAATAAACAGCTGCGGGATCATATCTGAAGAGTTCAAATAGGAACACATTTTCAGAGCTTTGGAGTCATCGGGGACGTTTTTATTTCCAGGAATAAAACAAACAACATCTGCCTCACCTCTTTGATCTCCGCCAGCAGTTTGATTAAATGTCCGTACGTCTGTGGCTCGTCCGTCAACTGGGCTTCCAAACACTCCCAGAATGCTTTGTGCATTATCTCTTTCACTTTGTGCTCCAAACTGTACAGGGGCACAGCAGAGGTTGTTACTACAAAAACAGTGGTGGAAGACATACTCAGATGTTCTACTTAAAAGGTCACGTATTATACTCCTTTTCAATAATATATGATCGGTCTCAGATATATACAAAACATGTCTCTGAAGTGTTTGGCTGAAATCCCAAACAGGTCATGCATTGTGGCATTCCATATACCCCTAAAAAAAGGTCTCAGAATAGTATATATAATTTTACTGGAATATAGTTACTGGTCCAATAATGTGAATATCATTTAAATGTGATGCTCATAAGAGGTGGAGCCCACTTTAATTACTTTTATTATTATTTAAAAAATATATAATCTTTTTTTTTTAAAAGTTATCTAAATTAATAATAGCCCAATGTCCATCTTCAGAATCGGGATCAGAATACCTTTATTAGTCCCACAGAGGGGACATTTGCAGCTGCTGTAACAGGCTTAAGTCATTAGTTGTTTTATTTATTTATTTTAATAATATGAACCTGCATATAACTTAAAATAAGTGGAGTATATAGTTAACAGGTTGCCTCCAAAATGTACTAGAAGTATTTTGTACCATAAAATGAACATACTGAAGTCCCTTAACATTTGACTGAGGTATAGTACTGAGTAAATATACTTTCCCTGCTTATGAAGCAAGAGAGGAGTAACTCAATAACAGGGCCTTTCAAATCAGTGACTCTACTTGACTCAACTCTCACCTCCCCTCAGGAGGCGCTGCAGGTTTGACTTGGAAATCGCTGTTGACAATTATTTCATGGGCCAGAACCATGTTGGAGACTCCTTTGGCCGTCTCCATCAGCTCCTCCACAGACACAAACTTGGGGGGGCTGGCTGTGAGGGAAATCCATCTTTTAATGATTTAACAACATAACACATCAGAGGGTAATTTCCCAAAACAATAATACCGTCATACCGCCAACAAACTGCAGTTGAACTAATAAGAAAACATGGTGCATTTACTCTTATTTTGAAGCGGATAGTGTAAAAACAGACGTACATCAGACACGTTACCTCACAGGATATACATTACTCCTAATGGCAAGCTACTGTACAAATGTTTTATGTATTTCATGTGTTTAATGGTGTTAAGTAGATTGGTATATTAGAGAGAATTCTTACTTATTCTGGATATTTCATAGTGTTTAGATACTCTGAATACATTTATTTCTTACTGAGAATATGTTGATAATGTTTTGAAATGTACATTTGTTTATGTTTATCTATATTTTATTTATATTCTATTCGATTCGATTTTTAAGTAACTGTGTAATTCTTGTAGATTGACTGTCAAAATGCTGCTGCTAAAGTATCCATCCATAAAATGGTGAATGTTTTATCTCTGGGTGTCAACGATAATCCAATTTATAACCGAGATAATTAAACAGTCCGAAATGCAAAGTTCTGAATATACTTGTGGGAAAACCTTTATATTGATCGCCCTTATTAGGGCTATAAAGTTGATAGCCCTAGCTGAATAAATGAGTCCTAGTAGTCAGGGATTGACTTTTTAGAGGATGTGCTATGTACTAGGGATGGGAACGATTAATCTAATATTCGAAATGATTCAGGTATTCGAATGAGTTATGAATATATTTTTTTTGTTTTTGGGAGTGATGCCTAAGTTGATAACATATGATCAAATGGAATAATGCAATGTATACGACAGTGCCATAGCTAAATGTGTTAGGTCTAAAGGTGTGTTTTGCTCCGCTCACCGGTCCCTCGCGGCCCGTCCACACAGCGGCGTGTGTTGAAAGCTTCACCATTCACTTTGAATGGGGGGACGGCACTTTTCGCCGAACTGCATTGTGGGAAGCGACGCGGAGCTTTGCTGGCGTGGCTCGCTGCAAAAGTTGAGCAATGTTCAACTTTTGAAGCCTCGGCAGAAGCGTCAGCCAATCGAATCATATGCCAGTACAAGCTCTAGCCAATCTAACCGCTGCTTGTGTGTCAGGGGCGGGAGATTCATGTGATTGGTTGTTGGTCGAGTTTCAGACACGCCCGCCGGCAAGCTTCAACGCACGCCGCTGTGTAGACGGGCCGTCACAGCGGGCAGAGCTGCAGGTGCTGATCTCTCTCTCGCGTCCGGTTAGACTTCACTCGCGTTTATGTCCAAATCCATCAGAAAACCAAGTTATGTTTTAAGCATGAAAGCTGTAGGCCTATAGCTGTCATCTGTTCAAACCGTGATCACCAGTTCAATACATTTGATATATATTAAGATATATAACATATTATAACGTAACGTATAAGCACTTTTTATCAGGTTACAAATTATAAGTATGTTCTTAGTCCTTTAAGGATCTGGGTTAACAGCTAAGAAAGGCAATCAGCCTCGTGATGAGGGTGACGGTGGCCCTGAAGTACAAGACACAACAGCATTTCAGAAAACACCACAGCGTTTCAGAAAACACTACAGCATTTCACATTGGACGGAAAGGGTATTCCTTTAAGGAGAACACTTCTTGTTTGTGATTGGACAGAGCCAGCCAGAGAAGCACTGCTGTGATTGGTTGTTTTTGCTGCCAGTCAAGAAATGACGCTTCGTGATTGGTCAACACCCAAATATGTCCCAACCCTATGGTCCCACAACGTATGGTCCCAACACATCAGCCGTTAGCACACACTCGGAGCTCACAGCTCCTCATATCTGTTCAGAAACTGGACAAAAGTTAAACATGTACAAACCACAGACTGTCTGTGTCATGGCGAATACAGTCGCAGCTTTATTTATGTCTGTTTGACGTTGTTGTGAGTGTGGACGGAGCAGCTACAGGTTAGTTTAGCCTGATGGATCCGATTCCATTCAGAAAGCACCCATCTTAAAAGCTTTTCGCCTGCCGTCTTGTTTGCAGACTTGTCAAAGCGTTAATTCATGGTTTTTACTAACCGTTATCAGTATGTAGTTAATTCTGCATCACTTTGAAACGTGTATTACAATTAAATCACGGTCAAATATGTGCATTTTGTTATAGTTGGCATCTCCCATAAGATTTACACGGAGATACGCCCCGCCCCCTCTCCAGCTCCTCTTGTTTGAATGACAGGAGCAAACACAGCTGACTGCCGCGGTGAAACTCGAGCGATTAGAGCGATGCGAATATTGGGTGGTCTACCATAGTATTTACATGGAGATAAGCCCCTTAAAAACCATGAGTTAATAAAGCATTAATTCTGTGTTTACTCCTGTCATTCAAACAAGACGCTGGAGAGGGGGCGGGCCGTATCTCCATGTAAATCGGAATCGGATCCATCAGGCTAAACTAACCTGTCGCTGCTCCGTCCACACTCACAACAACGTCATACAGACATAAATAAAGCAGCGACTGTATTCGCCATGACATAGACAGTCTGTGGTTTGTACATGTTTAACTTTTGTCCAGTTTCTGAACAGATATGAGGAGCTGTGATCTCTGAGTGTGTGCTAACAGCTAACGGCTGATGTGTTGGGCCAATCACGAAGCGTAATTTCTTGACTGGCAGCAAAAACAACCAATCACAGCAGTGCTTCTCTGGCTGCTCTGTCCAATCACAAACAAGAAGTGTTCTCCCTAAAGCAGGGGTGGGGAACCTCCGGCCCCCGGGCCGTATACGGCCCGCGAGACAATTTGGTACGGCCCTCGAGGTAATTTATAAACACACGCAAAAAAGAAAAGAAATCTAGAAATCTAGACCGCAAAAAAAATTAAACAAGCGAGTGCCTGTTTTTCCTGGCCAAGGTCAGGGTCCATGAACACAACACGAGCCTAACGTGTCATCACGTGGTATATGTCTCGTCTGACAGGGGTGTAGTTCTGACGGAGAGCACCAGAACACCGCTCCGGCACTTCAGATAAGGAGCCGTACACATGCCGCAGTTTGTGCGTGGCTGTGTCTTTAGTTGAAAGCCCAGTGGTCTGCTCATCTGTCATACTGATCATACAGTAAATAGCTTTGTTGTTATTAGCATCTGGTTAGCTAGCTATGCTAACGAATATAAGAAGCTTTTTCTACAACCAGTGAGGTAAAGGCACATCTTTATATGATCATCATAGTTATAAAAAAATAAGAGAATAAAGTAAACAGGTATCAAATACAGTACTATATGACAGTAAAAAAAAGTTGTTATTAATAAACAAGAATACAGTTTGAAAGGGGAGTGATTTGTAAAATATCCATGAAGAAAAAGTAAATATGCTTACAGTTCTGTTTCATACTGTATGGGTGTTGAGAGATTATCCATAGATCTCTTAATGTTGCTCTCAAAGTGCACCAGATTGATGCTTTTAACTTCAACATTTAAAAAAAAATCTTCCCGGGAGGAGGTTAGGTCCCCCCCCACTTAAATCATGTCCACATGGATAGGAAACTAAATACATTTGCACATTTGTGTCCATATCTTTCTGTTTTGGTGGTCATGCCACAACCGTGCATGTGCATGCATACGTGAGTCATGGTAAAATATCTGGATTAAGAGGTTGCTTTTTCTTTGCACAGCATGAAAGAAAGAAGAAATAAATGGGCTGTGATTTTAGTTTTTTTAAGCAGAGGTCAATAATTTGTACGGCCCTCGGAGGATGTTGAAAAAATGTAAATGGCCCTTGAGAGGAAAAAGGTTCCCCACCCCTGCCCTAAAGGAATACCCTTTCCGTCCGTTTTGTGAAATGCTGTGGCGTTTTGTGAAATGCTATGGTGTCTTGCACTTCAGGGCCACCGTAGAGGGTAGTATTTTTTTACGAGAACATTAATGTTTGTTGTTGTTTAATTTCCCGTTGAGTGCCAGATGTTTGTCAATAACTGTGGAAAATTTGGTAGGTAGCAGATTGAAGTCAACTGAGGTCAAGAACTGGAAAGCTTTATCCTGAACATCCAGGTCAAAAGAACTGAGACCACCTGCAAAAGTAGCTTCCTGGGCCACAGCTGTCCAACATCAATTATTTATCCAGGATGCTAGTCGCCCTGATAATATATGAATGAGCAAATATTCTCACATATGTACATCCTTATTATTTTTAATCCGAGTTCACTTTCTCTTGGAATGTTTCTAGTCCAATAAAACTGATGTTGGATTAGAAATACATGATCCATTTGGACTCATGGCTGTTTCTCTGTGTAGCTGCAGTAAACCATCCTGTTTCTCACCTTGGGGAGTGTTCACTCTTTGTGGGCTCGGAGTATTTTCCCGGATCCTCTTGCTCCCTGTCCCCTCAGTAGCATGCTGCGTCCTCTCCTCTTTCGACTCCTTGTCTCCTCCAACTTGGTCATTCTCCTTTTGCATGCTCTGCAATAAATCAGATGCAGTTCAAGTATCCAATCAGCAGTTATTTAAGGAGATTGCAGCACACACACAGTAACTGTGATTTTTCTAGAGATGCCGCCTTGCTACATCAGTGAACGGCATTTGTAATATGCTGGGATTTCATATTACAGTCCAAATAGGAGCTGGAGATGCAGGTTTGTTTTTATTGTCATCCATGCACGATGACATCACCTTTAAGTCAGTGTGCCAGTGCGACGCGCAGGTGGTGAATGCGGCAGAGGTAAACAGAATAAGAGCTAACAGCGCTGTGGCTTTCTGCAGAAACGTTACTAACCTTGTAGTCGGCGGGAAAAATGAAAGAGCAAAGAGATGTGTTAGCTCAATTTCTGTACCGCTAGCTTTAGTCAACAACAACAAAACCTCCTTATGACACAGCTAATCCTTCATAACCCGGCCGACAATAGGGAAATTATCACTGACCAATGGTTTCACAACTTCAGCACTGCCAGCCACCGTCTTCAACAGAAGGAACGTTTTGTTTAAAAGAAAGAAACTCAAGCTTACAGAAGTCGCACCCTGTTCTCTTTTTACATGCGTAGGGTCGCCGCTAAGCTAACCGAGCAACACTTCCTGTTTTGGGCGGGGCTAATTTGATGTAACAGCCCAGCCCACTAGCCCACCCAAATAAACACTGAGTTAGGATTTTATTATTCAATAATACAATTTATGTATGTGTTATATGTTGTATTCATAAAGTATTGACCTAGAAGACAATTGAAATGTTTGACAACATTTCTTTCAAATACAACATATTCATACTTTATTATAATCCCCCAATAAAACACAAATGTTTACCTTATTGCACTATAGAAGTTGTAAGAAAATAGAAAACATCTATCTTTGACTATAAAACGTGTATGTCATGTATTTGCCAGCTAAAAACACAAACAAAAAAGTTGAAAACACATTACTCTCAACACTATGTTTCCACAGTAATACACTGACAACTGTTACTATGTCTGTATGAAGAAGATGAAGGACATCACAAAAAAGGGCCATACAGTAAGTGTTATACTTGTGAAAATGCAATACAGACAGTGGTGGTCCTTAAAATCCACTAAAAATAGTTATTTCTCTGTAGACTTAAAAAGTGCATGTATGGCATATAAGCCACAAGTTCCGAATGGTAATTACTACAAGAATCAATTTGATATTAAAGGATATGTGCAATACACAAAGTTACATCTGGTTGTTACCGATGTGAGCTACTTTAACCAAATGACATACACCCACTGTCAAGTTCTTCAGGGTTTTGGCATGTATATAGTGATTTAGCCCGAACTTGAGAGGCTGGAGGGCAACAGAGGACGCTTGGACAACTCAGATTCTTTCTTTTTGTCTTTATTTTCTGCTCAGCAGTTATTTATAAGACACTTTTCATCAGATCATCATCAGGTTGAAAACCTTCAAACACAGAGGACAAACAAAAGTTAGCACACATGCAAACAAAATCACAAACATGTTGTATGCCTCATTGCATTATTTATAATAATAATTCATACTTGAAACCAAGCAACCCAGAAAACCTCACTGAACACCATTTGCGCTGTCGAAGAATATACCCTAACAAAACGGAGCGCACACAAACCACGCTGCGTAAAAGCCGCCGATTGCGCAACAGCACTCTCACACAATAAGGCATACACATAATTATTTATCTGTCCGTTTTTCACAGATATTATTTCTTTCAATATTGACTTTCGTCTCGACACACACCAGAAAAAACGGAATACTTAACATAACTCTTTTTTCTGATGGACTATCTCTCATTGATTCTATTCTATTTGTATTACCCTTACACACCCAATGAAACAAATAAGCTTAATCACAGAAACACTTGTTATATGCAAGACAAACACTTATCAACACTTTATTTATTTTGTCAATAACAAAGCAAATACACACATATACAAGCAATTGTATGCTGGAAGTATCTTTGCCCTCTCCCATAAGATCTTTTGTAAGTCTCACATAGTTAAGTCAGCTAGCTTGGGAGGAAAGAAAAGGACCAAAGATGGTAATAACTAGCTCCTGGTGAAACTGACTAGAAGACAGAGATAAAGACTATGTGCCCGTGTAATTGTCTTCACAAAACTAAAGCACATTAACAGCAGATTCACCAAAGTACTTGTTAAATATATCAGGGTGCGCTTGATAAAACTGTCCGAGTAGGCGCTTTTTCTCCTTGGCAGAGACCTTGGGGTCCTGGTGGATGCTGTTCAGCAGAGTCCACAGGGCCTGGTTGGTGATCTCCTTTGAGTCAGTGGAGACCTGCTGACAGAACGTAAAACCTGAAGGATGGAGACGGAGAAGTGTTAAGAAGGAAGGCGCTTTGATTAAAAGTGCCACATTGCACTCAATTAGTAGTTTTAGCAACTTAGAGGCAATACAACGTTGCTTTTAAGGGAAATGTGTTAGCAGGCAAATGCCGACTTGCAACTCCAGCAGGTATCATCAATTGCATTTTCTGGCCAACTGTCAAATGCATGTCTATATTCAGTTTTCTTTAAACTCTCTTTTGGTCTCCTCCATCTCTGTACTTTGTAAAGCATTATACCTTATTTGAGATTGATAAGAGCAGAAAGAGTGAACCAAAACAAATAAAGGTTATGGAATGTAAAACCCAAAAAATGAGCTGTACAACACTTGGATACTCTGCAGGTCTGCAGGGACACTCACATTTATGAGAAAGTTGTCTAAATCTATGACTCTTTAATAAGTATGAGTTAGTGTTACACTACATTTCACCATTTACTGTCAATAATCCCCACTTCTGTTCAGTGAGTCCCTATAAGAATGTTGAACATTTCTTTAGTTTTTTACTAAAATAGAAACAGTGAATTTTGGAAGTGGACACTTTACTTTACAGTTAGCTGCTGCAGGGAATATTTCCTTCAAGGTTTAATGGTTGTAAAATAGAAATACGCCAAAGTGCAATATGCATATGTCTGTGAGTTCTTAAATTATGTTTAATGAACAATTTAAAGGAGACCTATCATGCTACATTTGAACAATATATTGTAGGGCCATACCTATAAAAAAAAATGTATATTTATACGTTTTTTTTTTCAAAATACCAAACAGATCATGCATTTTAGCCATGCCTCATTTCGCTCTATTTTCCTCTCCTCCACCCTGTCTTTGCATGCGCTGCAGCAGACCACGCCCCCCTGCAGAGGAGGGGGCCGAGTTACGAGCGTCATGTTACCATGCCGTTACCATGCCACGCAACCTCTCATTCCCCTGATAGGTGGAGAGTTGCCCATATAGGCGGAGCTCCTCGTCACTGACGTCAGACTATTTTCAAATCCGTATCAGTTACGTTGCAGCCCCGTTTTTAGAGATTTGGGTACGGAGGAAAAGAGAGAGGGTTGTGTTTTCTGACACTTGGTGAGTTCCCTGACACACCGGGGACCAGAGTTGGGTGTAACGCGTTACTGTAATAATATTACTTTTGCCGGTAGGAGTAGTGTAACGCGCTACTTTTATAATTCAGTAATCACACTACAGTTACTAACATTGCCCCGACACGCGTTACTTTGTTACTTTCTAAAATCAGTCATAATCAAACCTCAACAAACACCTGCAAAGAACACATGCTAAGGTGGAGCTAACGCACACGCTATTTGTTGTTTGTGTATATCACGTAGTCTGTTCTTCTTCTCTGTTTTCCGGTTGTTGCCTGTTTTGAATGACGAATACACACTACCGCCGCCTGCTGGTAAGGAGAGTCATTGCCACTCACGCATGCGCAGTTCGTACGTGCTCGGCTGAAGTCTTTGCGGTGTCTGGTTCCAGTGCAACACATGGCCAACACGCAGGAGAACACGCCGACGCAACAGCGTGAGCAGAGATAGACTGCGCAAAATATACAGATAGCAGGAGACAGAGGACAGCCACGGTCAGATAGGAAAACATTCAGGATCTGGATCAGTCTTATGCGACAATGGAAACTGAACTAAAGAGAACATTTGAAACTTTAGCAGTCTGCGTGATCTGCCTGCAGGGAGGGGCGGGCCGGTCCTGCGAGTAAAGTAACGAGTAAAGTAACGAGTTACTTTATGTAGAGAGTAACGAAGTAGTGTAATATATTACTTTTTTTAAAAAGTAATATGTAATATATTACTTTTTTTTAGTAACGACTAAGTGCATTTTGCATGATAGGTCCCCTTTAACCTAATAATAATAATACATATTATTTATCAAGCGCTGTATCAAATGCTCAAAGGCGCTTTACAGCGGTAAGAACAAATAAGATAAGATAAGAAGTCTTATTAAAATCGAGCAATAAAACCACATTTGTGACAAGGACATGTCATCAATCACACGTTAAAAGCCAGTCTAAAAAGGTGAGTTTTGGTCAGTGTTTTGAAGGTGGGGACGTCAGTACAATCTAATTTGTTGTGGGAGTGAGTTCCAGAGGGTGGGGGCAGCGGTGGAGAGTACATAAACAGAACCGGACCTGGGGTGACAGGTGCTTGAGGAAACAGTGACGGACTGTATATTTTTGTGTTGGATTGCCGTTGGATTGACCCTCATGAACAGCCTTACCGTTCACATCAGGCTGCTCCCCCTGTACGAGGCCGGCCAGCTTCTCACTCACTACTTTGTGCAGAGCCCCTGGTATCTGGAGAGTGGAGAGGAAAGTCTTAACGTCAACTTATATAATGGCAGAGATTGGTTTGTCGATTAAATAACACTTCAAAAAGTATTTTCTTGAACTTGAGTTGTAGAAGTCTTTTCAATTCCCACTTATCCTATTCAGTGAATGTCTGAGACGGTCATTTCTTGCAACACAATATATATGAGGTCAAGCTATCACAACATATGCTATTTAATCGACTTTTTTTAGGAATGCTTGTTATATAGCTTTAACTGAAATCTCATAACTGAATTATATTATGATGCCTTTCAGTTTTGAGAATGCTATCTCAAATGGTTAACATGGTCAAAAGTATACCTGCTTTATTAGCATGATAGAATAGTCATTGTGAGCATGTTAGCATTTAGCTTTTAAGTGCATAGCATCACAGATCTTCTTAGCAACTAGCATAGCTGTGTACACTCTTAAGTGACCAAAATCACTTCATTTTTCACTCGTTCACTACTCTTTCTAAAAACTGTATAACTGTTCTGTTGAAGTGAGCAGTAAATTAGATTTATGAAATATATGATTCATAGTACATTTGTGTATAGACAGGCTTGGAATCACACAAATGTATTTTTTGAAACAAAATGTGTTGCATTGTTGAATTATCAACTAAAAGTACTGTTAAAAACAATTTTTTTTATTTAGTTGGGGGATTTTTTCAATTGCATTACACAGTGCATATTCACCCTAAACAGAGGAGAAATAGAATATATGCAGACATTCCTTACCTTGAACATCTCCTTAATGTTGCTGAGCATGAACACCATCATCAGGTCCTCTTTGTCCTTAGATAGAACCCTGCTGTGGAGCATCGCCCTGAAGAAAGACCTCTTCACCGCCTGTCTGTTCTCCATCTTGACAATCAACCGCACATCTTTAGTCAAATAAGCTAGGTATGCACTGGCAATTGACAATTATCCGAGACATGTTGAATTTTGTTTTGAAAGTCTTAAAAATGATATCAGTACGGTTCGTCATAAAGCATAAAATCGTCTGTGCAACACGTGTGCTAAAAACTTCCCAAAATAAAAAAGGTATGGACTCACAGGTGGCCATAAGGACGTGGACTTGTCTATTGTGCCGTTAGAATGGGAGATAAGCTAGCTTTGTTTAACTGAATAGATCATAGGGGAATTGGAAAACAATAACTAATTGGGATAATTTCGACTGAAACTATGGTCACGATATGGGAGGGATATACAGTTTAATTCTTACAGTACAATTGCCATAATTTTTCTCATCAATAATAAATAATTATGTTTCCTTTTAGAGGAACTGTATCAAACAAATGTGTTTTTTTAAGTCTGTAAAACACGTTTTTTGTCGGCCGAGATATATCTGCAGCTCCGCAGTACTTGATTCAAATTGTTAACAGATATTTAGCATTTAATGAACATTGTGGTGCGGTTTGAATAATGCACTAGTACAGCGGTTCTCAAACTCTGGTCCGGACCGAGAGTACTGCAGTCCGTGGAAAAAAAGCTAAATAAAATCCACTTTTTATTATCAAGGAGTTTTGGGGACCACCTCATATTTGACTCGCTCTATCGAAATCAGTCGCATTGACCCCTGAAGACATATGTTGAGTTGTATACACTGTTGGAAAGAGGAGATTTCTAGCTTTCTAATGATATCAGGATTGTTTGTGTACTTTGTGATTCTAAGGGCCCTATTTTAGAACATTAAGAAAAAGATTGTTTAAGTAACCTTTCATCATTCATCAATAATTAACATTAATAGAACGTTATATTGATAATGTACTCACTAAACGTATGATTCATTTAACTTGTTTTCTGTCAAAAGTTAATTACCCAAAGCCTCTGTACACCCCCTTCTATTTACATGTAATGGTTTGGTCCTGCCTCCAACCGCGGTGCTGCACCGACACTTTCTATCAGAGAGTGAGAGCATGTGAGGAGGAGGGATGCTAGTACTTACTTATGTGTGTGCCATGTCTCAACGACTAACAAAGTCAGGCTTTCAAAAAAGAAAGGACAGGAGAGAAAGACAAGAGAGAGGGACTAAAGGGCGACAGTACGTCACCCAGTTTTTCGAAATAAAAGGTGGGTGTGGTCCATGAGCATACTTGCCAACCTTGAGACCTCAGAAATCGGGAGCATTTCAAAACCACCGCGGGGGGGGGGGTCTTTTCATGGGCCCCAAAATCCCTGGCGGCACCCCTGCTGATTACTATAGCCTTACATTCATAATGTCAGTGGGAGGGAGGGGGAGCGGCAGTGCGGAAGAGCAGAGCACGAGTGAGAGGTGCCCGTCATCTTCCCTACAAGCTTCAAAAATGTATTTATCGTGTGATTTTGGAAATAAAAGTTTCATATTCCGAAAGCCAAGATTTTGTTTATTTAAAATCTAACTAAAGACCCAAACAACTATTTTTTTACGCAAATCCTTTGATATTGTAAACGTTGTGTTATGCGTCTCTTTCCTCCAATATGGGATGTTGAAAGAGCTGGAGCTGCAGTTCATGTTCGCTGATGCAGCTGTTGTGTTCTATGATTGTATGCTACAGATTTGAATATATGGTCAAGGACCAAAAGAAAAAAATAAGTTGTCCGCCGTCCTCTTTGAGAAACATACACAACGCAGACAGACACCGGTCACACGTGCGACAACAGTATCAGATAGGCTTCAATTTACTTTTGATTGTCTCTAAAAAAATATCGGCGTTTTAACACTACGTTTATATATGTACTTATTTTTACGGTTTGCATATGAGGTGGTCCGCGAAAATCCTTGATAATCAGTGGCGTTTCTATATGTACCAAAGTGGTGGGGCACACAAAACGTAGATGTCTATATATAAGCTTCTGCAGTGAGTTTCATGGCTGGTGAGGCTCTGGCACTGACTCTTCAGGTTTACAAATATTATATTTTGACCATAATCAAAATATAATATTATTTTCAAAAGCCTCTTTAGTCTGATGCTTCGATTAATTTTAAACAGACAGTTCAACAGAAGGATACCCAAAAAATGTAATTTTATCATTTAAATATTGAATTGTTCTCTCTTAGTAAGATCCCATTTTCAATAAAATTGTGGTCTTACCTTGACATGAAGATGAAGTCCATTTGCCTATCCTTCTGGACAAAAATCTCTATTACTTTTTTGTAAATGTCCTCCTTATCTTCTTGTAGTTTCAAAAGTTTATCATAAATCTAAATGATGGATTTATGATTAGAAATGATAAAAGTAGGGTAGACATGTGGATATTATCCGGCTGAACAAAACGTGCATTTATCTAACAGCTACGTTTCCCACAGATCTTATTTTGAGCTAGCCTCTAAAATCCTATGGAGAAATCTCATTGCTTTTAGGTCGAGGGAAGCCATGCGCAGCTTACTTCCTGGTTTTAGGACGCGTCTCTCTCCTCCTCTTCACCTGCTCTTCACACACCACACTTTTCGCGGCACACGTACTTACAGCCAATCAGCTCTGAATGATGTGAGATGACGTATGGTGGGGATGGCAGCTCTATGCCCCTATGGTCATTATTTCTTTTGCCACACACATTAAAGGGATAGTGGAAATTGAACCCCAAATAGTTTCGTTTTAACTTATATACAAGCATAATTACGTACCAAAACAATCACACCTGATTAAAAAAATATAATAATTGCCTTACGCATGTTAGAAGCACTTTATTGCAGCTTCCCCGAACTTTTTTAGAAACAAAATGATCGATTCAGCCAAACCGGAAGTGAGGAAAACTCAGGAAGACGAAACGATAACAAACCATGGCGTCTATGCAGAATGAACGTGGAAGGGCAAATATACCAGACAAAGAAGAAGGATTGTACGAGGTATCCAGTGATGATAGCGAGTCAGAAACATCCTCTCGGCTTTCCTGCGAAAATGTAGTTTTAGGAACTGAATCTGAATCCGGTTCAGTAAGCGACGATGGTGAGAATATTGAGCCAGACGATGGACCATTACGTCCTTATTTGTTCGAGCCCGAGGTGATGGAGTTAGTTCACGGCATGGGCAATGGCGAGGATGACCAGGACCAGGCGCCAGATGATGCACCCCAACGCACAAATAATCTTGACTGGTAGGTCCCTAAGCATAGCTCACGCTAGGCGCTATATTATATATTGCAAAAGTTGGCATGCATGCACTGTAGGCCTATGGCTATGCCCGAGGATGACTGCATGTTGGGTACATTTCATAACATACCAGGGTCAGGTTCACATAAATTATCTTGTCACATTTATTATTGTATATGTAACAGCCTTATGGGCATTAATTACATGAATACATTTAAATGAATTGTATACTAGCATGATATACAGCTAGAGCCAATCGGTCTTTTGACGTAGTATGGTCCTAATCCTAGGCTAGCCAGGCTGCCTGTCAAGTGTAGGCTGTACTCACAGTACTGTTAGTCTATCATGTCTATATGATGACTGTAGTGTACACATTCGACACTGTGTACCGGATTATCGGATGACGAGGCCTCCGGTCGCCTAATCGACAGGCAATAAATGGCGTTGTACACAATGGTACAGGCTAATGATGCATTAAATCAGCCAGAAAACATAATAAAATACTCGTGCCTCGTCCAATGTTTGTGCCCGTCTTCCTTTGTTTTCGTCATCACCCGAAGATTCCCGAAGTATTTCCTTTCATTGAGAGGGCGTGGTCGGGAGCAGTAAAATTGAAAATAAAATGAAACTAGGCGCATGAAATAAAAAAAAAAAGGTTTATTATGCTTATTTTTAATAAAAATACATAAGTTAAACCCAAAATTCGCGGATTTCCACTATCCCTTTAAATAGGAAAATACTCTGAGCATGCGCAGTGTAGTTTTTATAGTCACCGTTCACTTGGACAGTAAGAGGGAGGGGCATGATCGGGTTTTGTCCCACATGGCTCTAAACCAGGGGTGTCAAACTCAAATACACAGTGGGCCAAAATTAAAAAATCGGCACTAGTCGAGGCCCGGACTGGTTCAATGTTTATAGCTAAACTTATTGAAATAAACTTTTTGCACATATTAAAACTGGAACTAACAAAGCTTAAATTAGTGCCTATAAAAACAACATTAAACATTAATTAATCAGTTGCATTAATTTCTTATGGCTCTATCTGCAGCTTTTACGGAGTCATTTCTTATGATTACATTTTCCCACAGGCCAACAACAGCTTCAAAAAAACTATTCCCCTCTAAGAAAAAACCAAACATCCATGTAAACTCAGTGTGCTGCTCTGAGATGCTAGCTCAAGCAGATACTTGGCATCTCATCTTGGGTGCAAGGTCATCAATGTTTGGGCTCAGGCTCTGAGCGGAGGAGACCCTCAGGATGGAGTGAAGGTGTGCGTGCAATATACCGGCGGGCCAGATCTAATAGTATTTAGAAATTATCCTGCGGGCCGAAATTAAATCCAACCCGGGCCTGATTTGGCCCCCGGGCCTTGAGTTTGACATGTGCTCTAAACAGCTCAATAGGCACACACTGTAGACACTAATTAGAAGAACACAGACTAAAACAGCAATGTACAGACGAATCAGATGATTAAACATGATCTTAAAATATATTTTATATATATTTAAATTTATTTTTTGCATTTTGTTGTAATCATTATTTTAATACTTTCTGCTGACACTAGGTGGGGCTCTCCCCCTAATGACCAGTCGCCACTGTTGATAATAAATAGTGGTCCGCATAAACAAAAAGTTTGAGAACCCCTGCACGAGTAGATATCTATAACATTATGATCAATTGTTCAGCGCTAATTTTGTTAACGATTGGGGAAATTGTTTGTTGCTCTCCTTCAACCGACAACCAACATATGTGACATACCCTGCAGCCTACAATGCGCGGAACATGACAACAGAAAGCTGACATTTGGTCTGATTCTAAAATTAGTTGTGCGGCTAAAGAAAATGGGGTCACAAACCGACCCATATTGAACAGCTTCACAGAAAAACAAAACAAAAAAGGTGTATAGATTTGAAAACAAACCCTCATTTTAAAACTGCCACCTACTTCACTTAAGTGGAGAAGCTGTACTATGGGGATGATTTTCTATTTGGAGACAAATATTAATGCACATTTTAAAAATACATTATCCAACATAACATACAGTGCCTTCTTCTCACCTCCTTGTCCAGTTTGATCCCCTGCGGGTCAGCTGCCAGGGCCATAAATGTGAGCACCTTGCGCAGCTGGTCTCTGCAGCCGGGGGGCAGCAGCTTCAGACACAGCTGCAGAGCCTCCAGAGCCATGTTCAGTTTAGCATTCACTGGGAGGCAAGAGACACAACATGTAAGAGATGTACAATTATTAACATTTAAAGGTCACCTATCATGCTATTTTTAGGCATATATTATGAGTCTCAGATAAATAAAAATATATAAAAACATGTCGATGATGTGTTTTGCTCAAAATACCAAACTAGATCATGCATTTCAGACATGCCTCATATCCCTCTGTTTCAGCCCCGCTAGAGAAACGCTGATTTTGGGTCCTTAGCTTGAAAAAGGAAAAAAAAGGAGGGGGAGCTAATGTCTGCTCAGAATTCTACCGGCAGATGCAGTTAAATTCTGCAGTGATTAAACACCATATCATGTTCCAAACCACATCAAGGATTATTTCTGAAACAGTATGGCGCTCAAAGGCTTTTTCTCTTGCCGGTTATACCACAAGGTGAGTTCCTTTTTTTATTTCCTGCTTTTTTACGCACACTACAGGTTAGCTCTGAGTGTTAGCAGTGGCGATTTAACGTCCAAAACAGTCAGGCATTGTTTCTGATAGCAACTCTCTGATAGGGCCGTGGGTGTAAAGCCAGCCCACATTTCCGATATTACGTCATATCTGACACAAATCTGGATCAGCTCCGTTGTAGCCCCGTTTTTAGAGATTTGGGTACGGAGGAAAAGAGAGAGGATTCTGTTTTCTAACACTTTGTGAGTTCCCTAGCACCGGGGACACATATGTATAAAATACATCTAAAAGTGCATTTTGCATGAAGATAAGTTGCATAGGGCCCGTGTCCACATTACGCCTTTTTCTGGGATTCTGAGTCAGTTCTTACCCAGCAGGTCGGTGATGGCTGTGTAGATGTCAGTCATGTGTGGGGGCATCAGGGGGGGTCTGTCTGTGTGGCTGTAGTGTTTCACCAGGGTCCCGTACAGCAGCAGCTTACACTGAGCCACACCGCTCAGGGAGAGGCGAGGCTGCTCATCACGGCTGCTGCCTGGGGAGGAAACACAGAGACTCAGACAATGCACTGGAGACAGAATACACACATTGACATGCATCTTGTTAACAGAAGCAGTAACGTGCTGTCAACACAAACCTGAAGCACAGTATTAAAACATGAGAAAAACTTATCTAAGAGGCCCTGTTATGCTTTTTGGGGACAGATGTCTGCGCATGTAAATGGTCTGCAAAGGCTAAAATCCCAAAGTTCCCTCCAGAAATGCATTTTCCTGGCGCTCCGACACATTGTACACGATATATTTGAGAAACCAGATACTTGCTTTGCTATTGTCGTATAGAGTGGTGCAGTGATAACAAACAATGGAATTTCTGCATTGGATTTTGGAATATTGCAGAAGATCAGTATTTACTGACATATTTTATGTCATAGAACCAAACATAAACGTATTTTCAGCTTGTGTTAACCATGGACCGTATTCAAGGCGTGAATCGGAAGTGGTCAAATGCAAACTGATTTCAGGTTTAAGACTAATTCCTGCACCACTCTTTACTGATTCTCATCCAAGCCCATGCCACCGTGTTCACTGCTGTCCTGATGTTGAGGCTCGCAGAGAGGCAGCTCCCGGCTCAGCTCCACCACCGGCTGGTCAGGGAGGAAGTCCAGACAGTCCAGAGCTGCACAGAGCCACTCGTCCACCCTGAGGTCAGGAGGAGCACAGAACAATCAACAGATATTTAGAACTCAATTAATGTAAGGGCAATATTTGGAAAAGGCTAAATATGTAAAAAAAAAATCATTCTGAATGAAGTATTGTGGTGCTAAAGAAGGGTATTCTGCAGACTTAAACAAATCCTAACACATATATACGTTTCAATGGTAATGCGAACAATGTTTCATAAATGATCGTTGCCTCTAATATTGCGATTCATATGTCTCATCAGTCAAAAATAATTGCAATAAGTCAATTCATGCAGCCCTAATTTTTACAAATAAGAGCGCTACATTTCAAATCTTGCGTATGTAAAAGCACAAAATGTATTTTTATCAAAAATATATTTTAAGTAACAAATGTTAAACCGTTCAGTAAGTATAATACACTAACTAAAATCTTACTATACTTGGGTATATGTAGTCAGTTAAACTACTACGCCCCTTTATGGTTTTATACACTATATTTAAAGGAAATTAGAATTCACAAGATTGACACCATCTTGTATCGTTCTGAATCTTTTAAAAAACAAATGGAATGGAGTCTTAATGTTAATCTAATACATCTGATAACAATAACATGTGTCTATATAGACACCACTTGAGGAGGCCGTTACAGAGGAATGGATCATTTAAATATGCAAACACATCTGTCACAAGCTGCCATAGTATTGCGCACTATTTAGAGCCAATAGGTTTTAAGCAGCAAGATATTTGGAGCGTACTGAGAGTCCCTGAAGGCCCTGAGGATCTGCCGGGCCAGGTGGTTGCTGCTGTAGATCAGGTTGGGGTTACTGCGAGGCAGCAGGTTGGATGGAGAGGGGGGGGCGGGGGTCTGGCACCACTGTAGCACCCCCTCCAGCAGGGGAGCTCCACCAGGTTTAACAGCCTGAGCAGAGTCTGCTCCTGCCAGATCTCGTCCACCACTGGGGAGAGGAAGAGATACAAAAAAGACAATTAAAATATACCTTTTAGAGTTTAACGACTCCTTTTTGCACCAGTCTCCATTACATATGGAACTTAATTACAGAACATATGGACATTCAAATATTGTCTGTAGTGATAGTTATGTTAAATGAGCAGGATGAAATGGTCAAATGGTGAAATGAATGTCTCACCTGACTGTGGTAGAGCGGTGTGGTTGGGCAGTCTGCAGGGAGTCAGGCTGTCCACCTGAGGGCCCAGAGACAGGCTGCCAGCCGCAGGAAAGAGGTGCTGCTCTGCCTGTAGGAACGTCTGGGTGCATTTGACAGGTGTTGAAAACTGAACACGCGGACCAGAGGGACATGTCTGCTCCTCCTGCCTGGAACGCAAAACAGAGCCATTTCATTTTATAATATTAAATAAATAAATATGCAAATGAAATGAATCCTCAAATAATGTGTTAACGAGACAATATTGATCAAATAACAAACACTAACCAAATAAATAGTTGACTATTATTTCATGTACCCACATTTTCTTTTCAGGGTGCTTTTTTCATAATTCCAGATTCATTTATTTCAAGGAACTTTTAAATACACATTGATTTGATTATATATTGTTTTTTTTCATTTCCCCCCAAAAATCTTTAGGGGACCTAAGTCCAGATGTATTACTTCCAAGGGGCTTGCATTTCATAAATCCACATTTATTTATTTAGAACAGGGGAGTTTTATTTTATAATTCTAAATGTATTTATTTCAAGGGACTTGCATTTCATAAATCCATTTTTTTTTTGTTGAGACTTATCTCAAAATTCCACATTTATGTATTTCGGTGACTTTTCTAATAAATCAGGATTAATTCACAACTGCTTTTAATTATTCAATAGACAGACTAGACAGGTTAGAATTCAACCATTTTGGAGGCTGTAGATATTTCTGACGTGGCAACGGACTGCATTATCTGAGGTTTTTTTAAATGTAGTTATGCCACTAGTAAACAGGTAACTGTGTATGTAATGTTTGCTATGAACATAAAATGATTTAGTACCTGTCTGTAGGAGCACTGCAGAACAGTCTTTGGATCCCCTTCACAAGCACTCCTTTTTCCAACTCATCCACCGAAGGGGAACACATACCTGCAAACCTGTGTGTAGAATGGCAGCATGTCAACATTCACAAAAACCTGAATATAAACATTGTGACTGCCAGAAAAACATGTTTTGTTTGTTTGTTTATTAATTACCTGTAAAGCGAACTCTTCCTGTCCTGAAACACATCCTGCTTCTTGTCTTTGCCAAACACTTTGGTAGCCACTGCCTCAAACACATTACAGTCCAACAGAGCCTGGCACACACACACCACTTTGTCCCGTGTTACATCAGCACCTGGAATGAACCAAGCAGAAAGGGGAAATGCATGGTGTTGGTCTATCAATAAATAGAAAATTCTCTCAAGTCAAATTAAAACCCTCAAAAGAAAATTCCCAATGATTTAATGTAGAAGGGAATAGACACATTTCAAATCCACACACACACACCCTCAAAGGCTTTCCCACAGCTGATGTGTTCTGTCAGCACATCCACAGCCTCTGAGCCCAGGAAGCAGTCGCTGTGAGACTTGAGGTGGACTCGTCGACGCGTCACTGTCACAGAGGACCTGAGGTGGGAGAGGAGGCTGCTCCACATGGAGGAAGACTGGACCGGTTTATTGGCCACACCAGGAGCTAGGAGGAAGACAGTCAAAGCAGTGGATGTGTACAGATTACACTGTGTGCAATTGGTGGGGACAAAGGGGGTCCAAGATTTAAAATGTTTCTTTGACACACTACCAGTCAAAGGTTTGGACAAAAAGTGTTTTATTTATTTAAAAATATTCTACATTGTAGATTTATACTGAAGACATCAAAACTATAAAAGAACACATGTGGAATTATCTAGTGAACAAAAAAGTGTTAAAAAAAAAAATCCAGAATATGATTTATATGTTGCTGGCTACCGCAGAATGCTGTGGTAGCCATGCTGGTTAAGTGTGCCTTGAATTCTGAATTATTCACCAACAGTGTCACCAGCAAAGTTCCGGATCGACTGGCCTTCATTTCTTAAAGTGATGATGGACGGTCGTTTCTCTTCACTGAGTTGAGTGGTTCTTGCTATAATATGGATTACAACAGTAGTCAAATAGGGCTTTCCACTGTGCACTAACCCTACCTCTGCACAACACGACTGATGGTCTCAAACACATTAAGAAGGCAAGTCATTCCACAAATGGACTCTTGACAAGGCACACGTGTTCATAGAAAACCATTCCAGGTGACGACCTCATGAAGCTGACTGAGAGAAGCCAAGAGTGTGCAAAGCTGTCATCAAGGCAAACGGGGGCTACTTTGAAGAATCTAAAATAAAAATCATATTCAGGATTTTTTAACACTTTTTTGTTAACTAGATAATTCCACATGTGTTCTTTCATAGTTTTGATGTATTCAGTATTAATCTGAAAAGTAGTCAAACATTTAAATAAACAGAAAACATGAATGAGAAGGTGTCCAAACTTTTGACTGGTACTGTATACAATTTTAAGAAGTGTTATTGGTGGATTGGAATGAGGACAGAGTAGATAATTACACGATCAGGAAAAAACAAGAAACTATCCAAAAGTGTCCCAAAGAAGTTAATGATCAGCACATGTATCATTTTTGGTGGAGGATTCTTTATGACGATACATATTAATTAAGTCAATATTAACATTGCATTTTATGTTTCCTTACTGTGCAAATAAACCTTTATGCAAGTGTTTTGATTTATTTACAAATTATACTTTGAAAAAGTAAGTCAGCCATATTAAAAGTGGTGGGGACCCAGCGTAAATCACACTTAGCCTAACAGATAAACAAGGTCACAGGATCATTTGTGAGATCAAAAGCATGGAGAAGAGGACAGGCTAGTGGAGGAATGCAAAGACAGACATTCTAACTAACCAAAGTCAGCAGGGTAAGGGTTGTTTGTTAATAGGTGGGGATTACAATTTGAGGGAAGATTTAGTGTGTTTTGTTTAGTGTATCCTAGTTGCTTTTGATAATAATCAGGTGCATGAAGAGCAGGCCTCCATTAGCTGCAGAAGTCTCAACACGTCGTTGAAATGCGTTTGATTTACTCACCTTGAGGACGCACACACAACTTGTCTGCCAGGTTTAACGCGGCGGCTCTTTCTTTAATTGAAGACATGTCTGCCAGACGATGGAACAGCAGTGGGAAACGCACTTCCTACTTTGATAACAGGTGTGTAGACCACCAGGTGAAACAGAGCACGTCCATCGCAGAGGCCACTTCAGTAACGGTGCAATTATAAGTATATCGCTAGATGGCGCCAATGGCTAAATCACAGTGGCCTCTCTCACACAGGACTGTGCAGTGCTTGCTGCCTGATCGTTTTATTCCAGGTTTGTTTTATAGCCGTTACGGTCTGTTTATACATATTGCTATGTCCACTGTGTTGACTTGTCTTCAAATACATGTTTAAAAAAAGTCTCAAAAAACGATTGAATGGAAAATGGGAATAGGAAGTCAAAACAGTTCTGACTCAGTCAGTAAATGCCGATGCTGCCCCAATTGATTGAGTAGCCTATGTATAGGTTTTTATTGTCCCTTGAATTATTAAATCCAACAAATACGTATATTTTGATAAGTAAATTAACAATGCAAATAAATAGCCAATATGTGACCTACTCGAGGAGTGCATACAAGTGTTAGCATTATCATCTGTGTTTTAGGCAGGTATTGTAAATCAAGTTTTTCACACATTTTTTCGCCTCGAGGCTGCTGGTGTCACTTTACGGCTGGTAGCCGGTGTACGCATATGGTAAAAATATATCGTTTAAATGACCAACAGCGAAAATAAACTTGGCAAATAAATCACTTAACCTATGACAACAATTATCGTTGCCGTACATTTGAAGAGCACTGCATTCATAAAAACTTCCCTTTTCCCACTTTAAAAAAAAATTGTATGCACAATTTTAAATCAGTTAAAACGTTTTCTTTTTTAAAGATGTAGATATTCGAATTTTTCCTAACATGTTTGTCATTATTTTAACCACCTAATTAGTTCTTTTGAATAACACTCTTCTGCTAAAACTGTGCCTCAAAGGCAGTTTACTCTTGGCTTCTCCTGATGATAAGGCCCGAGAGCGCTCTTTGAAAACAACTCGTCAGGCCTTCCCCTTGTTCGCTAGTTTGGCTAACTATTAAAGGTAATGTAGCAACATTAACAATTCAACATTTACCAGAATATTCCGTTAAAACCATTACACATATAAACCCCTAGAGAAATGAAGATATTTTGTAACAAAAATATCCTAAAATGAATTTACTTATCGTTTGGTTTATGTTAGCAACCTGCAGGCTAAGGATAGCTAATATGTTGTTGTATTTAGCTAGCACAGAGTTAGCTTTTGGTTTGGTCTAATGTTTAAGTCTGGTGGTAATTACAATAGAAAACGGCAATGTTATTTACTTTACTTAAATGTCAGCATAATTTGGTTGATTAATTAATTTGAACAATATCCTACATTTATTTGGACTTCAATATATTCTAACTAAAATAGGGGTTAGTAAACAGTTTACAGGTATTTTTCAGTCAAAATACAGTAATATACCCAGTGCTGTAATGTAACTGAGAACATTTACTCAAAAACTGTACTTAAGTACAACATTAAGGTGCTAATACTTGTTTACTTTTAGTTGAGTACATTTTGTATGCTGAACTTTCACTTGTAACTGAGTATTTTTACACTGTAGTATTACTACCTTTGCTTAAGTAAATAATCTGAGTACTTCTTCCACCTCTGAATATACCTAATTTTAATGGAAAAGTAAGCATTTATTATAAGCTTGCTCATTTGCCTGTATTTGCAATATATTCAGCGAATGGAGTGTTTACTTTATAAACAAATGGTCAATAACCTTCTGTGGTTAAGACTCCAGTGGGAAAGCACAGGTGTATTAACCTAATAACATAAAGATTCAATTGTACCATAAGTAAGCCTTGACTATGGTACACTGAGCTAGCATGCACAAAAGGACCCTAAAACTATAGCAGCTAAATGAAATTCAGCCATTATTTGTTTTGTGTGTCACTGGGGCTTTCTCTACTGTGACATGATGACATATCTCCCACCTCCTGTTTTATTACACTTTTACACCAGTATTGAAGTACTTTAGCTATTGTATTGCTGTTATTTGTAATGTGAATGCTTGTATTACACTCTCAGGGCTTTTGTTTCTTCTCTTTAGGGCATTACAGAACAGTAACTAACATCACTCAACCCAAAGGTAATACAGACATTATGTTGCTTGATAGAAATATTCCCATTTAATGGCTTGCAGTTCTTTTAATTTGTCTTTTCGTGGCTTGGATATGGTGGTTAATACCTGCTCAACTGAATCACAGCAGAAGCAAATAAAGACAATGTGGTCTTCTCCCTCCCTCCCAGTCATACACATTCACAGTGTGCACATAAGACACACATTCGCTTTGACACACTAACACACGTTTCACGTCCCCTCCCTCCTCAGCCTGGGGTCACACTGTCATTTTATGATAGTAGCCAATTCAAGCAGGGATCATTTAATTCTCCAATGTGATTGATACCAGCTCAGGTTAAATGGGGGGAAAAGGTCCGTTCTATTAAGAGATCAGTGGCTAGTGGAGACCTCCCACTTAAATAGTCATATTTCCTCTAAGCGTGTATGCAGTGTGTGTGTCACTCAGTTTCTTGGTAATGTTGAGGTGACACAGACAGTTGCAGAAGACCATCTCCAGGTCAAATGAAATAACCTAGATAATTTAAAAAGCATCGACAGTGCAATTTGTCCATTCAGTGTTATTGCTCTGACCCCTATTTAGTGTCAATGGGCTGGTTCATTTGAACTTCGATGGCTTATCAAGGTGTTATCTTCTCACTGCAATGGAAGTGGTGTAAAACAAAGGAAGAAAAAAACCCCTTATGGTCATTCCAAAGCCATTAGGTTAGATTGTAGTGATTGAGAAACATTACAAGGGTTTAATGTTCTTGCCTATTATTTATGATAAAATCATTTAGCAGTAAAAATTGCATATGAGGTGGTAATTAGAAAGCGTGTGAGGGGAAAAGCAGAGTGTCACCGCTTATTAAACAGCCAATTCTATTAACCTTTTTCAACAAAATAGTTTTTTTTTCTTGATTAACAGGCAGCAGAGGACGACTGGGACCTTGGGCTGCCTTCTAACAACTCCATGGATCTCAGTACTGACTCCGGGACACTCCCCCCCCACACCACTGCAAGTTTCTACTACTGACAGTAGAGGACAAAACAAAGAACATCCATCAGCTGATTTGTTTATTTATTTAAATATTACATTTAAACTTAAAAACATTTGATATAAACAATTTTGGGGTTTTGTCTAGGTTTATTTCTAAAAAACAGAACATGGAATATTTACTGTATAATGATTTGCTCTTTGTTTTAAAAAGCACGCTCTTTTTTTTTATATTGTATGCAGGAAGAAATTACTTTGAAAATGTTTGTCTTACAGCCTCGGCATGTAGTCTGGTTTTGTATTCTAATATTGTCAAACTAAGTGCTAATTAAGTATTTGAATTGCTAAATTAAAAGCATACATTTTCTTCTGTGTAGGTAAGAGGACCGATGTTGGGGCAGGAACTGTCCCTGTCTAATGCTCGCTGTCAGACAGAAAGTGGAGGCACCATCTCACTACATTTGTTGGGGTTTAAAACCCATCTACTTGAAGCTGTGGAGGAGCTGCATATTCGGAGGGTAAAGTAGCAATTACTCAGTCAGTGTGTGTCTTTTTAGATGTATGCAATATTGTACCTCCAACAGTACATTTCAAGTACTATTATTTTGAAGACACAATCAAAAAATGTCTTGGTCTTTCAATGTCACTCGAGCAGTGATTCTCCACCCTTGTCGCTTCTATCCTTTGAATTAGAGTTGCGCATGTGTGTGGCCCGTTTTCAATTGTTTTGACCAGTCCGACAAAAACAGATGTTCCTCCTTCTTTTATTTGCATTTTGAGAAACCTAAATGTACCCGTAAAAATTGTTTAGCGATACTTGTCAATCAAATTAACATTTACTTTTAATAGAAATTGATTTTTAAAAGCTTTATATATTTTTAAAATATCAACCTAAACAAAACGGACACACAGACAAATAGCAGTAACATACAGCAGTGGCTAATGAGGTATCTACTTTTCTACACTTGCTTAAGTTTTCTGCTGACCATCAGGTCCGAAGTTTCAAAGTTACAGACCAGAGTTGTGAGAAAACCCTTTTGGAAAACTAAAAAAAAAAAAAATCCAACATGCTTTTATATTGCAACAAGAAATTCAAGCCTGGAAACCAATTTAAATACATTTAGGCTTTAAGCGCCACTCAGCACATTTCCTAGGAATAAACAGGACCCCACCTCCAACACTGTAGCGAATTATGTGTATACATCCATGCTTTAATTATTCAGCCTGAGTACAGTTCAAGTGTAGAGAAGTGTCAATATACTTCCTCTGCATCACAGCACTATTTACCGAGTAGAACTAATACCTCATTCACACCAACGCAACTCCGGTTCAAGCTCCGTGCTAGAGCTTTTCAGGTTCAGAACCGGTTCTTCGGTTTAGCGGAGGCTCTTTTCACACCGCCCAGAGTCCGACTGGTGCTGCGTCATTGCGTCATCGTTTGCGTCATGACGTGGGAAACCCCTCACAGCTGACACCGACAACAACAACAATGGCCGATTGTGCTCCAGCTTCCTCTGTACCTCTTCGGGAAGCCATCTGCCCCTTATTGGCCGTAAGAGTCAGCTAGATCTGACGCACTATGTGTTGAGATAGGGGTCAAATAAGCCATTTGACTCCTGACCAATGAGTAGCAAGAACATTTGTTTGTAAAAATAACTAAAATAAATAGTAATGCTTCCTACCCTCCAGCAAGTGCTTTCAACCTAACAACACAGTGCGAGTGTGCTTAAAGGTGAAGCCAGCCAAATGGGATGTTAGTCGTTTGTTCCCATTTAGTTTTTATTGTTATAGTCTTGTCAACTGGGACACGAGCGTAACATGTTATCAGTTATCAGTGTTCCTCCTCGGGCAATGCTGCTACCAAGTACTTTGTATCTGTGGCGTTCATGGGGTGGAGAGGTTGAGAAGGATGCGATGTTGGTGCCGGACATTCCTGAGCAGGTCAAATTCCAATGGGTTTGTTTTCTTTTTTGAATACAAGACAACCCACTGCTTTTGTTTCTAAGAATGTGTTTACTGGTAGACTTAACCCCAAATGGCAAAGCACTTGGATGTTGCCTATACATATGACTTTTATAGAATACATTCTAATTATTCAAAGTGAGATATGAATTAAGACATATTCTAACAGAAGGAATTTAATAAAATCGGAACATTTTATGACACTGAAAAAAAGGTTTAAATTAGAGATTTAAAATTTGATGCTAATAAAGATTTTTTGTGTATAACATCTGTCTTATTTACACAAGACGAAATTGTGACGGATCACAATAACATGCATAATGGAAGGAATTTATCAATAAAATATCACACTATGTTTGTTAAAAGAGGCCCCATTCTGCTCCTTCCTGTGTTCTAAAGGTTTGTGTGCATGTAAACGGTCTGAAAAGGCTAGTTTTCCCTCCAGAGCCAATTTCCCTTCTGAGGGAGTTTCTCTCCCACACTCCCCCCCCTGCCTGAAACGCCTGCATTGGACTCCTTTGTTTTCTTCCGTAACATAGTGACATCACTTTGTAACACCCACGCTTCTACTGGCTAGCGCTCCTACACATTGCACGTGATAGTCTAAGGGGTGGGACATTTTTAAGTAATTGACCAATCACAACAGAGCCGACCAGCTAACCAATCAGAGCAGACTGGGCTCTGGTTTCAGACAGAGGGTGAAAAGAGGTGCTGCAGCACAGGCAGTATGAACATGAACATTAAAGCATGGAGACATGTCGCAGCAAAATACAAATATGAACCTGAGCATTTGCTTAATAGAACTCCTATCTGCTCTTTTACATTTTGAAACTGGAAAAAAAGCATTGAAAGGTTTAAAATATGGGTTTAGCTGTAACCCTAATGAAAAACTTAAGGATAACTTTGTATAAGTTGTCCAACTAGAGTAACTAGACTATTAAACCATTTCTATGGCCAGATACTTGTTTTTTTCTTTTTTAATGCCTAGTAAAAAGCATCCATTCAGAACCGCAGTAAACCAGTAAAGGGATCAAATCTATGGCAAATATATGATGTTAACAATTATGCATTTTCAAATAATTAGTTAAATCAAATATTATAAGTAACTTTTTAGCTAAATATAAATCCTAAGTGCCCTTAGTTGATCTGCAGTTGCCTATTTAGATTGACCTCTGCTTAATAAGGCTTTCTAGTGTTTTCTTCAACACGTATAGACACAGTGAGGATTCCTCAGTGGAACAATAACAGCTTTATCTCCTGTGCACTCCTTTTTTTTTTTAAAGTGCTGGTAGCATAGTTTAATTGGAACTTATAAAATAAACTCAGCGAGTTAACCAGCTCCCACATGCACATAAAACAGTCCTGTGGATATAGAGAGCAATTGACTTTTACCTGCCTTCTCCCAGAGAAGAGGGAGGATAGGGATGGCTTTCCACAAATATCGCCTCCCCTCTAATGTTCCCTTTTCACCATGTGCTTCAATAAAAGATACGGTGGAATGATTCAGGGGAACTTAATGCAGTTTGCAGTTCTGGCTCAACTCCAGAGAGTCATCCGATTTCAGTCTGTACCATGCCTGCTTAGAAGGTGTTTCTCCCATCTACATTTTAAATGACAAATCTTATATTTGTTCAACAGTGGGTACAATTTATAATCTCACAACAAAGGGGACTGTGCAGATCAAAAGGCAAATTGCATAAGTAGACTATCATATTAAATAAAGAGGTAAACACATCAAATAAGTACACATCCATGGAAACAAAACTAAGTAGCATCATTATATAAAGTAAGAAAATATATAAGAGTAATCGGGAAACAGGAAGTGAAAACATTATTTATGTGTAAAGTCATATTATACAGAGTGTTGAAGTTGGCAGCGATTAATAACATGACTAAATGGTATACACATACATTTAACGTCTTATTTCCTTTTCTCCGGGTTGTCTGTTGACTGACTGGTTGTGAATGAATCCTTTATAAAAATGATTATGTGTGATTGCTCCTAGGATTATGAAGCTGTTATATGACTAGAGCTTTCAAAAATAAACACGTTAGCGGTCGCAATTCATCTGGTACCCCTAATGTGTTAAAAAAAAATGAATACAAATTAATCACATGACTAAGTGTAACTCCAACTTCGTCCCGTAATTCCTGCGCACATTGTTGCCATGAATCACAAGACGGTAAGCAGCCATCACCACCTTGATGTAATGGCATACCAAATCTATGACGAATGGCAACTGCACTCGTGCGCTTTACGTGTGGTGAAGACGGAGGAAAGGCATTTTGACGAGCCATGCTCCAGTTTCTTAAAGTTGCACAGAAGTGGAAGAGACACGGTCACCGCTATACAGTAGGAACAGATGTCATTCTCAAGCTGCATTTCCATGTTACATGATTTGTTAATTGCTCACCTAGAGGTTGGGCAGTAAAAACATCTAGGTAGTTTTGTTGCTATGGTTGCATTCCCTGCTAGCTTGCATCGCTTCATACAGCTCTTATCTGATTGGTTGCGCAACAAAATGTCAGCGGCTTTCAACATTGAGAGCAGCACTTGCCGACAGTTTCAATACTACTGGCATCGGGCGGAATGGATTTGTCAATAGACCAAAACAACTAACCTGAGATGTATTAATAATGTAATAACCCTTGTTTCTCTTACCAGTTTGGCATGCATTTCTCTTTTACAACACCATATGTGTTTTTGATTTATTTCCCCCTAAATACTAGTAAATAATAGTATTGTGAAACTTTAGATTAATCACGTGATTACATTTTCTTAGTAATGATGCCTTCCCATTGTTCAGGATGCAGAGACTCGCTTCGAGGATCAGATCAGTAAGCTGGTGCTGGAGAAGCAGGAGCTGGAGTGGGAGAAGGTAAAGCTAGTTTTACAACTCTAATATCTGAGATTCAAAACCTCCATAGGTGGACATTCACAAAAGATCAGGCTCTTATCGTGCAAGTTATCCAGAATTTAAACTTTGTTCATCGTCAATTACTTTGATTGGTTTAGTCTTTTCCTGTATGACAGGAATCCCTCCAACGTCAGATTGAAACAGTGGCCAACCAACACACGGAGTCAATCCTCAATGTGAAGAAAAAGGTATGATTCCACTATTTGTTTACAGCTTTTATATCTACAAAGACAGTACTTCCTGAACAATTCCTTCTTTTATGTCCTCAAGCTTCAGGCCAAAATCAGAAACACAGTGGAGGAGAAGGTATGAAGATCTTATTCCCAAAACGTCAATGAGATATTCAGAGCATTTGATTTAGTTAATGTTTTCAGTGGAGTAGTGAATCCGCTCATCTCAGCTGCACATCTCTTCTTGGCCCGTGGGGTAGATTCTCTAGGGCTGTGCTTGGGTATTTATTGTTTTTTGACACTGACGATAATAATATAACATTTCAGGGTAAATACCAGGTCAGTGCTGAGATAAAAGACAAGGAGATTAACAACCTGAAGGACGAGCTGAAGACGCTACAGGTAATGGGATGTGAAACATACGCTGCCTCTTGTCTCAGGCCCAAATCCCTTCTCACTTCCACTCTGCTTGCGTGTTCTCATGGAGAGTCCAGCACCTTAGGGGCCCCTCAAAACCAAGTAGTGTGGATTAGAGTTTATTAACTTTCACCTGCGAGTCTGCATCAGTCCTGATTAACCAGCTGTCCATGGAACTAATGTGTAAATAGTTCTGTGCAAACATATAGCAAACTACGAAATACATTTTATTTTGTCTTTGAGTTGTGAACAACTTCAAGGTTACATTGTATTTATTTGTTTTTGTACTTGGATCATACCAGTGTCTCGTTAAACAATTGTTAATTTGACTGACCATTTTTTCTTTTTATCACATTCTTTTGCAAAAACCAAGCAGCTCATGGACATTAAGATTAAAGAGATGCTGACTCTAAACTATTGCTACGGAAAGTTAAGACAGGTCCTGTTGAAAGGGTCCTCCGTCTCAAATCTTGCCGCTCTATTTACACCCTCCACCTTTTTAAGAAGGAGCCTCATTCAGCTGAGAGTGAGACTACAGACATCACTTTAAATCTTCCATTTAAAGTGATGTTTAAACTCAGTTAATGGGGCTCATTCACTGGAGCTTCCACAAACAACAATCAACTTAATTATTACATTGAAATGATGTACATTATTCAAGTTTACATTCACTTTGGAGAATAACACGGGAGAAATGAGCGGAAGCGCTCTCTTTTCCTCTCTCCCTCTCCCTCTCTCTCCCTCTCCTGACAGCCTGTCAGTATCTCATGTAGCTCACTGATCCAGTAATGAGTGACCCGACAGTGAAGAATACATATATTTATAATGACTAGTTTAGCTTGTTCCAGAGGTAGATACAATAGCTAAGTGTGTTAGGTCTAACTCTGGTGTGTTGCTCCGCTCACCGGTCCCTCACAGCGGGCGGAGCTGCAGGATTTCTGCTTCACACACACGTTGCATACCGCTATTTTACTGTCTTTTTCGGACACCTTAAAATAATGCCAGACCGGTGAAGCCATTTTGGCGAGCTTGTTTTGCCGCACACAGAGAAAAGTGTCATGTATTTTACGTCATGCGATCGGCTCTCACGATCGGCATGTTTAGAGAGCACCGATCGGTAGAGAGTGAGTATCGGCCGATCTCGATCGGAGCATCCCTAGCTTCCACAGATGACATTTTTTTATGGATTTTTTGTCAAAGCACTTAAGATATTCATTGCTATCGAGATGTTAAGAGCATTCCATGGAATATAACAAAAAGTGTATCTCGAGCTGGTTTCTCAAACTTACCTACCCCATCTTTAAGGTTTTATTTGTTGTTCTTTACCCTAAAATCTGAAAATAACTGATTTTAAATGTAAACTGTTCAAAGACATAAGTACATAAAGAAAGCCCAAACCGAGTTAATGGGCTTTAGAGCACGCCTCACTCAGTCTGGCTCCCAGAGGGGTGGTCTTCAGGCCTGACACCCAGAGGTGATCTACAGCCCCCCCCTCGCTCCGCTGCACTTTAACAGCCCGGCCGCCTCACAGAGACAATAGAGACTGTTTTTGATATTCTATCTGGGAGACACTGAGAGTGGTGTTGGGATAAAGCGGGGCCCGGTGTTCATTCCTGTGACACGGTCTGGTGGACTCCTTTAATTTAACACACATCAGCGGCGGTCGGGATTGAAGTGATTTAATTGCCATACCTTGACGATTGCTAAATTACAATTGTGAGCTCCATTGGAACATCATGGTTCAATTAATCCTTAATTAAATCTGAATAATTCATCATAACAGTGTAATTTAATCTCAATAAATCAGATGGCTTGTGAACATCCATAGTATGTACTGTAGTTATGGGTTACATATATCTTTATTGTATTTAGTTTTATCTTTTTATTGCACATTCATACTTTATACTATGTTTCTATACAGAAATGTTTTTCATATTTTATTTTATATTATTCAAAAATGGACTAACCGTCACAAAACCCAATTTTCCCCTAGATTCTTGAAATAAAACAGAAATATTTTTCATAGTTCAGCTTTTATTAATAATTAAGAGTACACATTGAAGGTTATCATTTGGTCATTTACTGGGATTTTTCTTCTCGAACTAACCCCTTCTAAACCATTTGCAAAACCGAAATTGCCCCCCTACATCGCTGGCTGCATATGCATATTATGAAGGCATTTTTTTCAATTCATTTTGTTTAATGAAAAAAAAAAGAATCTTCATTTTAATTTGCTCCTTCCCATGAATCCACTAAAAAGGTGAGAACATGAACGCCACTGATGCTGGTTTATATAATCTTGGTTGTTTAAATGCTCCCGAACATCTGATAACGGCACCTTATTTAAAGGTTACAATTTATTTTGAGACAATATGTTCTAGTCCTGTTGAATCACCGTGTAGCTCTGTGTTAGTCTGCGGCCCATGTCCCTTTCGTGACGAACGCAGATTCAAATTCAACCAGCGGCCCCTTTTTAGTATCATCTCCCCAATAAGGCTAAGTGAATTCTTAACTTTTTGTCTTAGTTACAAAAGAATAACTTTTGTAACTAAGACCAAAGTTATTCTTTTGCCTTCTTTGTTTGGAAGACAAAAGTGTCTTCCAAACAAATAACTGCCAAATGTTCTCTGATTCCAGATTCTCTAATGTTAAGATGTGGTGATTTTCAGTCTTGCATCAAAGCTTTGCTTGGTCTGAGATTGGTAATTATACATACAAATAGGATAAATACATTAATCAAAAGTTAAAACATGCAATTGTGTACGATTAATACCTGTTCCATACACAGTATATTAATATTATATAAAACAATCACAAGGTTAGTTTTTTTCAAACTACATTTTGTAGATATGTTACCCCCCCCCGCCCCATAAACCCTTTAGTTCCTATTGTCGATGCTTAAAACCTGAATTTCTAATTCTTTATTGACCTTGGATTCAGCAGCTGACAAACCAGTCTCATTCAGTTTAATACATTTGTGGAACCTTGATTGAATGTTTACACAAATATGGGATTGTTGGATCAATGAGCGAGAATATCTTGTATCAGGTTAACCCATTGATTTTCAACCACTTTGCTGTGAGAGATCGTCACGTGTGCCCTTGGAAATGGTCCAATTTCACTTAATCGGTCCAAAACAATCTTATTTAGTTGCTGCAAATAAAATCCAACAGTACCATGGTCCCAGGCAAGCTGAAACGTCATCTCCAGACAAACTACATTGTAATTATATAATGTTTGAAAAACTTAGATCGCAGGTTCCTCAACAGTGCAGTTACAAGACATAAAAAATACTTATTGGGCTTCAATGTGTCATATAGTAACTGTTTCACTTATTTGTGTGCTGCAGGATTTTTTTTTTTGTACCACAGCTCAAAAGGTTGAACAACTCTGGGTTAAACACATTCACTCAGAGTAAGCCACAATGCTCGGCTCATCTGAGATGAAATCCTTCATCTTGATTTTCTTCTTCTTCTCTTTCGCAGTTACTGAAGTACAACTTGGAGAAGAAATCCAGTGAATTGGTAAGTACTTTTTTTGTTACTCATACAAATTGTTGATAGAGGAGGGGTGGGAGTGAGCAATATGAAAGAGGAGGATGAGGGAACGGTGCTAAGGAGGGATGGGTTCTGAGGGAAGAGCTCATCAGAAGTAACGGATAGGGAGTGTGTGACACTTTGAACTGCCAGCACAGCACAGAAGATATCTCTATTAAAATGTTTTATATCTGGGCCTCGCTCGGTTTAACCTTCTTCATATAACGGCGGAGTGAGAGGGAGGCGATGTGAGCCGGTGTAGAGGAGGGGGCGAGAATGAGAGTGAAGGGAGTGAGTGAGGGGGGAAAGTGAAGAAAAGAATCCGCTCAGCTTGATACACACAATCAAACTATAACAGCAGTGTGAGGAGCGATAAAGCGCTCTGAGGCATGTGCTGAGGTCATCCCACAGAAAGAGCAGTGTTTCCCCTATATACACATAGTGGTGGCGCAGCGCCGCTGCTGAAATATGCGCGCCGCTGCTAGGGGGCGCCAGCCAGGTACCCAAAAAATAAATAAATATATTTTTTAAAACTTTTTTTATTAAAAATAATAATAATTGGCGACCCTTTTTCATTTTTGATTGTTTGTTATGTGGATTTGTAGTATTTGTGTTACTGTATGTTCAATAAAGGTGTATTTTTGCTAAATCTTGAGACATTGCCACTGTATGTACTAGGCAGGGCCGATTTTTAGCCTAGGCGACATAGGCGGTCACCTAGGGTGCCAGATCTGAGAGGGGTCTGCCTGCAGACCTCCACTCTCAGGACAGTTCCGGTGCAGACCTCCACTCTCAGGACACCTCCACTGTCAGTACAGGAAGTGCACGCTAAGAATTCCAAAATAAAATCACCACTATCAGTACAGTGCCACTTTCCAAACAGGAAATGCATGCAAATACAAAATAAAATCGGATCGTGACACTTATTACATATGTATATATATATAGATATATACGGACACCTTGTATTGTAGTTAGGCTACTATCAGTACAGCCGCAGCGCCACTTTCCGAACAGGAAATGCACGCAAATACAAAATAAAATAGTACTGACACTTATTATATAAATAAAGTATATATAGATATATATACAAATAGGGACACCTTGTATTGTTTACTCTCAGTACAGCACCACTTTCCAAACATGAAATGCACGCTAATACAACATAAAATAGCACTGACACTTATTATCTATATAGATATATCTATATAGATAAATATATTTATTTATATATATAAATACGACATCTTGTATTTTAGTTACACCCGCTAGACAACAGTGGAAGGTTCGAGAAACAACCGTGTTTGCTGGGTGCACCGCGGCGGAGGTGGGGAGGTTCAAAATCCGTTAATACATGGATGAGTGTGGGGGGGGGGGGCTGGACACAGGCCGTGGGGGGACACCCGAGACCGGGCGAAACCGGGTGAAATAGCCAAAAAAATAATAAAACCGGGGAAAAGTGAAAAAAAGTGTCCGAAAATAGGCACTCGTGAGGAGGGCAGAGTCCCCTGTCAACTCCCGTTACATTCCTCCATGGTGTTATTTGAGCGAAAAACTTTTACGAGAAACAGGCTGGGGGGGTCAAAAGGGCTTGACCAAGGCCGACCCAAAGTGCACGGTGGTCGGACTCATCACCTCCGTGATGAGTCTCCATTATGATTTGAAATCTTCTATCAAACGAGTCCTTCGGTGGGCGGGAAAAAAACGCGTCAGAATCGTCACTTCCTGTACTGACAGTGGAGGTGTCCTGAGAGTGGAGGTCTGCACCGGAACTGTCCTGAGAGTGGAGGTCTGCAGGCAGGCTCCCATGCCAGATCTGGGGGGCGCTGCGCTGGTAGCTCTGGGAGGGGAAAAAACATTTTTGACCATTGGCGCTCATCCTAATTTTCCTAAATTATGTAAACACATATTTCAAAGGCACTCCTTTATCATTATTAGGATAAATAAAAACAGGTTTGAAACCATTCCAATGTATACTACAGGACAGTAAACCAAAAATATCGTTTAAAGTTGGAGGGATACAAAAATATGCATAAATAAATGTTAACTAGCTAAAATAAGATAGTTACATTTATTTGTTATTGGCTATGGTAGGTTATTGGTTATGTTTAGGGTTGCACATTTTCCATGGGAAGTTAAGCTGGGGAAGTAAACAAAAAAACATGACATTTCAACAGATTTTTTTTAAGTAGAACAGAACAAGTTTTAATTATTTTATTGAACAATTATTTGTTTCATTGAAGAACGAAAACAGGAATTTTGAGTTAAATATTACTCCCTCCAAAAAGTCCCATTTAAACATGCAAATCTTCCTTCAAGCAATCCTCTGCATTTTTGCTAAACCCTTTCAGCCAATGGGCTCTTCCTGGGCCTCTTCAACATCACACTCTGAGTCTTCCTCTGCAGTGTCACTGCCCAGCCTGGTTGAGGATGGCTCTGTGTCGGGCTCAGAGAGCCTTAGGTTTGCCCGGATGCCAACCAGTTTTTCCACTCTCGCATTTGTGAGCCTAATGCGAACCTTTGTGTGGTCTGACAGCGAGACCCAGTGAAAGCAGTCCGAGCACACACACACACACACACACACACACACACACACACACACACACACACACACACACACACACACACACACACACACACACACACACACACACACACACACACACACACACACACACACACCCGCAGCCTCGCCGCGTCCTGCCGTCTCAGGCTGAGAAATCCGCGGAGCTGTAGCTGAGAAAAGATTGAGTGTGTCCGCGGATGTAACGTAACGGCTCCGTGGATTGGTCCATTTGGACCAATAGGTCCATTGGGTCGTCGTTACGTCACTTGGTTCCCGGAAGAAAAAAATGGAAAAAGAAAAATCTCCGTTTTGGGGCAGCAGACAGGTCTTTTCTGTGTTAGAGTTTTACTCGCTACAGGATGTACTTTGAGGGTTTGTGACTTTGCAGACCGTTTACATCAGGGGTGTCAATAATAAGTAATAACTTCATAATTAACTACGTCTGAAAGAAGAAGTCTGGGGCAAACAATTGCAAGTCTCTTCAGTGCGCACAAAATGATTTAAAAAGAAAACGCAAATTCTGGAAAAAAGTCAAAAACAGAAGTGACATTTAAAAAAAAAAAAGATTTGAGATGCATTGTGGGACATGTAGTTTATGGGCAACGTGCTTCCGTAAATCATCATGTAACCGTATAATAAACATATAATATTCTTTGCAAGCTCTTGTGGGGCCACAGAAAAGGAAGTCACGGGCCGGATTTGGCCCCCGGGCCTTGAGTTTGACACCACATGCATAAAAAGCTACATAACACACAAGGGGACGGGTAATAACCGGAAAAGCACGTCATGGGACCTTTAAACCACGATCCTCTCGGTAACAAAAACAGTGACAGGAAGAGGATACTAATCTGACAAAATGTGTAACTGCTTTTGGCCTCCTCGGATTTTGTGCCTGGCTTAAAACTTTGTAACCTTTATGAAACATTCCTATTTTTTAAAGGATAACTCTTTTCATTAATGAAAAGGTTCAAAATGCTTTTTCTCCTCATGATTGGCTTTTCCCAGACCTAGAGCCAGCAGCAAATCAGCCTACCAGTGAAGATCACTTATTTACATGTTGTTTTGTGTTTGTTTAATTCATATAAATAACAGGGTTTGGAAATGACAATTCTGGGTCTTACAAGGAGGTATGTGACGGGAAGGTAGGAAGTTAAAGCACCTTTGCGTTGTGGCTAATTGGTGTTACTACAACTCCAGGTCAGTCACGTCATTGGGACCAAGAATACTGTTTTCCCATTGACTGATTTACATAGTTCCTTTTTCTAATTTCAGAGTACAATTTTTTTTTTTCAACTACCCTGTACAATAACTTGAATAGCCATCATTAAATCATTACAAGTTGTGACATTTACTAAAAGCCAAATCCAGAGTTATTTTCCCTCTCCATTCCTTTGAGTGAGCCGGGACCAGGCGTGTGGCTACCGTGGTGAACCAAATTGTTGGCAGGGCTTTAGGAAAACGCGCAAAAAGTACGAGGGGCCGTACTGGACATTATTCAGAAATACCGTTCACACACACACATATGAAACGCACTCACACACACATGAATCTCACTCATATATTATACACATGTGAAACGTACTCACAAACACACATATGAAATGCTCTAATACACATGTGAAACGCACTCACACACACACATATGAAATGCTCTAATACACATGTGAAACACACACACACACACACACACACACACACACACACACACACACACACACACACACACACACACACACACACACACACACACACAAAATGCTCTAATACACTTGTACACAAACCAGTCTCATTCAGTTTAATACATTTGTGGAACCTTGATTGAATGTTTACACAAATATGGGATTGTTGGATCAATGAGCAGAATATCTTGTAGCTGATGATTTTTGGATTCTGATCAGGTTAGCCCATTGATTTTCAACCACTTTGCTGTGAGAGATCGTCACGTGTGCCCTTGGAAATGGGCTAATTTCACTTAATCGGTCCAAAACAATCTTATTTAGTTGCTGCAAATAAAATCCAACAGTACCATGGTCCCAGGCAAGCTGAAACGTCATCTCCAGACAAAACACCCATCACTTCAAAACAAGAACATGGGCTATTTTGTTTGCCTGCGTAAACAAACTCCCAAACTGTTATGACATAAAACAAGCGAAAGTTCTCAAAGCTAGCTACTTAGGAGCTGAACTCGTAACCAAACCAAACTCCGTGCTTCAGTCGTGATCAGGTTGTAGATTGTAACAAGTATTACAATCTACAAGTATTCTAAGTTTTAAGTGATTTTACATTAATAAAAACATAGTTATGAATATAATATCCAGTTTCTGACAATTAAACCACACTAATCATACACACAGGTCCTTTTTAATAAGAAACATTTTCACAATTTATCCTTGTTGAGGATTGTTTCTTTTTCGCATTGCATCTGTGCTCAGGTCTTGTTCTTATACATACTGTAGGGGGCACTTGTCTGTTTGACCTATACCTATTCCACAGGAGGTGAAACTAGCCCTGCAGACCCGGTCAAAGGACAGCCACCTGAACCAGCTGGGAGAGGTGGAGAAGCGTTTCAGTGCCCTGTCCAGGCAGTGTGCCGTGGTCAAGCAGGCCCACGAGGAACTGGAGCACAATGGTAATTAAAGGATGTAGGGATGTAGGGATGGATATGTAAACAGAAAGGTGTATATATGCTGATGGATGATGGGGTACACATTCTACTATGCTGAAAGCCTGGAAGCCAAGTGTTCACTTTATTAGATGCCCTATTTAGCTCCGATATCAGCATGGATCCTTTAGGGTATAAATGTACCAAGGTGCTGGAAACAACTCAGAGATGTTAGTCCCTGCTGATTTGACAGAATAGAGTGACTCGGCCTGTGCAGAATGTTTTGAAGTTCAATAATTACTGCAAATATCCACTTTCACTTCATCCCAAATACAAATCTGGGTAATGAGGAGAGGTCACTGTCAAGTTTCTTTAAATGCTCCTCCAGGATATTTCATACAGAGAAAACTGGCTATGGAAAGACCTCCCAGGTCAGCTCCAATGTGTAGTGTTAGACCTCGCCCAGTTGCTACCATGGGGCTTTATTTGAGCCCATAACGCATTCCCACAACAACAATACGAGCAGCCTGTTGACATGGCTGCATGGATTCACACGGTTGACAACACATATGCACCCTGTTGTGAAGTGAGTTGCCAAGAGTTGCTGTAGCCCAGGTGCTTTGTGCGTTCTGATATGACCTTTTGACAAATAGCATGTTGCTTTGTTGAGTGGACATCCAGTGATTGGAATATTTAGTCTTTATCACTATTTATTGTTTAAATGTAGACTTTGTAGTCTCAAAATCAAGCTTTTCATGTTCAAAGCTGCTCAAATCACATGTCTTGCCCATTCAGTCAAAGAGAAAATAATACTCTGCACTGTCACCGTTTAAAGGAGAAACATTTTTACTTTTAAAGGGGCATTTTTATGCTAATTTTCAGGTTCATATTTGTAATTGGCGCCTCTCCTGTGACATGTCTCCATGCTTTAGTGTTTTCTCATACTGCCTGTGCTGCACCCTCTGTCTGATTGGTTAGCTGGCCGGCTCTGTTGGAAGCTCACAACGTTGCAGTACAGTGTAACATCTATATTGCCTGTTTTCAAACACACTTATCTCAAATTCTATTTCCATTTCAAATTCACTATCTCTGTTAATGTAAATGTAGCTATACTGTTAGCTCATTTCGCCTCAGTCATCTTTAATTTAAAACTGAAAGTATTACATGAAACATTACATTACACATTTACTGAAATGCTTAAGGACCACCACATTGAAAATATTCAGTATAGGTGAATATATAAGTTATTGTTGCTTTTCTGAATCTCTTCGTATCTCCCTACATGCGTGTCACTCTCACACATGAATGTAAGACTAATGCAGTTGTGTCACATAGCATGTATTAATGAAGGTGTCTCACCTTGTGTACTTCGAACAGTCGACGAGGCAATGCAAGTAAATAAGAAAATGACAACTGCATGTGAAAAACAAGAGGCAACCATTGTGTCACTAAAAAAGGTATGTGGAAAAGAATGCTGAATGATTTAGCATTGTTTAACTGCATCCATAGTCAATACTGTAATACTGTATTCAATCCATTACAGTTCCATGGTTCTGTAAGAAATACAAATGTATTCACAGAAAGTAATCAACTTGGATTATTCTCTACTTATATCATGTGTTCATGCATGGTGCTTTCTCAGGAGGTGGAGGAGGTCAGTAACAAGCTGATCAAGGCCAAGATGTCTTCCGTGAGACATGACCAGGCCCACAGTCCTACAGGCAGAGAGCAGCGTGTCCAGCAGCTGCAGCAGAAGCTCAACATGGTAACAATCAGTGAGAAGGATCATAATAGCCTCAAAGCAATATGATACTGATCAATAATCACACTTAGCAGGTAAGCTATAAGTCTTTCATTATTATTCTGTATTTCTGTTTAGGAAACTGAAATGAACAAGAAACTAAGAGAGGAAAATGAAGCCGTGAGAGCCGAAAAGCAGGTACAACACGAGAGACAAAACCTGATGCTTTTTCTACACGTGTGTGTGTGTGTGTGTGTGTGTGTGTGTGTGTGTGTGTGTGTGTGTGTGTGTGTGTGTGTGTGTGTGTGTGTGTGTGTGTGTGTGTGTGTGTGTGTGTGTGTGTGTGTGTGTGTGTGTGTGTGTGTGTGTGTGTGTGTGTGTGTGTGTGTGTGTGTGTGTGTGTGTGTGTGGTGTGTGTGTGTGTGTGTGTGTGTGTGTGTGTGTGTGTGTGTGTGTGTGTGTGTGTGTGTGTGTGGTCATCTCGGAGGATTCATTTCTGTTCAAATACAATTAAAAGGGTTTTTTCTTTCACTGGAGGAAGTGAAAATAAGCTAGAAGCACGCTTCATTGGTTGATGAAGTGTCATGTTGCATGACTTCATTATGTATGTGTGTGTGTTTGTATAGGAAGTGATGAGGGCCATGCAGCATGCCCAGCAGCTGCTGCTGTGTCAGACGCAGACGGTCAGCAGAGTGGATCTGGAGATGAAGACGCAGAGAGAGCAGCAGCAGGTCACACACTTTCATCCTCTACTCATAACTGTTCATATTGTTCCCATAAACATCAGTACAGATGTGTAGCTCACATGCTACTGCTGTTCATACTAAAAGTACTTTTTAATAAGATTAGATTAGATGTACTTTATGGATTCCAAATTGGGAAATTGTTACAGCAGGATGTTTACTAATAATAAAATATATACATATCCACATTAGAAATAAAAAAAAAGTTCTATTGGGTATCTATAGAACTGGCCATCTCCCCCCCCCCCCCCCCCCCCCCCTGCCTAAAACACCTCCATTGGACTCCTTTGTTTACTTCTGTAATATAGTGACATCAATTTGTGACAGTCGTGTTACTATTGGCTAGAGATCCGACACATCACGTCATGATTTGTTAAGGGGCAGAATATATCTTAGCGATTGATGAATCACAACAGAGCCGGCCAGCTAACCAATCAGAGCAGACTGGGCTCTGGTTTTAGACAGAGGGTGTTTCTCAATGTCGAGGACGCTTCCTTGCTAGGACATGTCTTCCGAGTCACTTTGTTCAGAAGCGAGGCAAGAATCCTTCCTAGTCTCGGAAAACGAAGAATGGTGGAACAGGCTAACAGGCTACAGGCTACAGGTTACAGGTGTGCGTCATATGCGAGGCCCCGCCTTAAATGGAGCGCGAATTCCACCAAAGATTTGGAAATTGGTACATGCGCAAAGCATTGTGGGGATTTTAAGACCGCGGAGGATACACATGTGCAGCCTCGACATTTCTCACTGTGAAGGACGCCGGGCTTGGTAGAATTCCAAGGAGCCTGGACATTGGAACAGTCCTTCGGCAGGACTCGATGACGTATCATCCTTGAAATAGTGGCTCTGGAGCAGCCTTCCTTGACATTGAGAAACACCCAGAGGGTGAAAAGAGGTGCTGCAGCAGGCAGTATGAGAACAATAAAGAGCTTTTTGAACATTAAAGCATGGAGACATGTCACAGTGGAGACACAAAATACAAATATGAACCTGGAATTAGCATAATAGGGCCCTTTTAATTGTTGTTCAGTTTGATGCCTTAAAAGAACTAAGTCAACATGTATTTTTATGATAGAGAATGTGGTGTATTTTTACAGGTCGATCCGTGTATTGGCCTCACAAGGGCTTTTTCAGGGTCTATTTAAATGATTATGAAGTCAAGGACAGAAATAAATAACGGCCATAGTTTCTTCCCATCAATGTGATGAATGTGCTGTTGGATATCAACACATATACATAAGTGAATACGGTCCCCTCCGCAACTGAATGATAGTTCGTTTGTTTACCCCATTTATGGCTTTACACTTTATTGTTCTCTTTTCTTCTCTCTGTTCTCTCGTTTTTAATTCACCTATTCATTCATTTATTAAAATCATTATTAAAATGACACAATCCAACTGATTTGTATTGGCAAAAGGTCCTTTCTCTATCCCTGCTCTGTTTAAGACCTTCTGTTCACGTTAAATAAACACATACAAATTTAGTATTGCATTACAAATCCTATGGGTGATTAATTTTACTGCAGGCCCATAAGCAGGAGCACCGGGCGATGCGGGAGAAAAGCAAGGCCCTGGAAGACAAGGCGGCCCGACTGATGGAGAGCTACACGGCTTCACAGAACAGCTGGGACAAAGAGGTAGAAGGAAACGTGTGGGAGAAGCAGTGTGATGTTGACATTTTTATATGACACACAAATATTTTCACAAGGTAGATTATAATGCCAAAAAAGAAAAATGGAAGTGATTTATTGTTGTTTGCTTTACTGAAACATCTTGAAAGAGAAATCTTGTCCCTTTTAAATCTGTCTCTGTGCTTCTGCATCCAACAGAAGGCCATGTTTCTGGGTCGCATCAGGAGTGAGCAGCAGGAACTTCAAGCTGTGAAAGAGGCCAACGACAAGCTTCATCAGAAGAACACTGAGCTGTCCTCACAGGCTTCAGTGCAGGCTCAGCGCAGAGAGGAATTGGAGGTACAACACATAATTCATCATAATTAAATTATTCATTATTATGTTTATATTAATATTCATTCATTTTATTCTAGAATGTTGCATCTGTAACAACTTAATTTAGCCTCGGGATAAATACAATATTCTTATAATTAGAAAAACAATAATGAATAATAAGGCTTTATTGCATAGCACTCTACCTACACATGATGAGGCTCCAAGCGCCTTAACAATCTGGCACACAACATAAGACAAACAAAAAAAGGATATTCAATTTAAGTTGGAGGTTAAAATAATCTGCACACATGGAAGCTGTGTACCCGCTCCATTCCGCAAACGCAAATGGACACAATTAATAAATGCAGTACTAATAAAAAAAAATGTAAACGAATAAATTAAGCAATCAAAAATAAAGGCCAATAGAGAAGGGGCTATTGTTCATATAAAGTTATGTTTAAAAAAAAGTACATCTTTTAAATATGTCTGTGACAAAGACAAAACAAACTGTGTTGTTGTGATATGAACTTGTGACACATGTATGTCAGTACTGTCAGACGCTGGTTCATATGACTGACTTCTGAAATGAGTTGCTTAGTGATCTGTGCACCTGTGTGCGGTGGCACCGACTGTAACACGTGTGAATACAAGCAAATGTAATTGAACATCCAACACGTGTGGTTGATAACAAAAACACTTAACAACATCAACAAAACTCCCCCACATCCATTCACCACACCTCTGATGGGGTTGTGTTAATAGGTGAAATAAAAGCACTTGTTTAGCTTCAACACCTGCCTTTTTATGTTTCTATACCCAGATGAGAGACATCAGTCCGAGCCACAGTGATTCTCCAGAGGTCTTCTCCACTTTAGTGAAGGGAATCAGAGGAGAGGAAACTCTTAATGAACCCATCCCCAGCGCAGAGCTTAGCTCTGGCAGCGTGCAGCACTTGGCCTCCACTCAGACCAGATCCCCAGACTGTCTGGAGGACAGTGGAGCTGCGACAGAGATAGTCACCACTGGAGCAGCTGGAGGTCAGCCAGCGACATACAAACATACAGTAGATAAACATACACAGATAACTTGCTTCATAGTAATCAACACAGCATTTCACTAAGATCACACAAGCGGCTTGTTCAAGGAAAACAAGACAGCCATATTCTGAGTGGTGCCAACATGCATCATGGGAAATGTTTTAAAGCACAAAGCTAAAGTGGTAAAGTGAGGACATTTTTGTAGGATCCGAAAGTTAGCATCACAATTTTTAAGATGCATAGAAGCTTCAGACATTCACCAGTGGGGTATTGCCTGACATATTTTATCTCGTAGAATGCAACGTGAAAACCTCTAAAACCACATGCATGGGTATCCAACTAAAAACATGTTTAAACATATGTTTTACTTTGAGACAAGGGACCTGACATTGTTTTAACTCATGTCCTGGTTTGAGGACTAATTCCTAAAGTAATAGCCAATCTATTACTCTTATTCTTGAAGCTATGGCATTTAATGACTGGTACAATTTGACCAACTGTTCAAAATGTTTTTTTTCAACAGTAGTTGCTGAATCGAGCCTTGTCCACAGGTCTATTGATGTTTCTGTGGACTCGCAGATTGAAGAGGGGGAAAGAAACGAGGAAGAGCAGTGTAATAGAGAAGAAGTCCAAGGAGAAAAGAGAGGAACGCTCGTGGCCCAAACAACAGATGACGGAAGAGAAGATAGCCTGTTCTCAACAGAAGAAGCAGGGGACCCCAAACAGCCTGAAACAGAAACAGAAGATACAGCAGAGGGAGGAGAGACATGTGGAGCAGAGGAGAGAGCAAAGACAGGGCTGCACGCAGCAGAACCCCAGATACGGGTCCAGGCGACGACTGATACGACTATCGAGAAGAGCAACACACAGCAGGCTGTTGACTCCATGGACGCTGAGCCACCTCTGACTGACTGTGAGCCCTCAGACTGCTCTCACAGCCTTCCTCAGACACTCAGTGAGAAGGATGCTGACTGCAGCCATGTGAAGAAAGAATCTGAGACCAGGAAAGAAGGACATTTGGTCTGTTCTGATGAGCACCAAAGTCTCGATCTTGAGACAAACGTAAATCAACAAGTGCAACGTCTCGGTCATGATGAGGTCCAGACCTTTGCGGAGTCACTTGCTCGTCCGTCAAGTCCCAATCCAGGTTCTGAGAAAATATCTGAGATATCATCAGCCAATAAACCCACTGATCTTTCTGTACCATTGGCTGCTCAGTTGGATGGTACTGTCAGTATTCAAGAGTCGGAGCAAGCTACGACACAAGCGAGTAACCCGGCTTCTGACATCACGAGAAACATGAAGCTAACAGATGAAGTTGGTGACACTCCTGTGAGGGAAGAAGGTGTGTTGGTGACAACAGAGGTTGAACAACAAGCAGTACCTCAAAGTCAGGACGTCTCAGAGCAGAATGTCCCGCTGAAGTCTCCTGTAGCCAATGGTGATGATGATGATGATGATGATGGTGGTGATTCAAATGCATGTAAAAAGAAGGAAGACCAGTCAAATGCTGAGACACTTGATAACATTGAGGCTCCCCAGGATCCTCTGGAAACATCTACTTTGAAGGACGCCTGTGCTGATATCACAATGGAAGCTGTTGACCTTGAATCTCAGGTTGAGACTCTTTGCTGTCGGGAGCAACGGAAAGATGACAAAATAGAAGATGCAGGAGATGCAAAGATGACTACAAGTGAAACTGATTTGAAGCTGTGCGTCCATCAAAGTCATGGAAGTGATGCATTGCCGGGCAATAGCAGCATACATGCTAATGAAATGCTGCATGAGGGTACTTCAGAGTTGTCTCTGCCCAGCAATAGGACTTACAGGTCGTCCTTGGACTGGGCCGGTGCTAAGAGAAAACATTCAGAAGCCTCCACCTTACATCCGTCTGCTCAGGTATTACAAAAAGAAAATGCTAGAATTACCATTTGGTGGCCTTTAAGTGAGATTGGGATTGGTTGTGGATAAAAGGATTGGTTGTTGTATACGGAATTTAACTTTAGTTTTTACAGCTTTACAAACTGTACAGAGCAATACTTTAATACTTGTGCTGTATTTGTGTAGTGTTACAGTGTATTTATTTTTCAATTAATGTTTAAAATAAGTAGTTTATCCTATCTGGTTGACTTGTAAGGTGACACAAAACCATAGGTGCAGCGGAAGCGCATTTTGGTAGACTGTCCTAACAAGTTGCATCGCATTGACATAAAGCTATTGTGATTTTTAATTCATACACACTTTGTCCAGTAGGATAGGATCTACATATTAACACCACATTGCTGCATGTCATCAGCGCTAAGCTAACGGCAGCGTCATGATGCTAAGTACTCTCATTTAGCCACTCAAACATTTACCAGTGGGGTATTACATTATACTGATGTACTTTATCTTCTAGGACAACATGTGAAAAGCTCTTCAGCGTGTGCTAACCAGAGAGCTTATTCCAGGCAATTAACCAAAAGCTCATTCAAAAAGAAGTTGAGTTGGAGACGATAGACCCAGGATGTTTGAAAATCCTTATTGATTTTCTTTACTCATAACTGCACCACTCTATTAATGGATACTACTATTAATAATGGATACACTATATAATTGGTATTTTTATGGTGGCTTTTTTGCTCCATATCAAATATGTGTGTTTCTATTCAGGGGTCTCCTATGTCTGAGCAGAGTACAAGTGGTTCCAGTGGACTCAGACCCTTGTTTCTCAAAAGCAAGCGCACCAAAGGTGATGGGTTGCATTTGTGCTACATTCAAAAATACAGCATCTCGCCAAGTAGTACCGCTCCACTTGTAACCTCTCAGTGTGCATCTGTACTTCATACCATCACCAATAATCACTCATTCTTACCCTCTTGCCGTCCTTGCCTTCTCACCTCATTCTTCCTAGTCCCCTTAGTGATCAGCAGGGCGTCGGATCTGTTGAATGCCTCCAGTGTCTCTGGGACGGCACCGTCCACACAGAGACAACCGCAGGGAGAGCGGAAAGATTCCGGAGAGACCTGCAAAGAGACGGCAAATATGGTCAGTTACAGAACAGATTATGAAGTAACAAGCTGTTCTTTCGTCACACACTTAAAGAATGATAATCAAAAATCAGCAATCTACGGAAACCGGCTTCTGCTTGAATCTGATCCCAGTATTATTGCAGGAAGTAGACGTTAAAGGGGACATTATGCTCCTTTTAGTGTCTCCACTGTGACATGTCTCCATGCTCTAATGTTCAAAAAGCTCTTTATCTGTCTCCTACTGCCTGTGCTGCAGCACCTCTTTTCACCCTTTGTCTGAAACCAGAGCCCAGTCTGCTCTGATTGGTTAGCCCAGGGGTCTGCAACCTTTTTGACCAAAAGAGCCATTTTGCCCCCTTTTCCACCAATTTCTTTTGTCTGGAGCCGCAAAATATATTTGATAGCTTATAAAGTTGTATATATTGTTACATCATAGACAAAACTACAGTTGTTTTGCATTTATTATTTATTACATGATTGAAAACTGTTTACCTCTAATCATAAACAAAGAACTCTTATAAGGAGAATACAAAAAAATACACAGGCCTACTAATAAATCAACACAGCACTCGGGGAGTCCTCTGCACATTTGAAGAAAATGAATATAATTAAAATGGGCCCACTTTGATTGAAATAAATAAAACATATAGCTGCACCCTAAAAAGAGTTAACTGATTGAATTATGACTGAAGATCGTCAGCTGTCTTCCTCTCCCGTGTTGTTCCTCCGATACGTAAAGGCTGCAGCACCTTGACCACTTCTCTCCACATATCAAACACACCGGTAAGCTGAAAGCATATAACTCTAACCACGCCGAATTAAACCCTCTGTGTTCCTCAGATACTTTTCTTTGATTTATCCATAGTTCGCTCATCGAGCCGGGGGTCTGGTTATTCGCCTGCAAGAAAAGGCGCTAGCGCGGGACCGTAGCAGGATGTGACGCATATTTTAGTTGACCAATTAAAACCGTGTCACAGTACCACCTCAAAATACAAGATGCGAAACATTTTCAACCGTGCAACAAAATATAAATAGTCCTACAAATACTTTTATTTTATTTTTTTCTTATTTTTGTCTAAGCTCAAGGGAGCCAGAGCAGAGGACGGTTGCCGACCCCTGAGTTAGCCGATCGCGTACAATGTGTGTTGAGCACTAGCCAATAGAAGCGCCAGTGTTACATAGTGATGTCACTATGTTACATAAGTAGACAAAAGAGTCCAATGGAGGTGCTTCAGGCAGGGTGGGAGCAACTCCCTCTGGAAGGAACACAGGGTTTTTAGCCTTTGCAAAACACTTGTTACATGTACAAAAACCTATGTTACACACTACAGCAATGGGAAAACCCCAAGTAGCATTATCGGGCCTCTTTTTACAGCACCGATAAAAACATACCCCTACTATATGTATTATATATATTTTCATTTGTATTGATGTGGATTTTTCTCATAATATTTCTTTGAACAGATCATCATTCTGTGTAAATGTGTAATCTGTTAATGTAAAGCACCTTCCACAAATGCTAACACATTTGGAAACTCAAAACAAATACAAACGCATTCAACAATTAAAAAAGGAAATATGTGAAAATTGATTTGAATAAAAAGCATTTCTGAATATTTTATAATATGAATATTATAAGTGTATTCTACACTTGTTGATTTGCATTTTACACAGGTGCATTTTACACATTCGGACACTTTTGGATGGCCTGCTGACATCTTAGTTTCCACATTTATAGTAAGAGTATAGTGACTGCTGTTTTTGTTTTGTGTTTCAAACCAAAGGCAATTAACACATATTCTTTAAATTGTGTAAATATGACTCAATGAGTTTTTGTGTGTGTTTGCTGGTTTTATGTACAGTATATGATCTAATTCACTTTTTTTTGCATTTGTGGAAGGCTATTGAAAATGTACAGATTACAGCTTTATACATGGATTATCGATCTGTTCACACAAATAATATTGAGACAATTTACCTTCATATGATGTATGAGTGGACATATATATATATATATATATAATCCCAATATATAGCTATGTAGACCATATGATTTCAAGTATATTACATCACAGTGATACACAATTATACCTTGATGCTGAGCAGCAGGAAACGGCCACATTATGTGGTTCACATAGAAACACATGAGATATTGCTCTATCAAATAATTAGTTTGAGGTCATTTCGTTTCCACAGATTCTAAGCTTCATCATTTTATAAAATGTGTCTGAGTGGACCCCACGGGAAATGGATGCTAGAGCTTAATGCATATGTCTGTTATATCAACCTGACATATTTAGAAAGTAGACGTAAAGCTTTTTCAACATTGTTGTGGTGCAAAGAACTCAGAATGAGCTAGCACACAAAGGCAACATGTACAGTAAGAGATAATAGATGTATAAAGCTTTGACAAATGTCCGGCGATGAGTGAAAGGAGGTCGCTGATGTACCCTGAACTCGAAAACGTCCCGTTGATAGCCAGACAGACAGAATGAATGACCTGTGGAAGAACATGGACCTAATGACGCCCGGGTACCTCTCCTCTCTCACTTACTCAGTCTTTATCCATGTCCTCACTCTTTCTCTTCCTCTCTCACTTCATCATCCATCTCTCACTCACTCACTTTCTCCGTCCTCTTGCTCGCTGTTTTGCTCTCAATCGCTCTCATTGCCTCTTTTGTCACCATCACCGCAAACCGTCACTCTGTGCTTTATAAGATCCAGGTGCTGGCAATTGAGAGAGATGGAGTGGAAAGAGCCTCGAGAATGAGAAAAAAAACTGGTTTTACAAATTGTAGCAAGAGCCAAAGCCTTTACTTTCTGCAGACTGAACGCTGGGAACGTCACGCAGAGTTCAGTCTGCGCCTGGATACATTCTCTGGGCTGGATACTGTTTCTTATCAATTGCCACTGGTTATTGTCTGCCCCACATTTGTTTATTGGCTAATGTCCTTTTTACTAAGAAAATGGAGCTGTCACTGGAGATTTGAGAAAGAATGAATTCCTTTTCCATAGAAGTTCACAGCTTGTGTTTGAGCTCTAGAACTTCAGTATTTGCCCTTCTTGGTGTCATTTTTACATACTGTAGGGGAGCAGAGCTTCTCTGTCCACTACTTCATTTCCAGTCAACACTTCTGCAGCAGTCAGCAGACTGTCATGGCAGAACACCCCAGGGTAAGTCCATTTCTCATACATAAAGAGGACCAGAATTGCTATCGAGTTTCGATTTGGATTTTGCAGTGGAACCTCTCTTTAAAATTTGAATCTATAACTTTACATTGTCATAAAGTCATCAGTGTAAATTATTTATAAGATTTAAATAGTCCTCCAAAAAGGTTGCAAATTCAGCTACTGACCCTACCCAGGGAGAGTGAATAACCGAGTGAGACAAAACACGGGGGCAGTCTTTATGTCTAACATCCATGTCCCACGCTAGTTAAAAGATATATGATATTTTTACAAATAAGTTCCAAATGTTGGTTTTTACTCATTATTTCATCATGATATAAAGGTGATTTCCTTATTGTTCATGTTGAGTGCATTGTTATAGGCAGTGGTGCACATAACTGGTACCCAGGTACGCATGCGTGGCAAAAATCTGAAATGCGTACCGTCACTTGTGTCACTAAGCGCCTTTGCGTACCGACGTACTTGTGAAGCTTTTCCAGAGTCGGTCTCCGTGTGCACAGACGGGGCTGCTGTTAACATCGGTCTGTACAACGGAATTGTGCCAAAACTACGCCAACCAGCTGCAGAGGGAGACTCCCCTGTGCACCCCGCGCACACACTGTAGAACTGCGCAAAATCAGCTGATCACAACGTTCACGGCACGCTCACCATCCCCCATCTCGTCAACGACATTCCCGAAGTACTCCACTAGCACAACCCCCGGCGGCGGCGTTCGCGACACAGAGGGCTTTATCACATAACTTTATGTGGGGCCAGAAGTTAGAGTACCAACCACTGACTGCTGGTACTCATCTGAGTACCTCACTGAGAAAGTGACGTGCACCCCTGGTTATAGGCCCCCACAGCTCAAATGTTTGCTTGTCATAGAAGAAAAGCACAGGTGCTACCAAAAACCCTAACGATGGCTCCACTTTAGGAATGGGTCAAGAACCGTGATTGGCCGGTACTGAAATATTGATAAGCTGCTGGACAAACAGTGCCACAGGTGTTTGTGTTAGGCTACGTTGGATGGTTAGGAACGCTCTGCTCAAAGAAGTACAGCCTGTTTGACTGCTTGAACAAAGTGGCTGCTAACGTTAGCGTCACACCTACATGTTTAGTGCAGTCTCCCATCTCCAAATGGCACGGGTAGAGACGGCGAAGAGTCACAGAGCTGTCGCAAGTTTTTACTAAAAGAATTACAGCCCTTCACGATGGTGGATTCAAGTATGTTCAATAGCCAATAGCTAGCATTGCGTTAATCACTAACTACTTGCTGGGTAAGTTGGCCTAACTTCAATCTTTTTAAGTTTATAGTTTTTCACTTGTTATGTTCTATAGTTTAGAGCAGGGGTGCCCAACCTTTTTTGAACCGAGAGCTACTTTTAAAGTTGCCAGCCTGCCGAGATCTACCAGTTCAAATAGAGAGGCGTAGCCATTACTGATAGAGTACTGCCAGGTAAATACACACTTCTACTTGTATAAAACTGACCTTTGTACAATTAATACTTCATAAAATACTGCAGATCCTTTATCTTACCTCTTTCTAATCTGCACACATACAAGTATTTAACTGAAGTTACACAACAGTGTTGGAGTTTATTCACACGTCACTACAGTGGGTAATGTTTTCAAGAAACATTGAACAGTGCTGCCACATATGACACAGGGAAAAAAGAAAAGACGCTGAACCCTTTCTTTGCCATTATATAAAAATAGTGTTGCTACAAAAGTATAAATTAGGCCTACTAATAAGACAACTCAGATCTGAAGCTACTCAGGAATCTGCTGCCAACGTGCAATAAACAAGACAACATTAATAGAATCAAACCCTTTTTTTGTTGCATTTTAGTAGAGTATAAAAGGAAATGCCTTTTTTTAAATAGGATGCAAGCAACACTAGTTTCTTAACCTGAATTGATAATTAGGGTTGGGTATCGTTTGAATTTCCACGATTCCGATTCCGATTCTACTTTTCGATTCCGGTTCTTAACGGTTCTCGATTCCGATTCTTTGAGGGGCAGGGTAAAAAAAATGATACATGCTTCTTCCACCAAAAAAATTACATTTATTCGAGAAACTTTTACACAGGTTAGTTTACAGTAATATTCACATGAATCAGTCTGTTTATATTCACTGCTATGTAACTGTAACCTGAGAACCACTGAAGCTACAGTTCAACAGTCCAACATTTAAAGAACAGTTATTTTTGAGAAAAACAAGCATATCTGCCTTCTCAGGCATACCGGGAAGAAATGTTTGAACATTTTAAAGTAAAATGCTTCAATCTGGTGCACTTTAAGCAGAATTACTAGAGACTAGATCTAGGGGGTACAACTCTAAACACCCATATGAAAAAGATCGGTTTACATTTTAATAATTAAATAACAAATAGCCTACATGTAACGCATTTTACTTTTGTTGTTCATTCATATCTTATTTTACTATTTTATTTATGCATATTTTTTTATCTCTCCAGTTTAAAACGATATGTCTGGTTTACTGTCCTATAGTATACATTGGAATGATTTCAAACCTGTTTTATCCCAATAATTATAAAAGAGTGCCTTGGAAATATGTGTTTACATAAATTGTGATCAAAACGTTTGAGACCCACTGAGATAACTTAGACTAAAGTGAACTATCTAAACACTCAGAGTCCTTTACCTCACTGAGCTGAAGTTATTAGCCTCTCAGTCTGACTGGAGAGGACTCCCCCTCCACATCATTGTAGAAACATCTTCTTCTTCCGTTCGAGCAGCTAGCACCAGATGCTAATAACAACAGCGCCCTCCCTTTCTCCCTCGCTCACTCGCACTTTGGCTGTGAGCTGCGGTTGCCAGATAAGCCAACATCCCCCATTTTCATCACTTACAGCGCCCATCGTACAGGGCGAATGAAAATTGTAACCGGGATGAAAAGGGTGTTACTTAATTATGAATGTTGTTACATCAAGGCCAAAAATTAGGATGAGCACCAACGGTCAAAACAAATTGTTTTCCTCCCAGAGCTGTCAGCGCAGCGCCTCCACAGATCTGGCGCCCTAGGCGAACATCTATAACGCCAGTGCAACGGGCCGGCCCTGGTCTCAGGTTACACTGTAGGAAGTGTAGGTACAACGCTACATTTCCCGCCCCGCTGCAGTCATGCAGTAGGCTACGGAGAGCGGCGAGAAACATTTCCTCAGGCATCGAAAAGCGGAACCGAAATTCACATCTCTAAATGATGCCGTTGGAATCGAAATGTTGGAACCGGTTCCGAACCGGAACCGGTTCTCGGTACCCAACCCTATTGATAATGGACTATAATCAATTTAAATTTGCATTCTTATACCATTTTGTACAATAATTATAATGAATAAGTTCAAACAAACTAAAACGTACAGCTGATTAATAACGGTATCTAACTTGAGTTTTTATTATATCAAAAACCTGTTGAAATGCTTCTGTTATTTTTACTGTCCCCCAAAAGCGCGTCGGCAGCCTCCAGGAATGCTTCTTTCACAACTTCGCCGTCTTTGAAAGACTTCATGTGTTTCGCAAGAACGTGACTGACACGATAAGATGCTATGGTGGCAGCCTTGCTCTTGTTGTTGGGCCTGGTGAAAATGGACTGCTGTGCATTTAGCTGTCCTTTCAGGCCCCTCCCCTTTTGGAGCGTAGGGCAGAATAGGAGGGAATTCCGTCTCGTAGCGTTTGTGCACTGTTTTGAAATGCCGCTCCTAAATTACCCTTCTTCGATAAAGCCACGCTCGCATTGTAGATGAGACAGATGGACTTTGCATTGGAATAGATACAAAAATAATCATCCTCTCACTCGGAGTGAAAATTATATATTTTGGGATTTTTTGATTCTGCCATAATTGTGGTCTTGCGTGTGTGCGGACTGTCACTCCTGTTGCCACGGACAACGTCAGCGAACTAGTGCCCACTGCCCACCAGCCACGCCCTGACACATGGGGTCACGCCAATCACAAAGCTTTGATGCGTTCAAGTGCATTATTCTGGCACAGGAAGGTTATGTTATAGGACATTAACGATAAAACAGAATATTGTTGTCTAGACACATCTCGTGATCGACTGGGAATCTCCCCTGGTTTAGAGATTATGGATACATATTGGTATTGATAAGCAGCATGGTATCGATAAAATCGTTATGATAGCCATCCCTACTCTATTCAAGAGAGACAAGTAGGGTTGGGTATCGTTTGAATTTCCACAATTCTGATTCCGATTCTACTTTTCGATTCCGGTTCTTAACGGTTCTCGATTCCGATTCTTTGAGGGGCAGGGTAAAAAAATGATACATGCTTCTTCCACCAAAAAAATTACATTTATTCGAGAAACTTTTACACAGGTTAGTTTACAGTAATATTCACATTAATCAGTCTGTTTATATTCACTGCTATGTAACTTTAACCTGAGAACCACTGAAGCTACAACAATCCAACTTTTAAAGGAAACCCCCCCCCCCCCATTTAAAAACGGTTCTTGTTGAGAAAAAAACAAGCATATCTGTCTTCTCAGGCATACCGGGAAGAGATATTTGAACATTTTAAAGTAAAATGCTTCAATCTGGTGCACTTTAAGCAGAATTACTAGAGACTAGATCTAGGGGGTACAACTCTAAACACCCATATGAAAAAGATCGGTTTGCCGTTGGAATCGAAATGTTGGAACCGGTTCCGAACTGGAACCGGTTCTCGGTACCCAACCCTAGAGACAAGTGAGCCAGCAAGCGCAATACCAGGACCCTGACATCGGAGTAACCTTCATTAAATTCAACATTTACACATGTGCTGTTCATACTGTGACAAGTCCAAATCTCCTCCGTGAGAAAGGCCTATTAGGAGTCATATTATAGTTGCATACCAAAGCCACCTAGTGATCTCTTTTTCTTACACCAGGTGTAGCAGAGCTCCCACCTCAGCTGCAGGTCCCAGCAAGGACGGGGACCTGTCCTGCTCCCAGGAAAGGGAAGACCAACAGGCATCGTTCAGAACCCAGATCTCCAAAATCGAACAGTTCCTCAACACAGAGAGGCTTCGTCTGCCCAAAAGACGGAAAACTGACAACTAAACCAAAAATACACTCTTCTGTTGAGGGATACTAGTGTTTCTACAAAGCTCCTATGTTGCACGTATTTGTTAACGTGATAAGAGCCTTTGCTGTTAGAAAATGTACGACTGGTATTGTTTGGGCGTCAATCATTGCCTGTTCATATTACTGTTATGACAAAATAAGAGAACAGGGGAGTTATTAGTCCTCTGAATGTTTAAATATTTATATTGCTAGATCTAAAGATGTTATCTTTACATACAGTTGTGTATGTATAAATCAATACTGAAATACTCAAGAATAAAACGTTTCATTTCATTTCAAACCTTTATTTAACCAGGTGGTCCCATTGAGATCATGGATCTCTCTTTCAAGGGAGACCTGCAGGATGGTTGACATTTGGGTTTACTTGTAATTTTTAGCTTGTTGTATCAGTTCTCCAAATACTCTACATTAAAAGATGTCAGACCACTATATGATCTCTTAGGAAGGAATTTGGATCTAACCCTGTTATGTCCACCTTTTTGAAATGACATTTTGATCACAAAGGACCGTACAGCCAGCCTTCTGATGCCTCAATGACCAGAGAGACAACACTTGGCTCAACAAACCCTACAAACAGCACTCTGTCCTTTTTATAGCAACATTTATTGAAGGAACAAAACGGTAAATGTTACATTTTGTTGAGTGGAATCAAGCCAGATAAATAAACAATGAAGGCCAAGCACTGCTGTCAATTAGAGGCCTTTAACTGTCACCATACTAATTAGCATTCATTAGCATCATGGCCAATCAGGGTTACGTGTCTCAGAGGAGCTCTAATTGTGTTGGCACCTTTGGTTGACACCATGTTGTGTCAACCAACATGGTGCTGCTGTTGTTGGGGAAATTACAACTAAGGTAACAGCATATTGTAACACCCATTAACATACATTAAGAGATAACAATTAGCACCCGTCCCCTCTAAACCTAATCAACAAAATCAATTAGCAAATGTACAGTCTAATTAACACATCTCAACAAGCCTATCGTTAACTTTATGTTCCCTAGAAGAGCAGATGGCCCCATGTGAGCATGAAGCAGCTGAACACTGACTGCTGCATACAGTATTATGAGCTGTAGTAGATAAATAGGCTTTTGAATGTTCCCTGGAGGAATGCTTGGATCATCAACAGAGTGACAATACAATTCAAGTTTTTCCAGAGAGAGATTTGGACGGTTATTCTGTACACTGGTCTATTCACATATGGAAACCTCAATGATCTTCAGCCATTGAAATCACATGTTTTACTGACATACTATTCAATTACTATTTATGACATAAATGACATTTTTAGAATACTGAGTTTTTCGACATAATATACTATGACTTTATGTCATTTTAGACAAACTAAACTGACTTTTTTCACGACGTTTTCGACATACTATGACTTTTTTTCAGTCATTTTTGACATCATTTACTCAACTTACTACACGTTTTTCATAATGTTTTCGACTATATTACACATTTTATAAACAAACTATGATATGAGTTTTTTTAATGTTTTGACAATCGATACTATTACTTTTCTGACATAGTATACTCTGACTTTAGTGATATTTTCGCCATACTATACTACAGCGGCGAACCGTGTCTATCAATCACAACTGGACCTTCTGTGGACACCCCCCCCCCCCCCCCCCCCCCCGGATTTGAAATTCGGGTGTTCTAGTCAGACAGACGTCACGGAGGCAGTCACTTTGCTTTCTGACTGACTTTATTTATAATGTCCATCTTTTCACTGAATGGTTGTCTTGAAAAGGGTCCTAACAACAATTCCGCAACAACATCATCTTCACCTGTTGCCATTTCAACATAGAAAACCAATAAAACTTCAAATGAATTGCTAAGTCGCATTTATCTAGATCCTCTGTCTCGAGCCAGTGAACTAACGGGCCTTCTATCTAGACTCTAGAGCTACATGTAGAGTACCCTGGAACCGAGGGAAACTCTGAAAGAATACGCCCAATGGCTACAAATCAATATATGATTGGTTGATCAAACTGTCAATCCAAACGTACGCTCTCATTCAGTGTAAGGGCCAGGGTATTCTAGGATATAGAATACCCTGGTTGAAGGATATTCTTCCCAGAGACCCAGAAAAATATCTTATTGGTTGCATGCGTAGTGCATGGACCGAGAAGGACAAACAACTCAACGTAACACTGTAATATTACAGATCAACAACACAGATGCCATTCTAATTTATTAATTGTATTTATATTTTATTTATATAATTAATTAGATTTTTTGTTTGTTTTATCTGAGTGTTCCAGGGTATACTATGAGTTTGTTCATGATAGCTTTGACAATGTCAATTAAGCATGTGAATAGCAAGAAAAAGTGCAAAGTTCGTAAGTGAGTTGTAACACTTTTATATTAGCTAGGTCAAACTATGTTTTTTTAATAGAAACTGAAACATTTATTTTTGTTTTTGTACATTATCAAATTCCTTCTGTAGGTCAGGTTCATGAAAAGGACATTTTTCCGTCACTTTCTGTAACGTGAATGTATACGTAAAGATCCACAGCTGACCCTGTTGAGTTGAAGAAAAGAGACTTCCGATCCCCCTGAGAACATTCTGCTCACGTCCTGAAATTAACAGTCCACGTTTTGATGGCACAAGGTCTCTGCTTGGTCCATCTTACTACACTTACTGATAATGAATACGCCTGAATGTTAATGCGCTCATAAAGAAATCTGGAGCGTTTGAGTGGCTCTGCCCACCACTGGTGACCCTTATCCTTATTGGGAGGAAGGGAGGAGAGGCGGGGGAGGTGTAGAATATAAAGGAGTTCATTTCAATACACTCACACACAAACACATACACATTTGGTTTCTCTTTCACATACAGTTTCTCTCTTACACACACACATACACACAGCCTGGGTTATGAAGTGTTGGCGCTTTGACACAGTCAATTACCCTCCGGCTGGGGAGTATACCTGCTGTTAATTACTGCTCAGTGTGTTATATGGAGAGTAAATAAAGAGACCGCTGACATTCACATTCCATCAACGTGTCCCCCAGAACACTGTCTGTGTGTGTTACTTGATGTAAAAATAACCCTTCAGAGGTGGGCACAATGGGAACAAAACTTTAGACATGAGACAATTACATTTTGTAATTCTATATCACCTGCTGTTTTTCTGCAAAACAACAGAAGTCGTCTTTCCCAATCCCCAGGAAGTGAGCCAGGCATTGAAGCACTTTGTTTTTTAGTTGCCAAACTAACAGTATTTGACATAATTTGGGCCCAAAAAGACTGTTTCCAATTTATTTACATTGGGAAAACGAATTTTTAAATGATGTAAATCAACTTGATGATCCCAGTATTTTGGTACCCAAGAGTCCGTGCCACTGAGCTATCTTTTAGGAATGAATGGGCCTAACCAGCCACCAGGCAAACGTTTGGACACACCTTCTCATTCAATGGTTTTTGTTTATTTTAATTGTGTTCTACTTTGTAGATTAATACTGAAGACATCAACACTGTGAAAGAACACATATGGAATTATCTAGTTAACAAAAAACTCAGTCAGCTTCATGAGGTCGTCACCTGGAATGGTTTTCTATGAACACGTGTGCCTTGTCAAGAGTCCATTTGTGGAATGACTTGCCTTCTTAATGTGTTTGAGACCATCAGTCGTGTTGTGCAGAGGTAGGGTTAGTGCACAGTGGAAAGCCCTATTTGACTACTGTTGTAATCCATATTATAGCAAGAACCACTCAACTCAGTGAAGAGAAACGACCGTCCATCATCACTTTAAGAAATGAAGGCCAGTCGATCCGGAAAATGTCAAGAACTTTGAATTTATCCTCAAGTGCAGTCGCAAAAACCATCGAACGCTATGACGAAACTGGCTCTCATGAGTAAAGGAAGAGCAAGAGTTACCTCTGCTGCAGAGGATAAATACAGAAGAGTTACCAGCCTCAGGAACGGCAAGTTAAAGCACCTCAGATTAGAGCCCACATAGATGATCACAGAGCTCAAGGAGCAGACATTCTCAACATCCACTGTTCAGAGGAGACTGCGTGAAGCAGGCCTTCATGGTCCAACTGCTGCAAAGATCCACTACTGAGGATGAACAACACGAAGAAGAGAATTGTTTGGGCCAAGAAACGCAAGGATTGGACATTAGACAGTGGAAATCTGTACTTTGGTCTGATGAGTCCAAATCTGAGATTTTAGGTTTCAACCGCCGTGACTGTGTGAGACGCAGAGAAGGTGAGCGGATGGTTTCTGCATGTGTGGTTCCCACCGTGAAGCATGGAGGAGGAAGTGAGAGGGTGTGGGGGGGGGACCTTGCTGGTGACACTGTTGGTGAATAATTCAGAATTCAAGGCACACTTAACCAGCATGGCTACCACAGCATTCTGCAGTATAAATCATATTCTGGATTTTGTAACACTTTTTTGTTCACTAGATAATTCCATATGTGTTCTTTTATAGTTTTGATAAATCTACAAAGTAGAAAACATTTGAATAAATAAAAAACTTTGAATGAGAAGGTGTGTCCAAACTTTTGACTGGTATGTACAGTATGTGTCCAACTTGATTTCATCTAAAAGGTTGATAAAAGTCAAATGACGACACAGACATGCAGTAATAGACCATACATGAACGCACACACACTCACACATTCCTCCCTGCCCCAGCTCAAATACAGAGGCCTATACGATGCAGGAGATGTCGCAAGTTTGAATTCAAGCCTGATTTACTGCCCCGTTTTATTGAAATTCTGTACATGAGTAGGGAGGAAAGCAATATATTTGCCAATCCTCAAGCTAAATGGGTCTCACCACTAAACATTGTTGAATATTCCGGGGTTATGGGGCTATGTTTTGTCATATTATACCTCTTTGGCTCAAAAGCCATCACAGTAAATCTGACCGGGGAATCGTATTAAACGGTGCAGTAGATGTCTTCAGAGACAGAGGCTGAGTGCAATCCTGGCACTCTGAGTGTACTCTGCAGTCTTAAAGTGAAGAAGTGCAGCTGCTCCTCTGGCCCTGTAAAAATACTTAAATGAGCAGATTATTATGGGGAGAGCGCCTATTACCTTACACTGTTAAATTAAGCTTCTTTTTTTGTATTTTCTCTGCATTGTTACTCTTCTAATTTGAATCACATTAACATTTATATTTAATTGCAATTTCCTCTCGAAAGACATGGATTTTGGATAGATGCCTTTTTAGCTGTAAGAGACCAATCTCTTAATTTCCATTTATAGGTTACAAGTCAAAATGACAGTCTTGAAGGACAATTCAACCGTGTTTTCACATTCTTAATTATCTTCTTATACTACAAAGTATGTGTATGTGTATATAATATATAGTTGTCACCATTCTGTCAACCTTTGGTTTCTGTTTATTTATGTATGACCTAATCAATTGGAAGCATATATAAGGGTTGAGGATACATTTTTGTTTTAAGTGGAGTCTAATTCACACTGATTTACCAAAGAATCTTCACTAAATTATATCTGAGAAAATAAAACATTGACAAAAAAAAGGCAAAGAATGAATATGGATACTACTGTAATTGTGTATGCACTGTCCTCGAAGCAAGTTTTCACCTTGCGTCAGTTACTTAATTTGCCGCGGAATTGGTGTCGTTAACCTTTTTCAGCACAAATTTGCATCGATCAATGTCTTTGCATTAACTTTAAATGTAATAGCGGCACACAACAAATTAACTCTGCGTCCAATGTTAACGCACCTTAAAGCTCAACTATTATGCTATATTCGAACAATATATTATAGGGCCATATCTATATAAAACATGTCTCTTTAGTGTTTTGCTCAAAATACCAAACAGATCACCCATTGTAGCATGCCTCATACCCCTCTATTTCAGACCTGAAGTGCTGATTCAGGGTCTGGCCCTTTAAATGTTACCGAGCTGCTGCTGCTGCTAGCCACGCCCCTGTTCTGTGAAGAGAAGGCTGTCTACCAGCGGAAACTCAGCCATATTATGTTCTAAACCACATGAAGCATTATTTCTGAAACAGTATGGAGCACAAACGCTTTCTCTCTCGCGGGATTACCACAAGAACAGTACCTTTTTATATCCGGCTTCTTTACACATACTCTCTCCAGTACAGTGTTAGCTCTGAGTGTTAGCGATGCTTGCTAATGTAAACACAGACCATATTACTTTCAGAACACGTTGCGCGTTGTCTCTGATACAGCACATACCTGTTCTTTCTTCAGTGTTTACCACTAGAACAGTTCCATTATATGTATTATATATATAACAACTTTACTATAAATCCCTCTTGTACACATCCTGCTGAATACACACAGCTGCAGGTGGGGATTCAACTAGCCCAGTTTATATGGGGACGATAGGTTGGGCCATGGGCGGAACGTTGCCAGGAGGTCAATGTAAAGCCAGCCGACATTTTAGTAATGTCTTACTGCGATCAAGCCAGCCCGCACGTGATATTGCGGTGCGCGAATATCCTATGCATTAAGGTAGAATCCTGGAAACACTGCCTCTGTGTTTAGATGAGAATAAAACATTCAGGACATTCTGATGTACAGTTGATGATACAGGGATGATAGCTCATATATGAGACTTCAAAGGTCTTTTATTTTGAAACTCTACATCAGAATGTCCTGATTTTTTCTGAGTGACTAGATCGGGTGCGCTGCCAGAAGGGTGGCAGTGAAAGCGGAGGGTCTCGACGGACCAGACCCGGGCGACAGAAGCTGGCTTTGGGGACGTGGAACGTCACCTCTCTGGGGGGGAAGGAGCCGGAGCTTGTGCGGGAGGTGGAGCATTACCAGTTGGATCTGGTTGGGCTCACCTCTACGCACAGCGTCGGCTCTGGAACCTTACTTCTGGATAGGGGTTGGACTCTATTCTTCTCCGGAGTTGCTCAAGGTGTGAGGCGCTGGGCGGGTGTGGGGATACTCACAAGTCCCCGGTTAGGTGCTTCGTTGTTGGAGTTTACCCCAGTGGACGAGAGGGTCGCCTCCCTACGCCTGCAGGTTATGGGGGGGAAAACTCTGACTGTTGTGTGTGCTTATGCACCCAACAGCAGTTCAGAGTATACGGCCTTCTTGGAGACCCTGGAAAGAGTCCTGTATGGGGCTCCTGAAGGGGACTCTATAATCTTGCTGGGAGACTTCAGCGCACATGTGGGCAATGATGGAGACACTTGGAGGGGCGTGATTGGGAGGAACGGCCCCCCTGATCTGAACCGGAGTGGTGGTTTGTTACTGGACTTCTGTGCTAGTCATGGATTGGCCATAACAAACACCATGTTCGAACATAAGGATGCTCATAAGTGTACGTGGTACCAGAGCACCCTAGGCAGAAGGTCCATGATCGATTTCGTTATCGTATCATCGGACCTGAGGCCATATGTTTTGGACACTCGGGTAAAGAGAGGGGCGGAGTTGTCAACTGATCACCATCTGGTGGTGAGTTGGGTCGAGTGGCGGGGGAAGCCTCTGGATAGACCTGGTAAGCCCAAACGTGTAGTTCGGGTGAACTGGGAACGTCTGGAGGAGGCCCAAGTTCAGGAGGCCTTCAACTCACACCTCCGGCGGAGCTTTTCGGGCATTCCTGTGGAGGTTGGGGACATTGAACCAGAGTGGTCGGTGTTCAAAGCCTCTATTGCCGAAGCTGCGGCGGGGAGCTGTGGTCTCAAGGTCCTAGGTGCCTCAAGGGGCGGTAACCCTTGAACCTCCTGGTGGACACCGGTGGTCAGGGAAGCCGTCCGACTGAAGAAGGAGGCCTTCAGGGATTTGTTATCCCGGGGGACTCCCGAGGCAGTTGCAAGGTACTGACAGGCCCGAAGGGCAGCAGCCTCACCCGTGGCCGAGGCAAAGCAGCGGGTGTGGGAGAAGTTCGGAGAAGACATGGAGAAGGACTTTCGGGCGGCACCAAAGTTGTTCTGGAAAACTGTCCGACACCTCAGGAGGGGGAAGCAGGGAACCATCCAAGCTGTGTACAGTAAGGATGGGACGTTGTTGACCTCAACTGATGGAGTGTTAGGGCGTTGGAAGGAACACTTTGAGGAACTCTTGAACCCGACAACTCCGCCCTCTATGTTAGAGGCAGAGCTGGAGTATGACGGGGATCAACACCAATCTCCCGGGGGGAGGTCACTGAGGTCGTCAAACAACTCCACAGTGGCAAAGCCCCGGGGGTGGATGAGATCCGCCCGGAAATGCTGAAGGCTCTGGGTGTTGAGGGACTGTCATGGTTGACACGTCTCATCAACTTTGCGTGGAAGTCGGAAACAGTACCGAAGGAGTGGCAGACCGGGGTGGTGGTTCCCCTTTTTAAAAAGGGGGATCAGAGGGTGTGTGCCAATTACAGAGGCATCACACTACTCAGCCTCCCCGGGAAAGTTTACTCCAAGGTACTCGAAAGGAGGGTCAGGCCGATTGTCGAACCTCAGATTGAGGAGGAACAATGCGGATTCCGTCCTGGTCGTGGAACGACGGATCAGCTTTTTACTCTCGCAAGGATCCTGGAGGGGGCCTGGGAGTACGCTTATCCGGTCTACATGTGTTTTGTAGACTTGGAGAAGGCGTATGACCGGGTTCCCAGGGAGTTACTGTGGGAGGTGTGTCCGGGTCCTCGGCAGTAAGTCGGACCCATTTCCGGTGAGGGTTGGCCTCCGCCAGGGCTGCGCTTTGTCCCCAATCCTGTTTGTAATATACATGGATCTGATTTCGAGGCGTAGTCGTGGGGGAGGGGGTCTGCAGTTCGGTGGACTAAGGATTGCACCACTGCTTTTTGCAGATGATGTGGTTCTAATGGCTTCATCGGTCTGCGACCTTCAGCACTCACTGGATCGGTTCGCAACCGAGTGTGAAGCGGCTGGGATGAGGATCAGCACCTCCAAATCTGAGGCCATGGTTCTCAGCAGGAAACCGATGGACTGTCCACTCCAAGTAGGGAATGAGTCCTTACCCCAAGTGAAGGAGTTCAAGTATCTCGGGGTCTTGAGTGAGGGAACAATGGAGCGTGAGATGGGCCGGAGAATCGGAGCAGCGGGAGCGGTACTGCAGTCGCTTTACCGCACCGTTGTGACGAAAAGGGAGCTGAGCCAGAAGGCAAAGCTCTCTGTCTCCCGGGCCATTTTCGTTCCTACCCTCACCTATGGTCATGAAGGATGGGTCATGACCGAAAGAACGAGATCGCGGATACAAGCGGCCGAGATGGGTTTTATCCGCAGGGTGGCTGGTGTCTCCCTTAGGGATAAGGTGAGAAGTTCGGTCATCAGGGAGGGACTCGGAGTTGAGCCGCTCCTCCTTCGCGTCGAAAGGAGCCAGTTGAGGTGGTTCGGGCACCTAGTTAGGATGCCACCTGGGCGCCTCCCTAGGGAGGTGTTCCAGGCACGTCCAGCTGGGAAGAGACCAAGGGGTAGACCTAGGACCAGGTGGAGGGATTATATCTCTTCGCTGGCCTGGGAGCGCCTTGGGATCCCCCAGTCAGAGCTGGTTGATGTCGCCAGGGAAAAGAAAGTTTGGGGCTCTCTGCTGGAACTGCTACCCCCGCGACCCGACCACGGATAAGCGGTAGAAGATGGATGGATGGATGGATAGATGGGGTGTCCTGCTATCACCCTGGAGTGAGATGAGTCTTTGATACTGGACAGTTTTTGTTTTATTCTCATCTAAACACAGAGGCAGTGCTGCCAGGACTCTACCATAATGCATATGATATTCGCGCACCACAATATCACGTGCGGGCTGGCTTGACCAAGTTTTCCCAAGTGGAGACCGAGACCGCAGTTAATGTCTGCATGATCGCAGCAAATCTGGATCAGCTCCGAAGTACCCCCGTTTTTAGAGATGCATGTAAGGAGGGAGAGGGTTTTATTTTCTGACCCTTTGTGAGTCTCCTTACACACCGGGGTAACATATGTATCTATAAAAGACATCAAAATGTGTGTTTTGCATAATATGCAACCTTTAAGATGTTTTGTTGAAAGCGGTTTCCAAGTTGTTGTTTTTCAATTTGAATACATTTTTCCTATTATACCAAACAATATCCTAACTGCATAACGAAAACCTAATAAGCGAATCTGCCCCGTGACTTATATCCGTTCCAAAATGCGATGGGTTTTTTCATGGCCTATGCTACATCCTTCAATGGAGTTTCATGAAAATTGGGCCAGTATTTATAAGAAGTTTTTCTGTAATCCTTAAGCAGAAAAACAAAATGTAACAGTTATATGACTATTAAACCGAATCTCCCATCAGCTATGGGATATGTGTACGGTTAATCACTGTAAATCAGTGAGCTGCCCCTTTCCCGTCTGCACTCATCAATTAAAAGAAAAGAAAAAACAACAGACATAAACAAAATCCTATCAGTGCTTTACTGTTTTCTCCACACAGCATTTTTCAGGTTTGTACCATTTGTCTTCTGTGGTCTCTATCTCTGCACATTTTTACTGCAGTGAAACCTCATGACGCTGATAAATAACAGGCTTCACCTTTTCGTAGACTGCACTAGTCTCTCGGAGTGTGTCCTCAGCTGTGAATCACTTGTACCTATAGGCTCATAGGCTCACAGGCACACACACACACACACACACACACACACACACACACACACACACACACACACACACACACACACACACACACACACACACACACACACACACACACACACACACAGTCCGCTCGTCTTTCACCCGCAGAGAAGATAATCTCCAAAACTTGACTTGCTGTCAAAGGTCAGCAGAGTTCAAAGGTTGCCCTCCACATCATTTATAGGCTCTTAAATAAGCCCAGGCCTCATTGTTCAGCCACATCTCCCTTTTTAAGCATTTATCAAACTCTGCAAGTTATGAATTATCTTCATGTCTGCGTATTGAGAGATCAGAGAAGCAGTGAAAGAGAAAGAGAGCATTGTGGGAAGATAAAGAGATATAAGAGACAGAAAGAAAACAAATACAGCAAAAGAAGGGGGGAAGAAGGGTGATACAAGCCAGTGGTCCTGTAAGTGGGCAAGGCTTCTCAATTGCTCTTGTCTCTCTATAGTAATATATGACATGCATACTGCACAGTTTTGCCTTCATGTAAATATAATAAACAATGCCATTTCTTTGATAACTACAAATACAAGGAAGTAGATGGGTAATGGGGGAGAATGGGTGTTCCCCCATGTTTACCTATACCGCAAACTGCTCATGCTATTAAATAAGAAAAATGAAGAAATCAAAGAGAAAGGGATGTGAGATAGACTATCGAAGACATTTCCAATATAAAGAAATTCTACTAAATTACATTTTAAGTCAGCGAAAAATACCGCTCTACTACTCAAATTACTTTGTATTTAAAGGAGGGTAAGAATGGGGAAACCAGCTCGAGGAGTGCGGTAGAATTTGAAAGTACGGAGCCAAAAAAAATCTGCCCTTTCCTTCAGACTTCCTTCCAGAGTCCCTCCTCCAACATGACCAATGAGGGCACGAGATAAGTTTGTGCACGAGATGGAAGGCTGACAGGCAGGTAGGCCATCCAGTTATTTAGCTTTTTGCCTTGTGTTATTCACAAATGCAAATTGCTTGAATTGGACCACTTGGGCCGTATACTTACCCCAAAGAAACGCATGCATTGATTATTAGCACAAAAGCTTTAAGCATTACTGAAAATAGAAAACCTGATAAGGTCTTCACAATAAAGAAGCTGATGTGTCCAGAGGGTTTTATGATGGCAAGAGATAGAACAAGTTTGAGCCAGATGCTAATTTGTGGCTTTGGCTAAGGGGCCCAAGTCATTAAACGTCTAGCAATAGGTGGGTCAGCAGTTAGATCGCCACCCCGTGCAGTCAACATATTGAACTTTCCTTTGGCGATGACCACTCACCCCCACATTGCTCCCGAAGGCATGTCTACCTAAGTGTATGTATGTCAGTTTAAATGAAAGCATGAGCTAAATTACATGTAATGTAAATAGTTCTTAACATGCCTACCATTAAAGGCACCAAAGTAAGCAACATGTTCACATTGAAGTTTTAAAAAAAAGGCTTTTATTTTAGTGCTAACAACCATTTACAACATGTTATCTCCCACCAATTATCTCACCATGATATCAACAACATTAATCCTAACCCTTAATTGGTCTGTCTCTGATTCTGAATTCCTAGAAACCTAAGTCAAAAGATGCAATCTGGCTCTATTAGTCCTTGGAGAAAATATGACCTAAAAGGGCTCTGTGACCTAATGTGAGTAGAGTAGCGGTCTGTGCCATAAATAACATCTTTGTGAGCCCTTGTGTCAGACACAGGCAGAGAAAGGATGGGCCACAGAGAGGTAAAGATGCATTTAGACTGAAATGAGAGATAGAGGATCGAGTGTTGTGACTGAGTTATCCTCCACGGAGGACCACCGTGGCAGCAGACATACGTTTCTGATTTCCTGGGAAGGCTTTAACTTCTCATGGGTACTTGGTCCTCCCACAGACCAACACTGTCACTGATGCCTATATATCTACAGAGGTGTGTGTGTGTGTGTGTGTGTGTGTGTGTGTGTGTGTGTGTGTGTGTGTGTGTGTGTGTGTGTGTGTGTGTGTGTGTGTGTGTGTGTGTGTGTGTGTGTGTGTGTGTGTGTGTGTGTGTGTGTGTGTGTGTGTGTGTGTGTGTGTGTGTGTGTGTGTGTGTGTGTGTGTGTGTGTGTGTGTGTGTGTGTGTGTGTGTGTGTGGATTAAGCCATTTCGTTATTGATGGAGTAGGGCCCTAGGTTGGGTCACACAGACCCTGACACACACATACAGACTCCAGGAGGTGTTGGTGTGTGAGCCCCTCCCTCAGCGGGTTGCTTGCGGTCAGTATGATGGAGAACTCTTTTTCACTCCAGGGGATCCTATAAACCTGTCACAAGCATGATCTCTGCCTCTTTTTCTCTCTTGCTCTACCCTTTCTCTCTGTTTCTCAGTTTCTTTCTTAGTTTAAATAACCGTCAGTTTAGGCAAGGCAAGTTTATTTATATAGCACTTTTCAACGCAAGGCAATTCAAAGTGCTTTACAAAAAAAAAAAAAAAAGAAGACATTAAGCATTAAAAAAGAAAAGCTAATAAAATAAACATTAAGGAAAAATACATGGATAAAAGTTACAGTGCAGTTTAAGATATGAATAGTTCAATTAAAAGCAGCGGCAAAAAGAAAAGTCTTCAGTCTGGATTTAAAAGTAGTCAGAGTTGCAGCGGACCTGCAGGTTTCTGGGAGTTTGTTCCAGATGTTTGGAGCATAATAACTGAACGCTGCTTCTCCATGTTTAGTTCTGACTCTGGGGACAGAAAGCTGACCAGTCCCTGAAGACCTGAGAGATCTGGATGGTTCATAGTTTAGCAGGAGGTCAGAAATGTATTTTGGGCCTAAACCATTCAGTGCTTTATAAACCAGAAGCAGTATTTAGAAATGTATTCTTTGACACACAGGAAGCCAGTGTAAAGACTTCAGAACAGGAGTGATGTGATCCACTTTCTTAGTGTTAGTGAGGACTCGAGCAGCGGCGTTCTGAATCAGCTGCAGCTTTCTAATAGATCCTTTAGTGAGACCTGTGAAGACAGGTCATTTTAGCATTTTTTTGTTAGTTTTTAAAATGCTCTAGCAATAAGAGCCTGACTGTCTCAGCCTCACACACACACATTCAGACGCGCATCCTAAATCATAGACCAAGAACGACCTGCCGAGCTCCATTATGCTACAAATGTATTGAGTTACCGGCCTTGAAATGTTAGAGATTGAAGGTATTTTGGTCCGTGACAACACTGTTTTGTTCTTCTTGTTTTGATGTGGAACCGTAGCCTGAACTCGTAGATAACAGCTTCTGTGTTTGACCTTGTTTTCTTGGATTTTGTTTAAAAAATAAGGGAACTGTGAGGCTGAAACAATAAACCCAGTGTACAATGTAACTAGCGATTTTTGTATAATCATGACTAAAATCCAGATGCCTATTTATTTAAAAACTGACATCCTAAGCAGGAGTCTCAGATAGATTTCATGTAGCTGGATTTAATTAAAACATAGCATCAAGTGACTTCTTCTGAGTTGTAGCTTACTTTGGGGTTAACCCTCTTCACTTTCAGCAAGTAGCAAGTGAAACGCAGGAACTTGCCCTTTTTCTTAAAGAGTTTTATCATTTGTTCACGCACTGCTACCTTCACAGTTCACAACAAGCTGACACCAAAGAACACGTCCCGACGGACCCGACTGTTGTGTCGCCTCACGTCTCTTGCGTCTTGGCCAACAGTCGCACTGGAACACACCGCAAAGACTTCAGCCGACGGCCAAGTAGCAGGTACGAACTGCACATGCGTGAGTGGCAATAACTCTCCTTACCAGCAGGCGGCGGTACTGTGTATTCGTCATTCAAAAAAGGCAACAACCGGAAGACAGACTGCGTGATAACCAAGAGAAGAAGAACAGACTGCGTGATATAAACAAACAACAAATAGCGTGTGCCTTCCATTTTCACTCTACAGCGAGAAGCTGCATGGGGCTTTTGGAGAAACCAGCTCGAGTGCGCTAGAATTTAACAACCGGAAAAAATCAACCACTTCCTTACGGAGCCCCTCCTCCAACACACACGAACGCGCACATAACCAATGAGGGCACGAGATAAGTTTGTGCACAGATGGAAGGCTGACAGGCAGGTAGACATCCAGTTATTTTAGCCGGGCCGGCTCAGATGATTGGTCGTGCTTTTTACAGCACTACGGCTTCCACAGATGACATTTTTGTATGTGTTTATTGTCAAAGTATTTAATATATTCATTGCTATCGGGATGTTAAGAGCATTCCATGGAATATAACAAAAAGTGTTTCTAAAATAAATTACATACCCCACCTTTAAATGAAATCTCAGATTTGCCTTCTTAATAGTTTGTTTGGGCCCCTCACTTCCGTTTCGCTTCTTATGCACTGATTCGCTAAGCTGAACAGCCAATCAGAGTGATTTCTTTTGCCGACCGCCTTTTGCCGACAGCCTACCGGAGGGTGTCGGCACGGCCAAAAAGACACGACGTGCGGGACACACCAATCTGTGTAGGGCGACAGGACGCTCATCGACGGCCAGACATCTATCGATGGCCAAAATAACTGCTATATTTAGCTTACCTAGATAGTTAGAACGGTTGAGCAGTAAAATTAGGCCTAAAACATCATTGTAAACAGAAATACGTCTTACTGGTACTCCCCCACTCATAGTAGGAGAGTCTCTTGTAGCTAGTTTGAATACAACACAGGTACGGTTCCCACATAGCAACTCTTTCAAAGGGACTTTAATGTGCTTGTAGACAAAGCTCTTTTGGACTCCCTGCCTTCAATGGAGAAACAAAGAGTCTGACTGTAGCTGTTTAGCTCTGTACCACAACTGTAACCATGCACGTCATGCTACGCAAAGCGGTGGTCAGTCCCCTCCACAGAAATCCAGATAATTGATCATGGAGAAAATGTCCCCCCCCCCCTTTATGTTTTTATTTTTGGTCTTGATCTAGTCACTTGACCATTTCTGGTGGTGGTTTTGGTGCCATTAAACCTGACTTTTATGTGCTTGTACTCTGATTACCATCTGACCAGTCATGTGGTGCTAATGCAAAGTACACATGGGGTTACTGATGCTGTACATTCGCAGAAAATCTAACCCGGGTTCCATTTCAGTGCTGCATGTACAATAAAGGAGGCAGGAGAGCAGAAAGTGATAGCAGTCATGATTAAAAATGGAGAAGTAATCCCAGTGACTGGCCCATTAAACGCTCAGACACATCTCAGGTTCTGTTTGTTTTGAAAGTAAAGCAGTGGGGACATATATTAATGTCCTTCTCTATTATGATTCCATTAGAAGAGCCAGTGCAATGTACCACTCTCTTCAGACAATGGTCTCTGTGCTCTTCCATGGACCTAGTCTGTCTAGAGACACTTCGCCTTTTTACCCAGAAAAGGCCTTCCCAACTGGGAGACTTGTTCTGGATGATCCCTGGTATGCTTGAGGTGCAACACCCAGGAGATAAAGAGCAAATAAAAGAACAAAACGAGAAAAGCCAAGATGGACATTTTAAGATCTCACTGGAGGCTACCTTCCTTGCCAAAGTTTCAGTTTGAACAAGGTCAAAGATATAAATATGGAAATGACAGGAAAATAGGTCATATGAGACGGTGTTTATATCAAATCTGTCTCAGTCTAATTGGAACCAAGTACTGGTCTGTTGATTGTGACATTGCGTTTTGAGTAGAATCCAATAAAGTTGGATTTAGTGAGGACACTGTTAGCTTATCCTCACATTGACACCATCTGTAAAATCATATTAGTAAGGGAGACTCAATTGTATCTGAATGGTTATATTTGAAAAACTTCATGTATTTCTAGTCAAAATGCGGGGTGCGACATAACATGGAAGGGCTGTCCAACATTAGTCAGGACGGATTCATCTAGACACATCTAGAAGGGGACTCATTATATTACGCTTAATTATTCATCTTCAAAAACACAAAATGTTTACAATTGAACAAAAGCCAACTATCATGTGGCTACACTTGGCGTTTCCAAACCCAACAGCTGGGACACAGCTATGGTTTTTCTAATTGTGTCTATGATTCTAAAGTCAAGACCGCCAAGCCCCAAATCAAGACCAACATGTTACATGTCATGGCCCCAGGTCAAAGCTATGGTCAATACTAAGAAGCCCAAAGTCAAGTCCCAATGTGAAGTCAGAGAAACCTTTAAAGGACTTAACAAGGTCCCGCCTTCAGCACTGTGTCCTGTCCTGTCAATAACCACATGTCCGCATTCATGCTCCATGTTTCAAGGCCTGTCCGAGGGTTTTAAACGCTTTGGGGCACAATGCACCCTTAGTGAAATGCAAAGCCATTTGATTTGCCTTTGAGACAAAGGTTTTGCATATTGCCTTTTATGATAAACCAAGTCGTTATCCGCCTGTCGGTGTGCACTGCTGTGCTTATTGTATTGCTTGACATATTAAAAACAGCAGTGTCATATTCGACCTTCACTTGGATGTACAGGTGCCTGTCTAAAAACTACTACTTTTCAAACGGTAAGAACAATTTCTTAATATGTAATTAGAATGTTTTGAATGATGTGGATGCTAACTGAAGTTATTTTTCATTCAATTGTTGCCTTAAACCTGGTTGGTTGTCATGGTTGCATATTACCCACCACAACAATGCATATTTAGTAAAAGGGTGCCACGAGAGCAGTTACACCAAAACATGCGAACTCTTCGACCCTCACCAACATTAACAGAGAATGGGAACACAATTCTGACATACTAAAGTTGGTGTCATTTATCAGAAATGTACATGTCCTCCCCCAGACTTGTTCGAAATGGAATATGCAGCTGTGTGCATGGCCTGTACTGCTTTTGTTGTTGAAACTGTCTACAGGTATTGTTTTAGTGTTTTAAAGCCAAGGTTAACGTTTCTATTTTGAGGCTTCACATTCACATACTCCGAACCAGTCATTTTTAGAAACGGCTCCAATGGCTGATTCACTGATACATAGAGGTCAGCACTTTGATTTACTCACTTCCTGTCTTGTCTTTCTTTTTGTTTGAGAGTTTTTCCTATCTTAATGTTTCTTTCAAAAACATTTTCCATTGTAGATAACTATGTTCCTCTTTTAGCACACGGACAGCTATTCATCTATGTAACTTGAACTCTTTGTAAATAATTTGTGAATTTTAAGCAGACTTCCCTTCAGTACAACAAACGTTTCAGAGGGGTAGATAAAGGTCGCAAGGTTGACTGCTGTCATGTAACTGCTGCTTTTTTCCTGATAATAGTCTTTTGATAAGTAATTGATAAAATGATGGATAAAGTGTTTTTGCTTTCAGATAACTATTTAGAGGGAGTTAATAATGAGAGTTGATGGTAATCTGTTAGTTGTTGATTGATGGCGTTCAGTCTAGCCCTTAATGACCTGTCAGATGGTGGGAAAAAATGAGGTTAAAGGTCATCGGATTCAGATCAGCGGAGCTCCTGCCCACTGCCACTGTGGTCATCTCTCCCTCCGTCTCTCTGATAAAGACCAACCATGTTTGTTTTTTCGTGTGGTTCTTCATGTCGGAAGTGAAGTTGGGCCGTCCTCCAAGAGCAACATGTGGAACTAGAAATAGGGGGTTGAGATTTGCATGGGAGTCCTGATGGAAAGAAAACAGACAGAAGATAGAGATATACTGTCAAGAAAGTAGAACAACCTCCTGCTGGGCTGCACAGTTTGGGTATTTGTCCTGTGCTTAACTAAGACAATTATTGTATCTGATTTTAAGTACAAATGTATTGTGGCGTCACATTTTTAAAGCTTTGTCACAGCATGAAATACATGCGACTATATCATCAAACCACAATTGCTATTATTACCCCTTAATACTGAGCCCCTACCTCACCACCATCATTCCCTGTCAGCCCATTTGTTATTAAAGTGCTGGAATGTGTCTGGTACTTTATCATAGGGTTAAGCGCTAAGCGTTCCCTCTGACTGAGCTACGTCCTTACCCCAGCTTTAACAGACACACATGCTCTGATAGAAACTAATATATTAGCGTGTCTCAAATCAGGTACTTACCTTTGCTGTTTTGGGAGCATACTGCGTTTCAATTTGATGTATTGCAGAATGCAGAGGACACCCCGATGGTGCAAGTTAAGCATAGAACACCGCCCTCCTGGCTTCTTAACACAAGTTAGGCAACCAGCTGTGATTGCAATTGCTTGGATAATCACAGCCCTATATTAAAGCTTTCATGTGGGCTCCACGGACCACTCGGCTGGTCTTGAAGTGTAGCCATGTTTAATTTAATAGGATTAATTGAGCAATCTGTAATGATTTGATGCTGCAAACAATCGTTGCTAGCTAGCTAGCTAACTGTGATCACCACTTTCGGTTAGGGCGCAGCAGCTGTTGCAGTGTTTGATTTTAGACAACACTACCCGGTCACAATTCCATAATGTGTCCACAGTGCATCACATGTAGTTAACTAAGGGAAGCAGCTGAATTGAGACGTAGCAAGTCTACACACATGTACTGTAAAGCAACACACACACACACACACACACACACACACACACACACACACACACACACACACACACACACACACACACACACACACACACACACACACACACACACACACACACACACACACACACACACACACACACACACACACACACACACACACACACACACACACACACACACACACACACACACACACACACACACACACACACACACACATAGGGTTGATGATGGTAGACCATGTAGCTAATATGGATGGTCTGAGTGCAGGGGGTGTTTGTCTGGCACGGCACCATGAAACCATGCTACCTGAAATGTGTTCAAGAAATGGTATACAGGTAATATTGGGGTACATATCGTGCTTTCTATATGTTATCATTTGATGCTCAGCTTCTTATCTTGCACCTTCTTTAAGAGAACCTTGAAGAAACAAAGCTCTGGGCTGTATGTCCGTGTTGGCCAGGGGCACAGGATGCCGCGTTGCACCAGCCTGCTGGTATTTACCAGAGGGAGGAGAGGCAAGAGGGTGCAGCGATACCAATCCTTTGGGGGGCTCCAATCTCTTTTTGTATCTATCTCTTTTCGACTAGCTTTCTTTTCATGTATATAATACATATAAAGGAGCGTTTATAGCAGCAAACGTAACCTAGGCTGAAAACTACACCGGACGATAGTAAGTTAAAGGTTTAAAAAACGGCAGTTGTTTAAATTAATCAGAATAACTGAAACAGCATTCATTTTTTAAATAAATACTAAGGCAGCAGAGGAAAGGACACGGGTTCACTGCTTTAGGAGAATACTTAGAGATTCCCCTCTTTTATGTGAGGACAAGCCAAGAATGTAGCTTTTTTTTCTGAAACACTTTCAATTGACCAGCCGGTGAACCCAACACACGCACATGTGCAGTCCTTCCTCTGTCTGATATCTGTTTCAGTGTTTTTCTCAGTTTTGCTGCCAGCAGGGTCCTCTGAGCGCTCTGACTCCCTGTTAGCTTCTTTATTGTGCCGGTTGGCTGACTGACTCCGGCTCATTATGAGCAGGTGACAAGGACAAGATGAAGATGGAGGTGATGTTAGATCATTGGAGCCTGAGAGCCAAGTAGTTAGTCCGCTGTGGAAGGTCAGGAGGAAACAGACTTATTTGGCTTCCTACATGAAGTGCCCTTTGAATGGCCTTGCATCATTATCATGTGTACTGCATACAGTATACGTGTGTACGTGTACGTTTCTGTATATGTTGGCAGGAAATATACATGATTTGTTGCATTATTGTATGTCAAGATTAGCACTACTTGCCTCAGTGTTGTGAGGTGTCCTGAGACCAACAAATATTAAATAAATATTTTGTGAAATGTGCTTTTATGTTTCCGTGCCTAGTCATGCTGATTTCTCTCAACTCAGAGCCTCTTCTTAGTGCACTGGCATGTTGTACGCTATGAACACTACACAGTGGGTGCATTTTGACCTTGTGGCGAGCGAACACACGTCCGCCGTGCCCTCACCACAGGAAGTAACGATCGCACTAGATTGCTAGCTAGTTAGCCAGCAACATTAACGTAAGTACAAACTGCTTAGTTAACCCTTTAACATTAGCAATGGCTTCGTTTGACACCAGTATGGTGGATTGTTTATTAAAAAGAAAAAAAAAAACATGTGTATGCATTTTATTTGTATAGTGCTGTTTTGACCGGAGAAACGGCAATCGTGGCTAGTCCGGAAACTTCCGTTATGTAGCCAAAATGACCATCCATCCTTGAGTGCGAGAAGTATACAGCGTTCCAGACTGATTTTGTTAACGTTATGAGTGCAACACCCAGGTATTCATAGTGCTCGCATTCTGCCATGCTTTGCATTGAGATACACTTATGCACTCAACATTGCACATGTAAGTACAGAAGTGCCAGACTGGTGATGTTTGACATCATAGTAACCAGTAAATGGAACTTGTAGCTAATTCATCTCCAGTTTAATTGTGTGTAAGTCAGAGGTTATTATGGCAACCTCTACAGACTGCAACAGCCTCAACCTTCTCCACCACCACCCTGCCTTCAGCCCTGCTTTGGCTGTGTCTTGTACTTTTACTGTCCACACTTTGTTAGATGTTGTCTTTGTCTAGATTCTTTTATCTTTAACATGTCAGATCCAGAGAACTTGAAATCACTTTGATCTGGTTAGATTGGATGTATTCCTTTTTTGTTTAGGTTTAGGACACAGACATGAGTTATGAGTGCCTGGAAGGATGGGTCAAGTGTTGGCTGAAGGCCGAATCTCGCTGTTTATTCTTCCTTTTTATAACCATTGTTTTACCACTGTCCTTATCAGACAGGAGTCAATCCTGGTTGTGTGTGTTTATATGAAAACAGTTTTGAAATGTTTTCCTCTAAACTTCTGCACTTCCTCTGAACCAACCTGGTCTCACCAAAATGCGTGACTCCACCACGACTCCTTAACACCACAATGCGTGGTGGACTCACAAACTCTGCTACATGTACGTGTCGGCACCACGCAAACAACCCCAATGTAAAGTGAATGAGGCTCCTTTGTCGTGGTGCACACACGCATTTCTACAACGTCCTGCAGCGAGCTTTTATTCTATAAAACGTTTTTAAATCTACTTTATAGCTTGTAGTAACTCACGGGAGGCTTCTTTTATTTTATTTGTATTCATAATAATTTTAATTTTTCGTCAGAATGTATTATGTTGCATTAGTTACGATTTTTTGTTCTCAAAAAACAGTGCATTGTGTGTAATACAACTGTGATTTTTATTAGATTAGTTAGTTTTTAAGGAAGGCCAGAGCTTCAGCTGTGTCCAATAGATTGTTCCCTTTAGTTAACGTTTTTTAAAAGAACATTATATTCCTATTCGATCCTGTCCCCTTTATTGTATTACAGACGCAAAGAGCAATGTGAGCGTCCATTCCCATTGGATAACGGAGGATTTTACACCCGGAAGTAAGTATACTCTTTACTGTCGATTGATTTTACAGTGCTATCTGCACTACTCCAACTCAAAAACACCAGATTATCCTTGTTGATTACACAACATTGATTGGTTTTTAAATTGTGTACATCGGAGAAACAAATATTTGTTCAGAGTTTAGGATGGCAGAAGACACTACACTACCCAGAATCCTCAGCTATCGTTTGGGACTACACCATGTGCTTTGCTTGACAAACCCCATGATTTGTCCTCAAGCTCTGTGATTGGATGTTGGAGTGGCAGTGCGCGAAGTTTACGCTGAGCGACAAACAGCATTTTGAAATGGAATGAAACCCATCGACGGCACACAATTCAAAACAGGAATCGAACATGTCCTACCGCCCCCCCCCCTCCCCCCTTAGGCCACAGGCTCCTCCAACAGTGCAACACAATAAAACAGATAAACAGAAACAATAGTGCAAGTCAATACAAAAAGAAAAATAGTAAAAAGTGCAATAGTGCAATAAGAGTCTATACAAGGGATTGGAATATATGATATATTAGACAAATCATTTCTAAGTAGCAGCCAGATGAATGCTATGGATGTTATTTCAAAGTTCAGGTGTTTAATAGTCTTATGGCCTGTGGGATGAAACTGTCCCTGAGTCTGGTGGTTTTAGTCCGGATGTAAGATAAGATAAGATTTTTGTTGCAGCAGCATAAAAGACAAGGCATTTTACAATAAAACAAAACTACAAATAAACAAGAATAGAAAAAAAAGAAAACAGAAAATATACATGTCGATATTATATATGCAAATATATATATTCAAAAATATATGACATATGGAATATTAAATATTGAACAGATTATATGTGTACAATGTACAGCGAGGTTGTATTAGAGAAACTATGGAGCAGAGAGTTCTCTTCCTGCCAGAGGTGATTTATTGTACAGAGTTATTGCAGTGGGCAGGAATGTGTTCCTGTATCGGTCCTTGTGACAGCGGAGCTGCAGCAGTCTGTTGGAGAAGGAGCTCTGTTGACTGTCCAGCTGCAGGTGGAGAGGATGGGTGGGGTTATCCATCATGGACAACAGCCTGTTCAGTGTCCTCCTCTCCACCACAGCTTCAAAGGGGTCCAGCTTGATGCCGATGAGAGACCCAGCTTTCCTGATCGGTTTATTGATCCTGCTGGTGTCACCGGCTCTGATGCTGCCCCCCCAGCAGACCGCAGCAAAGAAGAGTGCACTGGCCACAACAGACTAGAAGATCTCCAGCATCTTGCTGCACACGTGGAAGGATCTCAGCTTCCTCAGAACATAGAGTCTGCTCATCCCCTTCTTGTACACAGCGTCAGTGTTGATCCTCCAGTTCAGCCCATAAGTGCACTCCCAGGTACTTGTAGTCCTCCACAACAGCCACATCCTCTCCTAGAATGCGGCTGTTGTGCCAGACGGCAGCAGACAGAACAGTTTGTGGCTGGGGTGATGGGGGTCTTTTATAATCCTGAGGGCTTTCTTTAAGGCCCTGTCACACTGTCCCGAAGTTGACACCCGATGGACACACGAATATGGAATTGTGAATTTCGCACGAAGATGCCCCGAACCACACGAAGGCAACATTTACATTACATTTAAGACATACAACTGCAACGAAAGTACCAAAAACAATTATGTTACAGTACTATGATACTGTACTGATATCTTCAGACTTTGTTCTTTACTTTCTCCGTCTTTATATGTAGAAAATATTACGTTTTCTCCGTAATGTTGTTTCCATAACAACAACCATTTCCTGTCAACTGTCCTTCAAAATAATATATTATATCCTTTTTAGTTTCACAGTAACACAAATTGGCTTATTTACATAATATATTTACATGATTTTGTTGTGCAATAAAACAACCTGATGGACACACGATAAAGGAAATGTTCAAATTCGGCTCTGATCGTAGCAACATCGGGCCATTCGTGAGAGCATCTTAAGCCATCGTATGATCGCTGGTGAGTTTCTCAGGCTCCGGCAGCAACTTCGTGAGCGGTGGCAAAATCTTTGGCATGTCAAAAAATTGCCGAAGGACCTTGCGAAGGTTCATTTTCGTGTTGAATTCGTGTGTCAATTTTGCCCTTCGTAAGGCCATCGTGAGGGCATCTTGTTATCATCGGTGCCATCGGGCATTCGCCCCGATCAGAGTGAGGGCGAATGCACCGATGATAACACGAAGATGACACGATTTGACAAGATGCCCTCACGAGTGCCTTACGAAGTTGCCACTCACGAAGTTGCTGCCGGAGCCTGAGAAACTCCACCGGCGGTCATACGATGGCTTAGATGCCCTCACGAATGGCCCGATGTTGCTGCGATCAGAGCCGAATTTGAACATTTCCTTTATCGTGTGTCCATCGGGTGTCAATTTCGGGACAGTGTGACAGGGCCTTTAAGGTTAACCTGGTATTTTTACTCCACTACATTTATTTTAGTTACTTTACAGATTCTGATTAATTATGTGAAATATAAACAACCCTTAAAGCAGACTTTAGTTACACCTGAGTAAAATTCAGGGAAGGTGATTATCAAGTGCCAACAATCAGGAGAGATATTTGATAGTTGGTGCTTGAGAAGACTAAACATGTATCTGCAAATCCCTATAAAGCATATTCATTACTCGTTATTCTCTAATCGTTCATTAAAAACTGTATATAATGGCTATTTCCTTTCAAGATTTTCTAAGGTTTATTGACATATCATACACAACTACGGTGTAGTTATGCAATGAATTAAAAACTTGGGTCACAGGTTCCTCAACAGCGCATTACAAGACATCTATTAATATGTGTGTACCTCCACCATTAAACTGTCAAATCCTGCACATTTCTTATACTATCTACATAAGAGTATAATCCATATGTATAATATCAGTTAAAATAAGTGCTTCAACATAGTTAACATTGCAGGAAAGTTGATTGTCAAGTTCCAAAACAAACCATATTAGACGTTAAGTACTTTGCCAGGCTTAATATTTATCTGTAGATAGATACCCCCTAAGTTTTTTCCTTATTTAAAAGAAGACCTTAACCTAAAGTATTCTTTAAAGTTTAAATAAAGCCTTATTAGTTTAGTATCTTCTTGATATTTTCTATTCTATATTGATATAATTGACCTACTTTCCCACTATTTTGCATATACTCTTAATATTTAAATGTTTTCATCAAATATAACACATTCAAAAGTGCTTTACCAAAATGAAAGCGGATATATTCTGTTATTGTTTTGATATTTGTAACCCAAAAGCGATGGAAAAACCCCACAGCAACACAGAAAAGATGGTCTTAACATGACCCAGTCGTCTAGTAGTTAATAAAAAACAATAATATCAAAACAAATTATTACTACTAACTTTATTGTGAAATTAAAACAGAACGGTAAAAGAATAGTTTCCGGTCTATTCTGAGGCCCGATCTCTGTAGATAAATAAAGAACTACGACAGATAACAAACAACCGAGTGTTCCCACAGTTTGAATACATGTACATTGATGGTACAAACACTAGGAGTTAAATGAGGATAAGGTTTCTAAAGGCTAAATTCTTCTTTTAATTGATGGAAGGTATGTTGAAGACCAACATAAGGCTGTAGTTAACAAAGCATTTTACAAAAGACTGATTAATTGCCAGATCTTCTCATGCTGTTAATACTGTGAGTTAAATCAAAGTCATCAGAGTCAAATGTTTGGATCTATTTTCAGATGTATATGAACTCGTCTGCATCTTCAGATTGTGTCAGAGGATTTGGCCGGATATTAAGGAGAGCGCTTTGATTTGTTGCTCAAGCATTGGAGTAAAAATTAAATATACATTCTGATTTAGAAGTTCCTCCTTCAGCCGTCCACTCAGAGACAGAGATAGTATCTTTGAAGACTTGTGTGCAACAGCCAGAACATAACTTACTTTACACAGCCAGTTTAAGCTGATAGCAAGCCAACATCTGTGTCTCTGTATATTTCTACCTCTCCCTCTGTCCTCTCTTTCCCATCTGCCTTGGCAAAAAGGCAAGATGATTTAAAATGTTGATTTCTAGTGGAATAAAGAAGTTAAAGACTTTGTTTTACTAATTACTCATTCTATGAAAGCTTGCAATCGGAAATAGTTTTTCTCTTTTTGGGCATTGAGACAAGAAAATGCATTTCTCTTTAGTTTTCTGCAGCTTTTTGTGTCTTTCAGCTTTTTGCTTTGGAGCTTTCCACAAAATAGTTTTCAGCAGCAGCATTCTTGGCTAACTACTTGATTTGTCTCAACAGGAAAAACTGGCTTACCGAAATAATTAAATAGAAATGTTACATTTTTAACGTTATCAGGAATACCTGTGCTTTTCTTCGTATGACAGGTATCTGATCTGAAAAAAATATTATTCAGCAAAAAAAGAGACAATTGTTTTAATCTTAATCAAGGAAGTGTGTGTGTGTGTGTGTGTGTGTGTGTGTGTGTGTGTGTGTGTGTGTGTGTGTGTGTGTGTGTGTGTGTGTGTGTGTGTGTGTGTGTGTGTGTGTGTGTGTGTGTGTGTGTGTGTGTGTGTGTGTGTGTGTGTGTGTGTGTGTGTGTGTGTGTGTGTGTGTGTGTGTGTGTGTGTGGATTCAAGGTTGTCTGAACACCAGTGTGTACAGTATGAATAGCTGAGGCTGCAGCTGGTAGTACCACTCTCTGAATCTCTCTCTCTCCTGGATGTAGTCCAATATCCGCTGACTAAGAATGAGCCTTTGGTGCTCCCTTTATATTAATTGCAATGTGGCTGGTGTTTACTCAAACATGTTCAGAGATAGAGTCTGGTGGAATCCAGATCACCACCTGTGTATGCAGGGAGTGTCTCTCTCCTCTGAGGGTTGTGAATTTGAGACCAATATTGACCAAAGGAAACATTGTTCAGAGGTTGAAGGTCAGAGCAGCTGCACTTAGTTCACTCACAACCATCATTAATCATTGTCGGTGAGAAGAAATGTCTGAAAGCGTCAAAAAAGGTTGATACCAACTTTGGATTCGGACTCAACAGTTTTCAGAATTGCTTTCTTGTCGTTGACCTGCGTTTTCTTTGTTTGCCCAGTCCATAACCTCCCCGTATCCTCACTCTGCACCTCTTATCCCTGAGACATCAAACCCAGGGAGTGTTTCACATTTTGAGCCAACTTTAATACGCAAAATGTTCAACCCACTCCAAAAATCGTTGCTGATTGAGTTTCGTAACACCGGTAGCTCATCTTTCTTTCATACCCCCCCCCCCCTGTTGACACCCTGCTTTTGGACAATTTCCAATTTCCCTCTCTCCTCTGAGAATGAAGACATAAAACAACGTGAGCGTTTTCTCATCTGTGGGGCTGCTCTTTCTTCTGATATCCAAATGCTAACGGTACTTTGTGGAAGTTACATTTGGTGTCTTTGTGAGACTTGTAGTCTGTTAAAACATGTCTTTAAGTTTCACTCTTACTTGTGCTAGACCTTAAGATGAACGCTGGACCAAAAATAACTATTATCTATTCTTTGTTTGTGTAATCAAATATATTGTCAAAAATAGAACTAGGTTCAAGAATGTTAAAAGAAAAGTTGTTCTCCTTCACACAGGCTTCACACATATAAAGACACAACAGTATGATACATATCATACCTGCATTGTAACTAGTACATCTAATAGTTTTTGTGCAGTAAAAAGTAAAATATTTCCTCCATAATGTAAAAGAGTTGAAGTATACATAGCTAACATGTTTTACTCAAGAGTATATTTGGGTAAATATTTACTTTTCACTATTAAAGAAAGAAGCATATTTTGCATATGGCATTTACAAAACCTAATGCTACTTCTACAATAGAACAATTATAAAACTGTTTTTAATATAGGATTATTTCTGTCTGCATGTGTGGAAGTAGACAGAGAGGTGGAAAGAGCAGAGGCCTAGTGTCAGTCCATAGTTTAAAAAGGTTCCACCCCTACATGACTCCGCTGCGTTTGGAAAAACAAAGTATTTCCCGGGTCACTGTTTCTAGACAAAGCACTGGGGGTAAGGTAGTGCAGTTTTCATTTGAAGATAATTTGTTGTTCATTCAGCCGGAATGTGTTCCATTGGCCGAGGGGGCCATCAATCTTCAAACCAGATTGGTCGACTAGTCAGATGCCTTAGTGCTCCTCTGGGACAAAGGCAGCCATGTTAATATGGAGAGTAGAAGTGTGTGAGATTGTGTTTCTTTACGTCTGTGTGTCTGTGTGTCTCCGCACTGCTGGCTTATTTCTCAGCCTGAGTCCTATCAGAGATCACACGGCTTATCATGATGGATCAGAGTGCATTTATCAGGACAAAAGACACAAACTCGTCTTTGTGTTCAACTGTCAACCCCGCTGGAGCGGCAGGGAGATTGTTAGCACGCTATCTGCTACACCAACAGTACATGCTGTGTTGAATATGGGAGAGCCTTTGCCCTTGGATTGTAAAGAGCACTTCAAATACATACAGTAGCATCTCAGGTTTTGTATTTGGGTGAACTAACACACATTTTAGTTTTAAGTTACTGAAGAATTCTCATTGTATTCAGGCTAGTATATAACAGTAACATTAACCATGGCTTTTTTTATTTAAGAGCCCAATCAGCATGCCACATTTTAGTTTTCCTGCTATTTCATCAAATCCTGTCGTGAAAAAAGTCCACTATTGCTGAACCTAAAAAGAGTGGTGCTGTGATTAAGTCATTCTTTTGGCCGACTCTGAAGTTATCATGGCAAGGGTTCCCTCGACAACGAACAATGGGATTGTTTCCATTGGATTTGGGAACATTGCATAAAAACAATTGGCGAACAACCAACTTTTACACTTTTGTTAACGAGGATAATCTCCAAATAATAACACCAATTTTATAATTTTTTAAGCAGAAAATCTAGCAAAAAGCTAACATTTGGCTATAAACAAACTACATCACAGTCACATGTCTTCAAGTCACCACTACTAAGCTAAAGGCGGCTAATATTAGTTTGGTTAGTGTTGAAGTAAACTCATTTAGTCACGTTTTAGCAACCGCTGCTTTTATGAATCTTGGGTATTTACTGTTATATTTTATTTAGTAGAACTAAATGTGAACATCTATTCAGCCCATCTTAACCCTAGACTGTATTTCAGGCATCTTACCAAAGACATCTTCTAAAGAACGTTAATTTTTGGACAAGGGAACCAGAAACGCTCAATTTCTAACTCGTTTCCAGTTTTCAGCACCATTCCTGCACCACTCTAAATCTATGGAAGTTCAAACATTTCACTTCTTGTGTAACTGCGGATTCAAAAGCTTTGGGTGGAGCAGATATTGGAAGTTATGATGTCAGTCAATTCGAAGTAAATATGGATAGAGAAGAAAAAAGTAAATGATATATAAGTTTTAATGTAAAGAACATTTTGTATGGTGGCTTTTCTGAGTGTTTTGTGTTTGTAATGCAGAGTGATGCTGTCAGTAGAATCAGTCAGCGGTCTAAAGGCCCTGACACACCAAGCAGTCACCAGAGGACTAGCCGACGCTGAAGTCGGCTGTTGCCTGGCCGTGTTCTCCTGCGTTTTGGCCATGTGTCGCACGGGAACACACCGCACCGACTTCAGTGCGTGAGTGGCAATAACTCTCCTTACCAGCAGGCGGCGGTAGTGTGTATTCGTCATTCAAAAGAGGCAACAACCGGAAGACAGAGAAGAAGAAGAGTATCTTTTCTCCGTAATATCATACAGAGCTGGCCTCTCCTGGATCAAGGTGATGAGCAGGTCTTCGTTTGCATCATTCCAGATCGCCATGATGAGATGAAAATGAATAGCAGTCTGTGTGTGCCTTCTTAAATCGTTTGTTTACGACCTCACTTCCGCTTCGCTTCTCATGCACTGATTTGCTAGCTGAACAGCCAATCAGAGTGATTATTTGGTCCGACTGCCAGACCCGATGCATGGCCGATTCAACATGTTGAATCGGCCATGCATCGGGTCTGGCAGTCCAAATAAGGCGTGTCACGGTCGACGGTGCGGGACACACCAACCTGACTACGGCGCCGCGAATGCCCGACAGCCTCTGACGGCCTCTGACTCCCAAAATCGGGTTGGTGTGTCAGGGCCTTTACAAAGTAAGATAAGTCATCGCCATTGTCATTCAGACTGGAGGAATTAATCGACTAAGGCATTTCAGAGTCACGGATCATCAGTTGTGGAAAACATACCTGCATTTTTTAATTACGTAAAAGTAAACAAAAAAAGGTTAAAAAGGGTTACTAATTTGTACAAATACTTTGTTACAAGTAGACAGTAAGTCCTGCATTCAAAATCTTACAAAAAGTACAAACGTATTGGCATTCAAAACTACTTACGTTCTACCATTTTGCAAATATTGTATAAAAAAGGTGGAGCTAATTTTTAATACATTTCTATACTGTCAGGTATCTTAATCCAAAATAATACATCATCATTTATTGGCTGATTTATATTGTTTGATTATTATATGATCCTGCATAGTAACTAGTAACTAAGGCTGTCAAAAAGATGTTGTGGTTTAAAAAGTACAATATTATCCCGAAAATGTAGTGGAATAGAAGTATTAAGTGGCACAAATGATAAATAATCAAGTAAAGTACAAGACCCTCAAAACTGTCCGCAAGGCAAGGCAAGTTTATTTATATAGCACTTTTCAACACAAGGCAATTCAAAGTGCTTTACAAAAAATGAAAGACATTAAGAAAATGGCATTTAAAATCAGTGATTAAAAAGAAAAGCTAATAAAATAAACATTAAAAGAAAAAATACATGGATAAACATTAAAAGAAAAAGTACATGGATAAAAGTTACAGTGCAGTCTAAGATATGAATAGTTCAATTAAAAGCAGCGACAAAAAGAAAAGTCTTCAGCCTGGATTTAAAAGTAGTCAGAGTTGTAGCGGACCTGCAGGTTTCTGGGAGTTTGTTCCAGATGTTTGGAGCATAATAACTGAACGCTGCTTCTCCATGTTTAGTTCTGACTCTGGGGACAGAAAGCTGACCAGTCCCTGAAGACCTGAGAGATCTGGATGGTTCATCATTTAGCAGTAGATCAGAAATGTATTTTGGGCCTAAACCATTCAAAGCTTTATAAACCAGCAGCAGTATTTAGAAATGTATTCTTTGACACACAGGAAGCCAGTGTAAAGACTTCAGAACAGGAGTGATGTGATCCACTTTCTTAGTGTTAGTGAGGACTCGAGCAGCGGCGTTCTGAATCAGCTGCAGCTTTCTAATAGATTTTTTAGTGAGACCTGTGAAGACACCATTGCAGTAGTCGAGTCTACTGAAGATAAAAGCATGGACAAGTTTTTCCAAATCTTGCTGTGACATTAGTCTTTTAATCCTAGATATGTTCTTTAGGTGATAGTAGGCTGATTGAGTAACTGTTTTAATGTGACTGTTGAAACTCAGGTCAGAGTCCATGACTACACCTAGATTTCTGGCTTTATCTGTTGTTTTGAACATTGCAGGCTGAAGCTCAGCGCTAACTTTTATACGTTCTGCCTTGGCTCCAAAAACCATTACCTCAGTTGTATCTTTGTTTAATTGGAGAAAGTTCTGACACATCCAGTCATTGATTTGTTCAATGCACTTACTCAGTGTTTGAATTGGAGCATAGTCTCCTGGTGAAATTGTTACGTAAATTTGTGTGTCATCTGCATAGCTATGGTAACTTATTTTGTTGTTTTTCATTATCTGAGCCAGTGGTAGTGTGTAGATGTTAAAGAAAAGAGGCCCCAAGATGGAGCCTTGAGGAACCCCACATGTCATATTTGTCAACTCAGATGTGTATTTACCTATAGAAACAAAGTTGTTTCTGTCCTTTAAGTAGGATTCAAACCAATTTAGAACTGTTTCCGAAAGTCCCACCCAGTTTTCCAGTCGGTCTAGTAATATGCTGTGGTCAACAGTGTCAAATGCAGCACTGAGATCTAATAATACTAACACTGAAGTTCTGCCACTGTCTGTGTTTAAGTGGATGTCATTTAAGACCTTTACAAGAGCAGTCTCAGTGCTGTGGTTTGGACGAAAGCCTGACTGGAACACATCGAAACAGTTATTTAAATGCGAGAAATTACTTAACTGTTGAAAAACAACTTTTTCAATGATTTTAACCTAGAAATGGGAGGTTTGATATGGGCCTGTAATTGTTCATTACTGAAGCATCTAGATTATTCTTTTTTAAGAGCGGTTTAATGACTGCAGTTTATAGGGCCTGTGGAAAAATACCTGAGTGAAGAGATGTGTTTACTATATGAAGTAGATCTGAGGCCATGCAAGGCAAAACATCTTTGAAAAATCCTGTTGGAATAATATCAAGGCAGCAGGAGGAGGATTTAAGAAGTTGTATAATGTCCTCTAGGTTTTTATCATTAATCTGATGGAATTGTGTCATGGTGTTTGAATTGATGTTAAGTGGACACAGAGACAACACATTTGCTGTTCCTGATGCAGAGTCTGGAACTTAAGTAAATGTACTTAGTTCATTTCTACCATTGCAGATATATGCTGTATTTACCAATACATGTGCACATTTCACATCAATTTGAATGTTTTATACTATATAGTGTACAGAGAGAAAAGTATGTCATTCATACAGGCTCACACTTCATTAAAACAACATCTATTTTATTCCATACATTCACCCACTCTGGCTCTGAGGGAAACATCATCAGTCACGTACGGGAGTACATCTGTGTGTGTGTACATGCACATCTGTGTAAGTGTTCATACATACATATGTGCACATGAACTCTTATTTCCAGAACACTTGTGAATGACTGAGCAAAGTAGACACACTGATTGTTCTCTTCATGACAAGCACTTTTCACAGTGCTCCTCCTCATCCCTTCTCTCTGTGTTCCCTTGCGGAGTTGAAGAGTTGAATTATAGGTCAGCAGCTCTTTGCTCAGAGAGAGACAGACTAGATTTCCAGATGGTGAAGTCACCATCTATCTCTGCTTGACTCACACTCACACACAGTTTGCACACATAGTAAATACCCCCTGAATGGTTGCACAAACTGTACACAACAACACGCACACACACTGCATGCTGCCATCTACCTGTACCTGCCCTGCTTCCTCTGACGGTGAGTAAAACAAATTGAGACGTGTTAGCCCTGTAATTGGTTCCAGGGGAAGAGCATGATGGGAAGAAAAGCGCTGAGTGGACACTTCCGTTAAGAGGGGGAAAACCCACTTTACAGTAACTGGGATACTTTGAAACTGCAGGCTGTGTGTGTGTGTGTGTGTGTGTGTGTGTGTGTGTGTGTGTGTGTGTGTGTGTGTGTGTGTGTGTGTGTGTGTGTGTGTGGGTGTGTGTGTGTGTGTGTGTGTGTGTGTGTGTGTGTGTGTGTGTGTGTGTGTGTGTGTGTGTGTGTGTGTGTGTGTGTGTGTGTGTGTGTGTGTGTGTGTGTGTGTGTGTGTGTGTGTGTGTGTGTGTGTGTGTGTGTGTGTGTGTGTGTGTGTGTGTGTGTGTGTGTGTGTACTGTGGCAGCTTGCCAGCATCTTTGGCCTGCTGAATGTCCATTTTTCTTAAATGGGAAGCACATAAGCTCAGAAAAATATGATTGTGCCCCAAACTCAAACAGAGTAGAAGACATTTAAACATTTGTCCCACTGGCGTTTCCATCTCATCAAGATTTATTTTGCATTGTTTGTTTTTTCCAATTTCATCTGTTGAAAAACATGACTAGAACATTATTCAGTTATCGTACAGTAGTTATTGAGAATTGTCCAGGTACTATGGGTGTGTGATTCTGTGTGTGCATGTTTGTTCGTTGCCACGGCCACAAAACAGCTATGAAAACCAGGAGCATCCGTCACAGAGAGATAGGCTTAAATAGGCCTCTTAGATCAGAAGGACAAGACACACACACACTCACACACAAAGTATGAGAACATGATATTGGCACAAGACCTGAGTATGGGCAAAGGCCAGAAAACAGTGATGGAATTATTTTCAGTTTGGTAACAAACTTTCTCTAAAGCAACAATATGCTCAGTTCTCACGAGTCAAACACCTAAACTTAAAGGACCTAAAACACCAGGTTTGGTTTTGATGGTGCAATTATGTGGCACATAAATATATTTTTTACAAGCCATTGTTTTGTCATGAATACTTTTACACAGAAAGCAAATATGCAATGGAAAGGCGATGTCCTTTACCTTCCAGAACAAGGCCGAACTTTGCCAGCGTTCGCACCGCAAATCAGAGTTCATGTACCAACAAAATCAGTCGCTTTAGCAGAACTTTTCTCTTGCCTTTCCCGGGCCAGTTGCCATGCCAATGTAAAAAAGCAATTATTTAAAAAAACATTTACAATAAAAATAATCTTACATGCCCTGTTTTCTAGCATCAAAGGAAAAAGGTTGTCTAAGTAAAATGTGCAGTAAGCTGTAGTTCATCTACGGCCACTAGCCGATACTCAGGTAACTCAAACTCAGTCTCAGTCAAGTTTCCATTGAAATGTAGCACCACAACTGTATATATATATCAAATAGAGAACTGCAGTGACGCGTCTTAAAACCCGGAAGTAAACTTCTTCCGGTTCCTTCGTAAAAAACCAATGCAATTACTCCATAGGATTTTGGAAAATAGCTCGAAATAAGGTCTGTGGTTGACACACATTTAAGAGAGGGATCACGTTTTGTTCAGCCGGATAATCTCCACATGTCTACCCTACTTTTATCATTTTTGAATCATAAATCTAGTCGCCAGAAGCAAAATGCTAACGTTATGCTATAAACGAACTACAAGCTAGTACAGCAGCAGGGTCGCACGACTTCAACGTCACGCCAACTTAAGATCGTTTCAACTGACTTGCACTGAAACTGCACTTTGAACACTTTAAATATATTAACATTTTAAACTGTATACCCCGGTTATCTAGGCCCTTTTTTTTTTGTTTTATGTATACATGTCACACTGTGGGAAACGATATTTCTGGATGTATAACACATGTAGAATTTTTGACAATAAAGCTGACTTTGACTTCCGCGTGCTTGCATATTTTAAGAAAGCTTTTCATTTTAGCCACACTGAATTTAACTAGAAGTCATGGCTGTGCCAATGACCAGTCTGATATCGTTTTACAAAGATGACAAGAAGAGTGTAGATAGAGGAGAGAACCACTACAAGTCAGGAGACGTACAACAGTGCAGCCTAGATGAAGGTGTGCTTACCGGTGTTGTCAGGGCTAGCATGAGGGACAAGGTTTATAGAGTGTCGGTGAGTAGTGATAGCAAGAGTACCGTTAACCTAGAGTTAATTTATTCACATTAGTGACATTAATTCCATCAACAAATCCATTTGATGTGTCACATGAAATCTTTATTACAAATATTACACACCAGAAAACACAGAAATATCCATGAAATAAACATACAGTATAGGCTATAAACAATTAAAGGGATAATGGGAAGGCATTACAAATGTAAATATATTTTTAAATAATAAAACAATCCCACCACCACAGGTATCTACAGGAGAAGAGGGAATTCTCTCCACAAAATGTGAATGCCCACGTGGAGAATGGAAATGCAGTCATGCAGCTGCATTAGCCATCTTTACCATCCACAATTTCAGCTGCACTGACACCCCCTGTCAGTGGAAGAAGCCAAAGGCAGCTAAACGTACGCATTCAGTGGACGAGCTATTTCCTCCAACCAATAACTAATTTAACCTGCTGACAAGAGAGCCCACCTCCGAAGATCGTGACTGAGGGACAGACGGGGGAGGTTCTCAGGAATTTCTTGGCTTCTCTCCCCCGAGCCAGAAGAGAAACACTTACGGCCCGTCCACACTACAGCTTCGACAGCTTCAAAAACGGTTTCCAACGCGTCTGCCCATTCACTTTGAATGGGGTGACGTCACTTTTCGCCGAACTGCATTGTGGGAAGCAGAGCGGAGCTTTCCTGGCGTTTCAGGCTGCAAAAGTTGAGCAATGTTCAACTTTTGAAGCTTCTGAAGCTTTCGGTAGAAGCGTCAGCTAATCAAATCATATGCCAGTACAAGCTCTAGCCAATCAAACCGCTGCTTGTGTGTCAGGGGCGGGAGATTCATGTGATTGGTTGTTGGTCGAGCTTCAGACACGCCCAGCTCCAAGCTTTTTTTTAAGCTGTAGTGTGGACGGGCCGTTACTGTTCCTGAAATTATCAAATCTGTTGGGCATCAGGGACCTGAGGCAATTGTGGCAAGCATGGCATTGTCTGAGGAATTCAGGTGGCTACACTGGTCAGCGAACCAACCCAAACTGGCAAAGGAAGGTTGACTGCCAGCAACTTTGGAGCTGTCCTGAGGTCAAAGCGTGTGACTGCTTCCCTTATTGCCAGGGTGCTAGGGCGACAACAGGCCCTTGATGGTGTTTTGTCTGTACAGTGCGGGACTATGAATGAATGGGAGGGTGTCAGGGCATTCACAACTGCAACCCAGATGCAGGTCCATGAGTCAGGTTTGTGGCTCTCCCAATCAGGATTGTTGGGGGCATCTCCAGATGGTCTGGAGGTAAAGTGTCCCTACGGAGCCAGGGAAATGACAATTAGTGAAGCATTGCAAATCAAGGGCTTCTGTGTCAGTAAGGAAGGAGTAACATTCAGCCTGCGTGAGGAGCATCCTTACTGGCACCAAGTGCAAGGTCAGCTTCACCTCACTGCAAGAAAGAAGAAGAAATTAAGAAATTGTGTGTTTTTAATTTACATTTACTCGCCTTTGCAATGTTGTGGTTGTTAGAGTGTTAGGCTTCCTGTCAGCTCGTCTGTTGGGAAGATATAAAATATTAGTTTCATGGAAGTCACACCGTCACAAATAAGAGCATTAAGACATACAGTACATAGGCTAAAACAAAAACATCTAAAGATATAACCTTGCACTTTGTCTTGTGAACATTTTCACTATTTTGACATTTTTATAGATTAAAATTGAACTAAAGAAATAAAGGTAGATTAATCCATATTGAAAATAGGTGTCAGCTGCTACACTAATTATAATAGTTATATTTCTTAATTAATTAAGATATTACTGTATTGATCCCAATTTGGGAAATGTTTGTGTTGCAGCAGCATAACAAGAAAAACTAAATATAAGTTATTATATATACAAAAGTATGTGAGGGATGGAATATTAAATTGAATATAAATGTAAAATGTACATGTGATTTTACGTCCAAGAGAAGCTATGGAGCAGAGAGTTCTCTGCCAGCCAGAGGTGATTTGTTATTAGTTCAGTATGTGAAACTGATTTCCCTGACTACAATCTTTAGTTACATGGTGAAACGTTATGCTGCTTGTACTAATTAGACTTATCATATAAGCCACACAGGTTTTAATAGGATGTATTCATTATCTTTACTTATGTTGCGGTATTTTCAGCAGCGCCATCTCTAAAACGGCGATACAGTCACTACCCAGCATTTAAATTTCACCGTGACATGGACAAAAATGTAACGTCAGTTTACCTCATGGCACGAATCCACTCTCCTTTGGAAAACAAACATTGACCGGGAAACGATAGAACGAGCACGTTTCATGCAAAGACCTGTGGCTGCAACCCGTAGCAAAGCAACAAACCATTGCGTAGCTAACTAGTAACGCTAGCTTTAGCTAGCTTTAGCTAACGAAACAAACTGCTGAGTAAAATTGGAAAACACTGGTAATTAATTGTTCTATAATTTGTAAAACTACGGTGTTAAAAATGACAATTTCAAAAATACAGATTCTAATGGTCAGATATAGATATACAGATACTAAAGATAGGCAGGTACTTGCTTTCAAGCAGAACACAGGGGAAAACAAACTTAGCGGGAGTGTTCATAGATATATATAAACACTAGATGGCTCATGGGAGATTTTCCAGCGTAGCTGCCGGCCGCCATCTTGCTACAGTCAACAGTTACTCTGATTCGCGTTATGGTAGCTGTTGTAAGGTGAGTGATCTGCACAAAAATAATCTTAACTCGCTGAAATCTTGACTGATTTACAAACGGTTTGGTTTATTATAAACATTATTAGCATGGCTATGATACAGGATGATTGGACATGTTGAAATTGCAGCTTTTCTTTGTGTATGTGGTTGTATTTATTAGCTGGCTAATAACAAGAGGCTGTGAGTGAGACCTAGTATTACAAAGTTGACCCAGCAACTTTACACCAGTGGGAGAGGCAGAACTGCTCTTTCTTTTCAACATAACTTAAGTTACACATGATTTCTTCCAAGTGGTTTGGCTTGTTAAAAACATCTTGCATTATGATACAGGAATTTGCTGGCTTTGTGTTTACAGAAGTACCTGACTATGCCGGACTTTTGTGCAGCCTACGGATGCTCCAATCGCCGCTGTCTGCATACAAGAACCCGTGGGATCACCACATATGTTTATGTTTGCTCAGTCTAATAAACCCATAACATGGTTGTGAAAGAATACCAAAGCTGAGGCTGGACGATGATTGATTGTTGGTGTGCCATGTGTCACCATGTGTCACCGTGTGTCTTATTGGTTTTGTGTTATACTGTATTGTATTGTGTGCAGCTGGTCCTTATCTCCAAGACACATTTAAAACAAATAACCTTAAACCTTGAAGCCCCATCTCTCCCCACCTGCTCCTGCTTCCAACATCCCCTCCACAACACACCAAGTTGTTCTTCTTAATAATAATAATACATTTATGTTGGGGGGCCGCCTTTCATAACACCCAAGGACACCTTACAGGGGCATAGGGGCAATATAGGGAACAATTTAAACAGTGGATTTTGTGATATATCAGCCGGGGTGAGACAAGACAAACCACAAATGGACTACAGAAGGACACAAAAGGACACATGGTACAGTTTATATTATTCTTGGTCTTTTTTCAATAACATATTTCAAAGGTTCTGGATTTGTTTACAAATCTAGAAACTAAATACAAAACTAGGATGATATGAAGATCTCATGTCAAAAATAATTGTGATAAATTAGACAGAACTGACCTGTCTGTGAGCACATTTTATGTTGTATATAAAATATAAATGTAAATTAATTTTATAATTTATTTTAAATATTAACAATAAAATAAATGGAAATATATACACCGGCAAATATTTAATATAAATACCTTGTGTGTGTGTATAGCTATTGCTTTATCTGATTAATGTTATTTTCATATGAAAGTCCATGATTATAAGTATGCAGTATCATAACTACATATTTGATGTTTATAAAAAACCAAACCGTTTGAAAATTGGTTGAAAATTGAGCAAGCTATGGTTATTTAAATAGTAAACCATAATGTTATGAATGAGAGCACTGCCTGTAGCAAGATGGCGGCCAAGTGGCAACGTCGGTCTCCATTGGCCAGCAGCGCGGGTGAGTCATCTAGTGTTTATATATATCTATGGGAGTGTTTACGTGTTCGGCGTAATGACGTACAACGGCCTCGACAATTTCTGTAATCCTATTCAGCCACTCGGTAACAACCATCGTTTTTCAGACACGTGAACTCTTCAAAAATCACCAGTGGGGTCACTGCTGATGTATTTAATGTCGTAGAACAAAACGTGATTTATCTCTTAAATTTGTGTCAACCACAGACCTTATTTCGAGCTATTGTCCAAAACCCTATGGAGAAAATGCATTGCTTTTTGACAAAGGAACCGGAAGTGCTAAAAATGCTAACTTACTTCCGGGTTTTAGGACGTGTCACTGCGGTTCTCTATTGGCTGAGGGGAATGCTAAATAAATTGTGTTTTAATCCACTTTTGTTATGCAAAAAATAGAAGGTGGATGCTATAAGAAAAGATGGTGGTGATATTTCTGCCATTAAACCATTGCAGGAGAAGAGGACACAATTAGATAATCAAATAAGAACATTCAATCTTAGGCCCCACGAGGACGAAAACGGCTAAACGCATAGGATTAACGCAAACGCAATCGCAAACGGCTTCCGTCCACATGCAATAATTATCCGGATAGTGTCTGCCCACACGAGACCGCTCCGTTTAGCTCCAACCGCTGGAGAAGCTGCAGTACATATGCAGGAGCCTCTACGTGGCGCTGTAACTTCCTCCACAAAAGCAGCGAAGAAGCATGGTTGTCATGGTTGCCCTTCTGTTTATTCTCCGCGGTGGGGGCCGAGGGAACCGGGCAGAGTTTTTCGCCAGTCAGCGTGTATTAAAGTTGAAATCTTCCGGACAAAATTATAAAAGTGCCGTTCAAAGGTCTTCTTTGTTATTTATTGAGCTTTAAAACAAATGAATAACGACTCTATATAATATAATGATAAAATACACGGAGCCTCTCTTTTTCCTCCCTCTCTTCAGACAGCGTCAGTGTCTGTCTCATGCAGCAGCTCATCCAGTAATCAGTGACCCGGCCGACTGTAAAAATAAACATATTTATAACTAGTTTAGGGAGTTTGAGAGGTAATTAAAATAGCTAAGGGTGATGATCTGACTTGAAGTGTGTGTTTTGCTGCAGCGGGAGGAGCTGCAGGTGAGCAGAGCTGCGTTTCTCCGTCCTGTCAGATTAGACTTCACTCGCGAGAGAAAGATAAATAATCTGAATTCAGGGTGCAGTTTACTTTGACGTGGGGGTGAGCAGCAGAGGTGGGGAGAGGCGGGGCTATTGCCTCATCATTATTGCTGTAGATGTTGAACAAACAACTGTAGCATGGTCAATAGCGTCCGGAGCACGATAGCAACTCTGCGATCCGCCATTGTTGTTGTTGTTGGTGGCGAAACACTTCAGCACTGGCGCGGGGTAAGCGGAGGTGAGCAGAAGAGGTGCGGAGAGGCGGGGCTATTGCGCAATCACTATCAGTGATCTGAAAATGTCCGTATAGGGCGCACACACGGAGCCGTTTGAACCCCCAGAGAGTGGCGTATGAATTTCTATCCACCTTGGGACCCGTTGTTGTTTCCTCAGTCGTTTAGTGCTGTATTCGGTCGTCCTCGTGTGGCCGAACGGTCTATATGACACTAAACAGTAACGCAAACGGCCGAATTCGTCCTCGTGGGGCTGCAGCCTTAATCAGATGTTAATAATGTGGAAACATGATGGAAGTATGACATTTTGTTTGTTAGTTTATTTATTTGAGAAAGCTTATAGTCTCCCTAAATAGAAGGAAGGTTCAGTGGAAGTTTAGCTCACACACTTTATGTAGATCATGATTACAGTCTTTTTTTTATATATATATATATATATATACATTTCCGCCCCAGCTATGGGTCAACTCTTTTGTGCAAGAATATTTATTCGTAAGATGTAAAGCAAGTATGTTTGGGGAGTTAATGGCCTTGATTGACAGGTGGCGAAGTCACTCGCTTAAACTCCAGCCACTCCTCCTTTGCCCACACTTGGATGTCCTGAATGTATGAAGTGACAAAGACGAGTTCTGACATCACAAACATTACCTCATTGTTTTTCTGTCCAGCAGCTGACTCTTGTCAAGTTAAGTATACACTTCTGTGTCACAGTAACCTTAACTTAAAAACAAATCTGAATCATGCCTGTGTCAATTACTCTCAAAACATTTTAAAATGTACACACACTGCAGCAGTCCATCAGACGGGACATTATTAAGTTCTAACTTTAAATGTATAACAACATGATGTTGATTATACAGGGTAATTGTCATCTGATGACGTCTTTCATAATTGTTATTTGATTAGGAATGTGGTGTCTCTTTAAACTTACTTTTACATTCATGGAAAACAAATGAAGGCATTCTGTTTCATTTTGCTAAGAAAATCCGTTTGAAGAGTGAAGTGCAATATATTGTCAGTGGGCTTCTCTGTTGCAGTGTGTGTGAGATGCTTCATCACATGTCCTCCTCTCATATCCTCCCCCCCCCTCTTTGTCTTTAGGCCAACTTAAATTATGGCTGCAGGGTCACGCGCAGGGTTCAGAGCCTCAGACAAGACGGTAGAAAGAAAGAGTTACTGACTGAAAGAGAAAGGTTACAAATAAAACGAGCATAAAATACATGTTATAAATCAACAAATAATTAATTATAAAAATAAATAATAAATTCATATAGTTATAGTGTTTATTTAGGAAAGAAAACATTCAAAATTATTGGCGAAAGTTTCGTTTGGTTTGTAATTAAAAGAGGATTTAATTAGTAACATATTCAGCAATGTATACTGCTGCATAGTTTAATTTATGTATTAATCAATTTAGTAGTTTTATTAGTGTTGTTATTATCGGTTATTTTTAGGGTTCGACCACTTCAACACTGGGGGTAAAATATGATATTTGCATCAAATGAGCCGTTATCCTCCTTTTAACCCGGCATCCACCCCGACACACGCACGCACGCACACACACACACACACGGGCACACACACACTCCCCCACGAAGAAGAAACGGACTTTTCAACGGGGTTTTATGGACATTCATCATCGCAATTGATAATGAAAAATGAACAGAGCACAGAGAGAGAATTAAGAGGGAAACCGGCCGACCGTGTCAGGAAGACTCGGAGCTTTATTATTAATACTTTGTTATCGTTTACTTTATATTTAAACGTTTGAATAAATCTAGATTATTTTTACTGCGGGGTAGTAAACAAATATTTATTGAATTTTCACCAAATTACCTTTTACTTCAAAATAGGTCCGAGCCGAGGACTGTAAAGTAGTTTTCAGACCACACTAAATCATGTTTTAAACGAATGACGCACCAGTGTCACTGGGCTTTTGTAAAGGCATTTTTATATGCTTTTGTTTAGTACAAAACATTAAACATGTAAATATAAACAACGAGTAGACCCGTAGGCCTTGAAGCCTAACCCCAGAAGATGTATCCTCCCGCGGGCCGTTGATCAGCGACCGACAATGAATCTACTCACAACTTAAATTGGACCGCTTCGGTTCTAACAATAAAAAAGAATACAACCAATAATAATTATACAAAGTAATTTTATTGGCAGGTTTCATTATATCGTACAAACCGCAACCATTTTTTTACATTACGTATTTCACGTCATTTTACCTTACAATATTCCTGCGCGGGGCCAGGACTCATTTCTGTATTTCTTTCCAAATTCTGTCTGAAATGTAGGGTTTGAAAAATACTATCGAATCGAAACCTTCGAATTTTTTCGATTAAAAATGTGTTAAAATTGCACATGTGATCGTATGTTATTAAACATATGTAGCCCTATGACCCCTAAAATGGCTGGGGGAAATATCAGCCTCTCAGCAATAACCTATATGTATAACTAATCATATAATCAAACAACATAGTTCATGGGATGTTTTTGTCTCAATTAGCTGAGATAAAACAAAATCACAATGATGAGTTTTTCGACATAACCCAAAACACCCTAAAACAATGACAAATATAATTTTTCAGATTTTGAATATATTTCCTGCAAAATGTTTGAGTGTGTGTGTGGGGTGTGTGTGTTCAGCATACAGTAAGTGAATGAAGTCAGAGGGCTCCTGTCCTTCATCACCTCCTGACTCCACCTCCTACCCTCCACACACACACACACACACACACACACACACACACACACACACACACACACACACACACACACACACACACACACACACACACACACACACACACACACACACACACACACACACACACACACACACACACACACACACACACACACACACACACACACACACACACACACACACACACACACACACACACACACACACACAGAGGCTGAGATTGTGGAGGGAAAAGAGGGCTACTCCTCCTCACTCCTCCACTCCTCTCTCTCCATTCACTGAGAAAGCGCTGAGCAGAAGCCTCTCTCCTCCTTCAATGGACTCCATCTCTCTGAGCCCAACATTCTTTTTCTGCCGAGGGAAACAGTGAAGACCACCACTGATCATCGAGTTGTATTCCTCCTCATCTCTCCTCCTCCTCCTCCTCCTCCTCGAAAAAAGTTCCTTTGAGTTTGCTGCATCGCCATGAACTTCTGCCGGACTTAAGGAGCTTCCAGAGTGGCGTCGTAAACAACTGATGGGTGAAAACCGAACCAGACTTAAAATAGAATCCTGCAGTGTGAAGAAGATTTCCTAGACTCTCGTGGATTTAGAGGGTGAGGCTGATTTGGGGGAGGCAGACAGGTAGAAATAGGGAGGCAGATCAAATTTAAAAATAGCCTACCTTAGTCCTAGTTTTGCCCCCTGGACCACAATGGGTTCAGACGTGCGTGACCTCACCTCCATGCTGCCCCCCCTCTCGGGGGGCCCCAGCCCCGGCTGCCCGGCCCTGCCTGTCAGCACGGCCCCTCAGTGGGCTCCCGTCCTGGACTTCCACCCAGCAGCCTCCCCGTACTCCTCCCTGGCCGCCCCCCACTCCTCCCTGGGGCCGCACTCCTTCATCAAGCAGGAGCCAAGCTGGGGGGCCACCACCGACCCCCACCTGCACGAGACGGACCCTCACTGCGGCCTCAGCGCCTTCACCGTGCACTTCTCCGGGCAATTCACGGGCACCGGGGCCTGCAGGTACGGGGCGTTCGGGGCCCCTCCAACGGCACCAGCCCCCCCCAGCCAACCTCCATCTGTGACGGCCCCCCATCACCACCAGCCCCCCAGCAGGATGTTCAGCAACTCCCCCTACTTGACCAACTGCATGGACACACAGCAGGCGGCCCGCAGCCAGACAGGTAGGCAGCAGGTGTGTGTGTGTGTGTGTGTGTGTGTGTGTGTGTGTGTGTGTGTGTTTTCTGTCTGGGTGTCAGAATCATCATCCATTCTTTTTTTCCGAGACACTTTGAAGGACGCTAATGAAATATGTCAAAAGTTTCCAAGTATCACCTGGACTACATGTTTTTGCATCCTTTAGTTTGCCTCCTTTTATTGAAGCTTTACTTTTTTTGATAACAAAGTTCATTTTTCCTAGAAATCAAATGTAAATGCAGGACATGCCACGGTTTAACTTACTCTCATCAACCATCAGCTGATATGAATCTAACATGACATTTCAAAACCCCTCAGTCACATATAACCTAGAAGTGTCCGTATTACACCTGCACAAGATATGAAACATTATTTCACATGGTTTAAACTGGCAGATGTGAGGCCTTCACTTCCTGGAGGCCTCACCTTTACCCTAAGTTCCCAGTACTGTCACTATCACAATCAGAATCACAATCAGAATCAGGTTTATTGCCAAGTAGGTTAACACATACAAGTAATTTGCCCTTCTGTATTTGGTGCATACATAAACACAGTCAGACACAGTGTAAGAATCAGCCTATAAAATAAAACAAGGATAAAAGCTATTTGAAGTAAACTATAATAACATATACATGTTATTAAAGAAAAGATCCTTATTAAACCCTTGAAGAGATAATTGAAAATCTCATTGAAGAACTGGAGAGTATTGCATGCTTGTTGTACAGACATGGATGCTTCATTTTTGTTTCTTAGAATGTGGTGTACATTTAAGCATCAATAAAAAAGAATTATTGTTAGTTTAGTATTCAGAATTAATCCAAAGACATCTGTGCAGCTCAAAGCCGTGTGAGTAAATGGGTAATTTAAAACAACAGTTAAGAAAAAACTGGCAATAACTAAATCATATTCAAAAATGTATTTTGACCTTAAACAAACTTAGATTTAGACTCACCATGTTTCATGAGATAATAACAATTATCTTGGTATTTTCTAATGAATGAATACTTAGTACTTGACATAGTCGTGAAAAATCATTTGGAGAGGTTATCTGCTATTTAAATTCATATTTTGGAAATACATTTTTTTTTAAAAATTCTTCAAAGTAAATAACAAATATTTGATGTTCTCCATCCACATATTGATGTTCACTATCACCCCGACAACAACTCTAACTATTATAGGCTCGGGACTTTATCATTTTGTCTACAGCAAGCACGTTGTGCCTCTGTTGAAGCTGCTGTACATACTAACTAACACTCAGGTAATAAAATACTTCATGGAATTACAAATGTTGGATAAATATCTCTTTTCATTTTAACTGTTCATTTTTAATATAAACCTCAAACATCTTAATAAAATGTGTGCCCGGGTGATGTTTGACAAACGAGATTTTTTTCTCAAATGTTTCTGTCCAGTGTTAAAGGAATACATACATGATTGTTGAGGCATCGCTGAGTTAATATCATTTGTCATTTCATCTATTTGAGTCATGTTTTCCTTACATTTAACAGTTTTGCACATTTGTATACACTAATCATTTAAGTTTAAATACATTTTTTGAAAAATACCAATTCCTTTAAATATTGGTTGTATATGTTATTCACTACTGAAGAGATACAATTGTTTTAGACATTAAGACATACATTATTTTTGTAGAAAAAAATGCTTTTATGTATTTAAATAGTTTTCAATAGAACGGGAAAGAGGCTATAAAGTTTCATTCATAAATGTCCCCATAATGTAAGCCTGGATCACTTTCATCATAGGCTTTTCCTTTTCTGTTTGAAAAGTATTTGTATTTTTAGCTACAGAGTAAAAACCAACTTAATGGGGGATCATATGATCAACGATACATACTTTATAATAAAATCCTAACTGCTGAGTATCCTGCCGATCTCAGCTCAGCCCGGCTCTTCTCCATGTCCGATAATGAATCTGTTAGTGGTTCCCCTCCAGATTAATTAGTAATAACGTGCTTATCAAGCAGATCATTTAGGAATAACATTATAATCAAAGAGCTGAGCCGACCTCTCACCTGTTTTATCTGCACCCCGCCCCCCGCTGTGGCTGGACGGGCACACACAAACACTAACAGCAGGACGGGGGTCTGATAGCAGTGCAGGGTCACAGAGACTATCACTGTGACCCCCCCTCCCCCCACAGGGATCAGGGCATCTATCATGCAGATATTTAGAAAACGTTTCTTGTTAAGTGAGGCCTGCCGATACGAATAAAAAAACCATTTATGGATCAAAAGAAAATCACGAAACACATTTCTGATATACTTTTATTTTTTGGACATTTGTTTTACAACTAAACTAGCTTTTACAGGTCAGCACTTTTTACAAGTTCATAGTAATAGTAGCAAAGATAACCTGCTAACATGAGTGCTGCTAGTTTTTAAAGATAATATATAAATTATGTAGTCTTCGAATTATTAACGACAGGTAAAGTGTTCAAAACAAGCATTTACCAATATCACAATGTCAGCGAGAAAATAGGATGGAATGCGTATTTTATAGTTGTGGTTTCCCAACATTTTTAATTTGCAAATATTTGAACTAAATGTATATTCAGATTTTAAAAAATCCCCAAGAATTCTTGGGTTTTCCATTTTAATACAAATTGACCTCATCAATTAAGTCTATGTGTACGTGTCTATTAAGTCTATGTGTACGTGTCTATTAAGTCTATGTGTACGTGTCTATTAAGTCTATGTGTACGTGTCTATTAAGTCTATGTGTACGTGTCTATTAAGTCTATGTGTACGTGTCTATTAAGTCTATGTGTACGTGTCTATTAAGTCTATGTGTACGTGTCTATTAAGTCTATGTGTACGTGTCTATTAAGTCTATGTGTACGTGTCTATTAAGTCTATGTGTACGTGTCTATTAAGTCTATGTGTACGTGTCTATTAAGTCTATGTGTACGTGTCTAGTATATTCAGTGCTGGACTTCAAGGCAACAAAAGTATCCTACTACACACATAAAAACACATACACGGCCACACACACATGGCCACACACACACACACACACACACACGCACACACACACACACACACACACACACACACACACCACACACACACACACACACACACACACACACACACACACACACACACACACACACACACACACACACACACACACACACACACACACACACACACACACACACACACACACACACACACACACACACACACTGAGAGAGGAGTCAGACAGGGGTGAGTGGAAGATAAATGGACATGTTTAATGAGGTTTTTTCCCTCTCCTCTCAACTGAGGAAAGTGAGTGAAAGTGCATCTTTTTAATTAATGAAGCATGTATGAGAGAGTGAGAGATAGTGTTTGAGTGTGTGTGTTCCTGTGTGAGTGTGTGTGTGTGTGTGTGTGTGTGTGTGTGTGTGTGTGTGTGTGTGTGTATGTGGGTGATGTGGGTGTGATGTGCCCTTTAGGTCAGTCTAAGTCATGAGTCAGGCTGGTCGGGATATCAGCCACAGCTCTAGTCTCTGTGTGTGTGTGTGTGTGTGTGTGTGTGTGTGTGTGTGTGTGTGTGTGTGTGTGTGTGTGTGTGTGTGTGTGTGTGTGTGTGTGTGTGTGTGTGTGTGTGTGTGTGTGTGTGTGTGTGTGTGTGTGTGTGTGTGTGTGTGTGTGTGTGTGTGTGTGTGTGTGTGTGTGTGTGTGTGTGTGTGTGTGTGTGTGTGTGTGTGTGTGTGTGTGTGTGTGTTGTTTAATAAAAACATTAAATAACACACATTTTTTCAACTAAACAAATCTACTTAGAGTATTCATCAGTTGGTGTTTACACTTTTAAAGCAAACACAATCATACAATACAAAATGTCATTGCAAGATTAGATATAGACCAGCAGCATATTGTCCTTGTGGCTGATAATCTAGTAAGAAAAGTAGAAATGTTTGTATCGGCTCCAAGCAACGTGTGATCTCTGATGGAATGTATTCAACAGTCACATGAATACGCAGTGACTCTTTGTTTCTGTGTCGCAGGTTACAGCGCGGTTGCATTCGATGGAGCCGGTAATTACGGCCACACTCCGACACACCACAGCTCGCAGTTCTCCAACCACTCCTTCAAACATGAAGATGCTCTAGCACAGCAAAGCACTATGGGTAAGTGTCAATGCATGGGAGCTGAACTTGTTGTGGGATTCATTTAGGAGAGTTAAACATATGATGCTGTCCAACACACTTGGAAAGTTGAAACCGTATAGAAACCAAAACCATTTTTTAGCTTTGGCTCTATGGTGGTTTTCAATGAATAGGAATTAAATGTAACATTATGTTGCTAGGAGCCTGTTAATACTGTATACAACATCAATATAATAAATGCATCGCAGTCGAATACATTTTAATGTGTGGTTTAAATGTAGTTTAACCACTACGGGGGTTCGCGTGAGTCCCACTTGAATTGTGTAATTGTATAATGGCTAATGCTACACTGCTAAGCTGTTTGCCTTTTTACAGGCACCTGCCCCATTTAGTAATATAGAAAAACAAACTGCATTACCAAGATGTCAGTTAACTTTATTTTTACAATTACAAATCATTGCTAAGGAAAATAAAAAAAGAGTAATAGTTTGAGGTTAGGATCTTTCTCACCAGCTAGCCTTCACTTGATGTAGCTTTCTTTCTTCAGCAGCCTCTGCAGTTAAGTGTAATAGCATGATAGCGATAGCGTGTGTATTTTTTTGTTGCAATTTTAACAAAATGTATCTACACATTTCTATAGCATCATCCTTTTTGAAAACAAATGTGAAAAATCATGTCCAGGTACATTTCAAACACAATGTAGCTACATTTTGTAAGGCCCTATACATACTATGTCCAATTATAAATTGCATTACCTCCTCAACCCAACTGACATTAACGTAGGCTAAAGCAAATTACATTACATTTAGCAACTGTCTTACAAATATGCTGACTGTACCCTGTTCTAACTTGTTCTAAATTGTGTAAGAAGTGCCTGTGAGGGATTAATAAAGTATGTCTTCTTCTTCTTCTATATCTTTTTCTTAAGTAAAGCTAAAAATACTACCATCTAAAATGACTTCATTACGAGTCAAACTCCAGCATTCAAAATGTTACCTTAGTTGAAGTACACAAGTATTATCAGCTAAATGTATAAATGTACTTGTTATGCAGAATTGCTCTTTTTCGCAGTATTATAACTATAACAATTATATTATAATTTGTAACATGCTAGGTAGATTAGTAGTTCAATTATGCATCATATTATATCATGTGTTTTGTATGTAAAAACTAACTAGTAAGTATGAGTGTCAACTAAATGTAATGGAGTAATGTTATTTACCTCCGAAATAGAGGGGAGTAGAAGTATAAAGTATCATAACATGGTACATATGTATTTAAGTACAACACCTAAGTAAATGTACCTAGTTACATTTCACTACTGATTATCCCTCTCATTCTGGATCACATTTTAGAATAACCTGACTATTCATTCTTATCTTTCAGTAGTCAATTTCCTAAATATAAATACAATGCATCAGAGTTTCTTTCAATAAGAGAAATAGTAGACTATGTGTGTACGTCTATGTGTATATTAAAGCACAGCTGCGTTTGTATGGCAGCTCCATGGCCCTCACCTAGGGAGTGTCTTGTCCCTTATCCTGACGTCTCGGCAGTGACCTCGTCTGTCGGAGGTATAAATCAGCCACATCCTGACTCACAAACTCCCTCTTCTCCTCTTCCCATCCCCTCTTTCATCCACCCATATTTCCCTTTAATCCCTTCTTCAAAACGTTATTTAGTAAATATTGAAATGTGTTGGTTTAACGAAGCCGTCGCGGTAAATTCTGATGTTTTGTTTGGGCAAAGATAAGTGGGAGAATCTAAGCTGAGAGGATTTTAGAATGTAGAGAATTGTCGAGGGAGCCATTTACTCTGACGCAGGGGAATCTCAGAGAGAGAAACGTAAAGTGCAGTGGCTTTAATTGTAAACAAAAAAAACTCCTGAAAAGTGGAGAAACACAGGAGAGGGCAAGAAGGGGCAGAGTTTAAAAGGAAGTTTCTCCTCTGAGTGACTGAGGAGGTATTTTTTTCATCTTTGTTTTGTATGGGTGCATACTGGAGTACAAATTCATTTCCACATAATACAGTGTGTGTGTGTGTGTGTGTGTGTGTGTGTGTGTGTGTGTGTGTGTGTGTGTGTGTGTGTGTGTGTGTGTGTGTGTGTGTGTGTGTGTGTGTGTGTGTGTGTGTGTGTGTGTGTGTGTGTGTGTGTGTGTGTGTGTGTGTGTGTGTGTGTGTGTGTGTGTGTGTGTGTGTGTCCACAGCTGAGCAGCAGTATCCTGTTCCTCCTCCTGTGTATGGATGCCACGCACCTTCAGACAGCTGTACAGGCAGCCAGGCTCTGCTGTTGAGGAACCCATACAACAGGTAAAACACATGCATGTTCTTGTTTTTAGGGTGTTGTGGGGGTACCTGGCTCGAACATCCATTTTGGGGACCTCCATTTCTAAAGGTTGTACAACACTGACACAAATTGGCTAGTATCCTTGAGTGAACTTATACAGAAACTCCACCTTTAATTATCATTCAGACACAGTAGAGCTCACTGATTGGATTAGGAACAAACTCCTTGTACCTGCACAGCCAATATCTATTTTTGTAATAGACAAAGCGTAACAATAAGGGGTTTCAGAAACCATTGTTGTTTTTCCCAAGGAGTAAGTAAGTGAAAGGTAGCAGGATGCAGTGTTGAACAGGGAGTCCACCTTCACCAGGTCTCTCTGCCATATATCCACTTCCTTTCTTTTTCTGCCAACTCCGCCATGAGAAGAGGAGATCGAAAAATCCTAACTTGGGTTGTTGTTTATGTACAGACAAGTCGTTTTCTATTACGCAGATACCTACAAAAGTCAAGGTGCCACTGAAGGAAGTAAACTATCAATATCAGGAAGCTCTGTAGAAAAGTGGGTTGATTTATTAGGACATTTTCTGCTCGCCATTGACTGAACTATACAGAACAATCCTGCATAGCTCATAAGCTATGCAATCATTTTCTAATCAGGTCTCTACTTTTCAAAATGAAAGAAAAAAGGCTTAGGGCTAATACAATTCTTCAGTTGAGTCCCATCAAGCAGTTGTCCAAAAACAGTCTGTGATTCACTGCAGAAAATGAAAAAATTAAGCGCTACCTTTCAGAAATATATCCTCTCAACAAATTGCTGTCTTCTGACAGAAACATATATTTTTTGATTTAATGTATCAGAGAATCATCCTGTCAAAAATGCCCTGAGGTTTTTCGAATGGAATGTCTTTTTCTCTGGATTTCTACTCATTTTGTGCGGTTTCACATCAACAGACTGTAGCAACTCATTTGCCTCACATACTAAATATTAATCCACATACTAAATATGTATTCACATATAACCCCAAAATATGTCCTCCTACTCCTGCCCCATCAAAACTGTTGCTTTCAGCCAACTCACCTCCACACCCTACCTAAGCCTTCAATCCCTTGCTTCTCCCACACACCAGAACCAAAAGCACATTTAAAAACAAAAATAACATATTGTCCATTTGGCATTAACTGCCGTATATATATTAATAGGAGAACAAGGACAAGGAGGCATGCACAAATATCTTTGCTATAATAACTTTCTTATGGTCAACCAGCTTGTTCATGTACATGAAATGCTCACCATGCAAACGGTTTTGACTACAACTTTACCTGGAGAATATGAAAATACATCTCCATAACTGCTACATCATGCCCTTCAGAATATTTATTAATCATAAACAGGTTTTAATACGTATGTTTCCACCAAACTAAACATTTGAAGGAGGTATGTTTCCACACCGTTTGCTTTTTATTATGCTTTACAAATGAAACATTCTTCACAAGCTACTAACATTCTGTTCTCCAACGAAGGCAGAACAGAAGGAATCCCATGGAAAATGTGTGTGAGAGAGAGAGAGAGAGAGAGAGAGAGAGAGAGAGAGAGAGAGAGAGAGAGAGAGAAAGTGATAGAGATGAGGTGGACATACTTCAGACGGTCCCGAAAGTCAGAGGGTATTCTTTGTCATAAACATAACTGATTTCTCGTCAGCATACACACACACACACACACACACACACACACACACACACACACACACACACACACACACACACACACACACACACACACACACACACACACACACACACACACACACACACACACACACACACACACACACACACACACACACACACACACACACACACACACACACACACACACACACACACACACACACACACACACACACACACACACACACACACACACACATGGCTGGGAAGACTCACATGAGTAGAGGCAGTTGTCTAATCTTGCCGCCTGGTACCACCAGGACTGTATTTACTCTGCAGGACGTCAGCTTGGCCGCTGTAACAACATGAAATGAAAACATGCTGAGGCCTTATTAATACACACACACACACACACACACACACACACACACACACACACACACACACACACACACACACACACACACACACACACACACACACACACACACACACACACACACACACACACACACACACACACACACACACACACACACACACACACACATACATATTTCGATACATTTAATACTGTGTTAACATATTATCCTAAACTGAAAAAGTTTCCATTGAAGCCAGTTAGTACGATAGAAACAGTTTCATATAAGAAATAATGAGAGTATAATCCAGAATAGTGGGGACTTTGTTTGGGATAGAGATATATAGCTTTTGAGGTTTTAAATGATGTTTTTACCTATGCTTTAGTTTAGGCATTGCTGTCAGGATGCCAAGATCTCCGTATGGTCATTTTGGTCCAGAGTGAAATATTTGAACTGTAAAACCTTCTGTATATATTCATGGTTCCCTGAGAAGTAATCCTATTGACTTTGAGGGGTTTTATTTATTGCCATTAAGAAATTGACAAATGTTGGTTTTAGTCAAATGACTTGACAACTGTTAGATTAATCACAATGAAAAATGGTTGAGGCATTCATGTAGCCCACAGAATTCTCAAAATGTCCATTTGTCCAATAAAACGTTATGGAAAGCTTTGCAAAGGCTCCCTTTACTAAAGGCAACGGGGATTTTACCATTGGATTTTGAAAAATTGCAGAAAACAAGATCTCTGGCAAACACGCTTTCATGATACTTACACATTTTGTTCAGCAGGATAATCTCCACATATTAACACCACTTTTATGACTTTGAAGTGTGAATGCAACTGCCAGAAGTAAAAATCTATAAATAAACTACGTCATGGTCATCACGTACCTGCTGCTCGCGTTTCTAGATGAAGCTAAGGGGGAAATCGTAAACATCTTATCTGCTTAACATCCGCATGTTAACATTATCTTTATGATGATTTTAGCAAATTCTATTACATTGACCACCATTGGTGTAAGACATCGATTTAAAATGTTTAGATCTATTTTAGTTGTTTTAATTGGTGGTGTCTATTTACTGCATTTCTAACATGCTGATATGTTTTCCCTTGGATATTCAGTGTTTATGTTTCCATAGTTGCTTCTCTTTTGGTTCATCCTTTGCACCTATCACTACTTATGGTAAATGGTCAGGCTTTTTTTAACCAAATGTATGATTCCTGCTGCAAGCTTCCTGTGAATCAGGGGGTCCCAGGGGAACCTCCTGTAACACCCATTGGCTGTTGAGGACAGAGAGCATTCATTGAATATATGTATGCTCAATCAGTAATGGGTTCCCTCACATCAGCAACAGACAAGAACATCTGACACATATGTATTTGAAAATGTCATGAATCATTACTTTTAACTCAGCCTCCATTCCAACAATACTTCAGCAGGAATCTCCTCTGTGCTCTGCTGGCTGCTTGCCCCTGCTGTACTGTGGAATAATAGCAGTGTAATGAGCAGGGTACCAGGCACCACATCTACCCAGCCAGACCGCTGTGTGTGTGTGTGTGTGTGTGTGTGTGTGTGTGTGTGTGTGTGTGTGTGTGTGTGTGTGTGTGTGTGTGTGTGTGTGTGTGTGTGTGTGGTGTGTGTGTGTGTGTGTGTGTGTGTGTGTGTGTGTGTGTGTGTGTGTGTGTGTGTGTGTGTGTGTGTGTGTGTGTGTGTGTGTGTGTGTGTGTGTGTGTGTGTTTAATCATGGCAGGTCTGAAAAATGATTGTGGAGTCTGCTGTGTTTAATGAAACGTGGCAGTTATGGGAGAATGTAGCTTTCTTTGTGTCTACTGTATCTTAGGCACAGTTTGTTTGTTTGTGTGGGTGGGGGGGCTGTGTGTGTGCTTGTTTGACATTTTTCATTATAATTCTTCCTTTGAAGAAAACTAAAAAGCAACAGCCACAAAGGGATACACATTCTTTATGAGCTTTTAAATATTCAGCAAAGTTTATATTAAATAAGACGGTGGGAAACATAAAGACTGGGTTAGAATGAAATGAAAGTAAATCTATTGGCTGATTGTTTTTGACAGAGCATCAATAGCAGTAGTTAGTAATTTTACATATATGAAAACATAGTTGTTGGTGCATGTAGATAACCTGGTTGGTGGACAATATCATTCTAAACAGCCCTGGCTTGTTCAGCAGAACTAGTTTTTTTTTTGTAAAGAAATAAATAAAACAATGAGAAAAAGCATTTTTTTTAGTGTCAATTCAAGCGACATCCATCAGACTATGGACTATTAAAAAGTAAATGTCCCATTCCCTTGGGACAGAAAGTACATCATTTCTTTAAAAAAAAAATAGAATCCCTACTTAGGTCGAAAGACAAACGTTTGTATATATATACCTTAGCGTGGACCAAAGTATTGGATGTATTGACGGACAGACCTGCAGCCCGGCAACACCATTTGGCCTAAATTGAATTGTTACTGTTATACAACTACATGTTGTAAGTATAAAATAATTGATGACCAGTTATCACTGCAGTATCGGCCTCTCCTGTTCACACAGGGTTAATAACATTCCGTATAGTGCACGTACTTCATGTCATAGTGACCTGTAGAGCTGTGTCGGCTCACAAATACCTTCTACTCCGAGCCAACATGCATTCATCATCACTTAACACATGAATGTGTGTGTGCGCGCGTGCGTGCGTGCGCACGTGTGTGTGCGTGTGTGGCCTAGCATTACTATACTTGTGGGGACCTAAATCTGTTTACACAGTCACGTGTGGGGACTCGCCTCCCTTATGGGGACAAATTGGAGGTCCCCATGAGGGGGGATCATTAATTTTAGGGTGAAGACTTGGTAAGGTTTAGGGTTAGGGTTAGGGTTAGGGTTAGGGTTAGGCATGTGTTGGTTGGTTATGGTTAAGGTTAGGATAAGTCTCCAGGAAATGCATGTAAGTCCATGTAATGTCCCCTGAAGTGGTGTGTGTGTGTGTGTGTGTGTGTGTGTGTGTGTGTGTGTGTGTGTGTGGTGTGTGTGTGTGTGTGTGTGTGTGTGTGTGTGTGTGTGTGTGTGTGTGTGTGTGTGTGTGTGTGTGTGTGTGTGTGTGTGTGTGTGTGTGTGTGTGTGTGTGTGTGTGTGTGTGTGTGTGTGTTCCAAGTGTTGTGGTTAGTGAGGCTCAGTAAATGGGGTATCAGAGCGTTTTTGGGCCTTACTATTATTTCGGCGACATTGCCTCAGAGGTTTTATGGGCCTCTAGCAAATGGTGGGTCAGGGGTTCAATCCCCAGCCCCTGCAGTTGACATGTCAAAGTGCCCTTTGCCAGAAGTTGCTCCCAAAGGTATCTCTAAATGACATGTAAGGTAATTCTGAGTGACAGGAGAGAAGAATTTGAGTTTTCAAGTGTTCTGACTAACAGCTGATAAGAAATGTTTCAGTGGCCTTGGTCATCTTAGACTATGATGCTGTTTGGTTCTCTGTGGCCCTTTGTACTCACTACGGGGAGGAGGGAGGGGAGGTGTGAGGGAGTAAGGATGGGGAGGAAGAGAAAGAGGAGGGAGTCAGTAACACAGGGAGATAAAGAGCGACGAGGTGAGGTGCAGGAGAGGAGGAAAAGGAAGTGTAGGGGAGTACAGCTCGAAGAGGAAGAGCAGATAGGCCCGTTCCCAATGTTCACGCTCTGCACAGAACCAAACAGCACCTGCCCAATAGATACTAGATGCCCTGTTTACATTCTTGGAAGCATTGTTGTAATGGTGTTGCCACATTCACATTCATTTACGAAACATTTATTTAATCAATAAGGCCTTTAGCGAATACTTCACCCATAAAATGATCGTTTGTTTATCTTTTAATCAGCCTGTTTTATTTTCGATGCGAGATAAAAGCGTGATATTCTCGCATGCCTCCACTGTAAACAGGGAATCCAACAATTAGAAAAGTTTTGAGGAATTTAAATAAATGGTTAATCGTTTAAGAAAAGCTATCTATTTACTTCCACATAAACTGTATCACGAGTTGCACAGGCTACTTCTTGTTTGATTGTTTTAAATAGTAAGGTTTTAGTGAAAACTAAAGGTAGTAAGAATATTTGATAAATGGGACTTGGAATATTCTGCAGGAGTTTGACATTTTGTGAAATAATCTTTTGATATAGTTTTGCTATTGATGACGGCCCCATTTACTTCAATGGATCAATACTTTACTCCCATTGTTCGTTCACCGACGCATGCGATAGAAACAAGTTTTTCTTCATGAATTCAAGGTAAACCTGGGCGAGTTCTTTTATATAAATGGTCATTTTTAGGGCAAAGTATTCCTTTAATCATAGTGATGGAGCTAAGGATGTATTGGTAGAAGAACCATGATCCCTGACTTAGGTGTCCCACAAGATATGTATGGATAACATGAGTAAAGGGTCAGTTTGATTATCACCGTGTATATCACTGGCGTAGTCGTCCCGTCTCTCCTCCTGTGTGGAAACAAAGAGCACCTTATGACGCCCGGCCGTGTACCGCACATTCCCTCTGCAGCAGCACAGGATGCAAACTCCCATCCTCCTCGTTTGGTTAGACAGACTGAAATATAACACATTTCATATTTAGACAAGAGCTTTCTGTTTCTCTGTGTGTTATCATAAGAAGATACGAGAGGCAACACTGGCAGCTGCGTCACACAGAGCAGGCTTTGTTCTGCCCGATACAGTATGTCAAAGTTGTTTTTTCTCACTAGCCTCCACAGTGAAAAACAAACCAAAGAAGGAAAGTAAATGAGGCCAGCACTTGACAACATACATGTTACTGTAGTACCTACATATGTAAGGATGATCATGAAGAAACACATCTATTTTTTAAGTTGGATTGCTAATTGTTTTAGATTTTCAGTTTGATATCATTGTAACTTAAATGTCTTTGGACAAAATTAAGTAATTCTAAGACTTTATATTGTTTTGATGATTCATTGATTATGAACAAATATTATCAACAGTTATGAAAAAGACTTCAAATGTAGGAAATGTAGGCCTATTAGATTAGAGTACATTTATGTATGGTAAAGGTAACATTACACATGGCTGATGTTGCTCAATAGGAAAGAGTTCACTTCTAGGGTAACCTCCTCTGCTAGCTTGCGCTGCTAAATACAGCTGTTATCTGATTGGTTGCACGTCGAAAGGTCAGCAGTTACTAGTTCAAATTTGAAATAATAGGAACATTGGGCAATTTGGAGTCGGGTAGCACCGCTCTCTTGATAGAAACGCAACGACAGCGCATCATGTAAATGCAGCTTCAGGCTATGCTAGCATGCTAACAACCTTGAAGTGCAGTATATTGACAATCCTAACTTGTTTAGCTGCTATCGGGTTTACTATGTTCACCAACTTAGTTAAGGGTGTTAGCATGTTAACATTTGCATAATATTACTACAAAAGTACAGTTTAGTTTAATAGGAATGTTTTGTTGTGTGTTATTTGTAATGGAATGGACAGTTAAACAAATTAAAAATATAACATGATAAACGGTTAAAGCATTTTAATTCATGCCAAGGGGGAAATCCTCTTGTGGAATCATTTTCATGCCAAATATTGAAGACAGGATTTCTCAACTCTTGAAAGCACCAAGATGACCAGGCATCTACGTTCATCCAGATAGTTACATTGTTTTATGAAGTAAATGTACACATTTCTTCGATATCAGTTTAAATGTAAACACATCCTCCTGTGCCAGCTGATTTGCCAACTGATTTGCACCAATTGTTTAACACACGCATGCATGAACAGTGGCCCACTCACACACACACACACACACACACACGCACGCATGCACGCACGCACACACACACACACACACACACACACACACACACACACACACACACACACACAGGCTTCAGCTGGTTCTCCCTAACTACTAATGTTTGCTCTGAGGTTTGCATTATTGGCTGTGTGACAAGGTGAACATGTTTGAATAATGATACCTTCACGATGCAGTAAAACAGCAATTCATTCTCTATATGTCTGTCAGTGGGTTGCATTGTATGGATTAACGGCATTGAATCATGGTGTTGCATTTTGTTATATGTTACGTCTCATAACCTGCTAGTTTGGCTGCAAAGCAATGTAAGAGTTGTGTCAATGTTCTAATGTTTAAGTAAAGGAACTGTTGTTTAACTTTATTTCTTTCTAATTTCCCTTCCTTGCAGCCATGCAGCAGGCTATGACAGTGAACCCAACACCCCCATGTTGTACAGCTGCAGCACACAGTACCGCATACACACACACGGAGTGTTCAGGGGCTTACAGGTAGGACTCATACATCACGTCTACGTGTTGCTTTGTTCTTCTTTACCAGATGTAACCAAGTACATTTACTCAAGTACTTTTACAATTCGGAGCTACTTGTACTTTACTTGAGTATTTCAATTCAATGCTACTTTAAACTTCTATTCCACTACATTTAAAAGGGAAAACATGTAATTGTACTCCACTACATTTGTTAAACAGCTTTAACCCTAGTGAACTAACTCTTTAAGTCACAAGATTACATGTAAATATAATGATATACACACATAAAGTATATTTTTCTGCACTTTCATTACTTTTACCTTTTATACTTTAAGTACATTTAGCTGATAATGCTTTACTTTGACTTAAGTAAGATTTGAAATAGAGGTCTTGACAATAATGTATTGGTACTTGTATTCAAGTAAAGCATCTAGATACTTCTTCCACCTCTGCTCTATAATATGGAATGGTCATTATACTGTAAGGCCACAAGGACTTTTATCTTCAGATTGTTCTCTTAATTCCACAAAGGTTCCCTGGTAGAGATACCGAACAAAGACTTGAGGAAAAATGCATCGATGACAGAAAAAAAGAACATCTTTTTGGAAGACGTAGATGAGTGGTGGAGGCCTTATGCAATGACCAGGCCATGTGAAGAAGGAAATACTCTATGTAGCAGAGATGTACAAATACCTGCACACACACACACACACACACACACACACACACACACACACACACACACACACACACACCACACACACACACACACACACACACACACACCAACACCACACACACACACACACACACACACACACACACACACACACACACACACACACACACACACACCCACACACACACACACACACACACACACACACACACACACACACACACACACACACAACACACACACACACACACACACACACACACACACACACACACACAACACACACACACACACACACACACACACACACACACACACACACACACACACACACACACGTTGCATACACACATGCAGGTTTTCTTTTGTAAGTCAGCTCCAGAGGCCAAGAGCAATCTTTTTCCACAAATCCATTAGCAGTGGAGAAACAGACACACATGGAGGTACACTGGGTACAGATTCCGTTTCCATTGGAGGATCAGCATGTTAATAAATCATTAGATCTTAATTATTGTCTGTCAGCAGCTGCAGGGAGCAGAGACTCTCCAGACCTGCTCTCTGTCCACAGCAGGGCTTCCTGAGATCTGTCTTTCTTTCCTTTGGGTCCCTGTTTCATCGTTCACCCTGCCCCTTTTCTTTCTTTCCTCATGGTAATACAAAATCACACAACATATGGGATCTGGCTCAGTGCAAAAGAATAAACAATTCTGATTATTATGCCTTTAAAGTAGTTTAAGAGTTGGTAATAAGCGAGATAAAATATTAAGTTAGAAAGTGATGCTTTTCTACAAATTAAAACCTAAAGGGATTCAAATATTTCTCAATAACTGTCAAAGGGAAAACAGATAACAGCAATGGAATTTAATTTTTCATTAATATTGATTTATGACTGAATAAGAGCTAATTCTACCATTTTGATGTTGGGAGTTACTTTAATATAAAACTCAAGTGTTGAATAATAAACAAATAAATACATATGAAATAGAAAATATGATCGATACATTTAGTAAAATGTATATATATATATATATATATATATATGTATATATAATAGTTTGTTCAATCTTAGAATATGTTTCAAATTATTTTAGTCATAACAATGAGAGTTTCAATTCCTTTTAGATGTTTGATAGTTGCATACTAACCCCTTCAAAGCTTTTTTATTTGATAATAGCAATTTTAAGCAAGCTCAACTGCTAGGAATTTTAGCCTGTTAGCACCTGTTAGCTTGAGCGACTAGAGGCTCTGTCACAGAAAACCTCTGCTTTATTGTGATTTACCTGACTTCACATGCTAACTTCTTCACCACTTTACCAGCGGCGCAGGGCTGTGAATGTTAATTATTCCTCTGAATCAACCGGAATCATCGCGAAAAGCCAGTAGCCTACTAACAGTGTTAGCTTGTTCTGTGTTTCTAGGTTAGCTTGGCTGTGTGTTAATAGAGAGAGTCATTTTCTGTGGTGCTTTAGCAAACAAATAGAAAAAGATGAATGTTCGCGTGTTGGATTGATAATAAGTGAAAGGGTTTGTTTGAAAAAAACGTATTTTATACGTATATTTATGGTGCAGATCCAAAGCTTTACAAACAAAAACAGGTCTATATTTCATACATATTTATTCTATTTCTGACAGAATTTTTTTTTCCGTTAGTTTTTTTAAATGCAATCAAGGTTTTTTCATAATGATATTATATTATATAATTATATGATAATAATCATTTTTATTTTACTACTAATTTTGTGGACAATACAAAAATTAAAGGAAAATATAAACACATTTGTAGTTAATTAATAATATATTATTTGACCACAATGACAACTCATTTGGAGAATAGTGTAATAAAGTAAGAAGAAAGCCGATGCTATCCTCCAAAGGAGGACAAAAGAAGAACATTTGTTATTTCTTGTTATTGTTCTTGCAGCAGCCTGTGATGGGGTTCGCTCGGTTTTAAAAGGCAGTGACTAACAGCTCCCTCTGGGCTGCAGTCAGACTGGGGTCATTTTTACTGCTAATTCCCATATAATGAATACATGATCATTGTATTATAATGATCCCCATGAGCCAGACACACGCTCTTATTTACACACAGGACAGATTTAATTGCCTGTTTTCTGACATTCTACTGGGTCAATTATCGACGTTCAAGGAAAGCTTTTGTTCATTTCACTTTGAGTGCTTTGGCTTTAAATGACGTGTGTGTGTGTGGTGTGTGTGTGTGTGTGTGGGTGTGGTGTGTGTGTGTGTGTGTGTGTGTGTGTGTGTGTGTGTGTGTGTGTGTGTGTGTGTGTGTGTGTGTGTGTGTGTGTGTGTGTGTGTGTGTGTGTGTGGTGGTGTGTGTGTGTGTGTGTGTGTGTGTGGTGTGTGTGTGTGTGTGTGTGTGTGTGTGTGTGTGCAGGATGTGCGGCGGGTGCCCAGCATTGCTCCAGCCATCGTGCGGTCAGAGAGCAGCGAGAAGCGTCCCTTCATGTGCGCCTACCCAGGATGCAACAAACGATACTTCAAGCTGTCTCACCTGCAGATGCACAGTCGCAAACACACAGGTGCAAGCAACAGAAATGTAACACATATATAACTACTTTCAGGTTTTACTGTTGTGTAAAACTGTTTAAGTGATGTCTCCAATGGCCCCAATTTCCTGATCTGCTTTCGCCAGAAAAGACTCGCTAGGATGTGGGATTGGTTTATTTAACTATCAAAATGAAGATCCTTTAGCGTTGCTTTGATATTCTAAAGGTGTAAAACACAACTCTGTAGCTAGCACCTGGTCAGAAAGAGTCCCGTCTTAAAGATATTCAATTTACATCAAATACAAAGAGAACCAGCGTAACACTTTATAAAACCATCAATAATCAACTGTGGATTTATATTTAAGTGTATTATTATATATTTAAGTTAATCGTTTATTAGTTATGACTAATGCTATAATTTATGTTATTTTCAAAGTGTTTTGTTGTTATACTATATACTATAATAATTATATGTTAATAAATACCTAATGATAAACATCTATATACATTATAAAGATAGTGGGACCAGATATTTATTGCACATGTTGTAACTGGTTTTTAAACTTCTTAACCTTTTTGTGATGACTATTTTAAAGTTTCACATGGTGAACAAAATACTTTGTTAAAAGAATTGCATAAAAAAGCATTGTGTGAGAATAATTTGGTTATAATAACAAATACTTATTAGTAATTAAATAAGTCTTAAATGCATGAATCAATACACTGTTATTACCAAGGGCGGACTGGGACTAAAGATCAGCCCGGGAATCTCACCCAGCCCAGCCCACGTAAACCGTCAACGGTGGACGAGCCTCGCTTCGGGGAAACGGTGGACCTAGTGGCCCGATCGGTGTGGGCCGAGTGACCCGACCGGCCCACTTCGGTACCGGCCATCGGGATTCGTCTCGAACGTCCCGATGGCCAGTCCGCCACTGGTTATTACATAGTTTATTTATGTTATATGTTACCATCATGTAATTGTTATTGTCCCTTATCATTTATGATCCAAAATAATACTCTATAAACAAATGATTTCATATTACACAAGTATGCAGTGGTGCAGGAATGAGTCCTAAACCCTGGACATGTGTTAGCATTTTACTACTTCCACTGGTGAATGTTCAAAGCTTGTGTCAAAAAACGTGTGATTGCTAAGAACTCACTCAATGAGACTAATGGCAAATGGACTGCACTTAGAGAGCGCTTGATTAGGTCTTGGACCCTTAAAGCGCTTTACATACTACAAGTCATTCAGCCATTCACACCTCATTCATGCAGAGCAGGACTTGCTCTGGGAAGCTAACACTCACACACATGCAGACATTGTGGCCATGCTATCGGGAGCAACTCAGGTTTAAGTGTCTTGCCCTTTTCAAATGACATGTATAGAACTGTCTGTATCTCTGGTCTTTGTCCAGGGGAGAAGCCCTACCCGTGTGACTTCACAGACTGTGGGCGGAGGTTTTCTCGCTCCGATCAGCTGAAGAGACACCAGAGGAGACACACAGGTTCGATCAGTTCATTGTTTCCCTTTCACTTCTTACTATTTATTCTCTCCACTTGCTCTCCTCTCTGTTTGCATGACGGCCATTTTTTGGACCATGCAGTTCCTTGAAATGCACATTTCATTGTGTGTACACTACAGTGTTGCACTCCACACTGAACTCCTTCAGATACAGTTGCTATAAAGGCTGGACAAACTGTGGAATGGCTTCTTGCAAACCTCTGCTCTACTGTATTCTTCTATCTCCCTGTGTGTGTGTGTGTGTGTGTGTGTGTGTGTGTGTGTGTGTGTGTGTGTGTGTGTGTGTGTGTGTGTGTGTGTGTGTGCGCGTGCGTGTGTCTGTGTGTGTGTGCGTGTGCGTCTGCGTGTGTGTCTGTGTCTGTGTCTGTGTGTGTGTGTGTGTGTGTGTGTGTGTGTGTGTGCATGCATACTGTACACGTGTTTAGGAGTTAAACCGTTCCAATGCGAGACGTGTCAGAGAAAGTTCTCTCGGTCTGACCACCTTAAGACACACACCCGGACTCATACAGGTAAAACAAGTGCGTAAACTTTTATTTTTCCATTTCTTACTCAATATTTGATGTGTATACATTGCAAAACATTACAAGTAAATTCATTTTAAAACATACTATTAGATAGATAGTGTTAAACGTATTTAGTCCATTTTATCTTTCCTTTAGGTTATAATCACCATATTATTCTAATATTTCTCTGCTTTTTCCCTTTGTCCCTTTTTTTCATGGTTTTTCCATCCTTTCTCCAAATGCTACTTCCTCCTTTTCTCTTGGTGTACCCTCCTCTCCACTTCGTCCTCTGTCTCCTCCATACTGTGCATCATCAGGCGAGAAGCCGTTTAACTGTCGGTGGCCCAACTGTCAGAAGAAGTTCGCCCGGAGTGATGAGTTGGTGCGACACCACAACATGCACCAGAGGAACCTCACCAAGCTGCAGCTGGCCATCTGAAGCCTCCGGCAGCCCGTATCACATTTGAAATGTAAACATGTTGGTTACATCTGCTTATATTTTCTGTCTCTGGTTCATCCAAACCTGGTGACCCCAAACCTGGTGACCCCAAACCTGGTGACCCCACCGAGAAGCTAGCCCGCTGCGAGCTGGAACCAGAGGAGTCCTCATGGGTCTCTTGAAGAAGTGAATAGTTTTACACCATCAGGACTTGTGGAACTAGATACCACAGTGTACACTCTGAGTGGAAAGTCTTAACATGTAAACAATATCTGGATATGAAATCTAAATACATGCAGCGCTTAGAATTAAAAAAATAAAGCTGAATATATTCCATATTTTTATTATAGCCGACAAATCCCATTAAAAGACCAAGACCAGTAATACTTTAGATCGTGTTTAGACGACATTAATACATGAAATGGCACCACTTTGTTGATGGAGTGGGTTGCCAAAGAAGAGGTCAAATCAGTTGTAAGATTATTTATTATGGTATTCAAGCGGCATTGTATGGGTGTCTGATATACCTTCAAACGTAACAAGCTCAGCTGCTTTTTGTTTTTTTAACAGCGCTGTTTTTGCTGAATTTGTTCCTACTGAAGATGTAAATCTTACAAAAGGGGTAAAAAATAACTATATGTAATATATTTTTATATTTAATAAGGCTAATCTTGAATCTTACTCAAACAGATGTAAATATGGCATTGGAACTACTTTCAGCTGCAGGTAAACTGCATAACGTACATTTGGCTTAAAATAAATGACATGTCTATGGCCATGTTCATTGTGGAATATTTGTTGTTGTCCTTAATATTTCAGAACAACAGTTCAAGTCTTTGACATCATTTTTATTAAAGATCCCTATTATGATTGTTGTGTTGTTCCCTTCACTGTAGTGTGTTATTTAGGTTTCTGTGCACGTGAATGGTCAGAACGTTTCTCTCCCACTCACTCCGCCCGAGGACTGGGACACTTCCGACACCTCTCTAATCGACTGACCAATCACAATAGATCCCACCAGCTAACCAATCAGAGCAGACTGGGCTCTGGTTTCAGACAGAGGGTGAAAAGAGGTGCTGCAGCACAGGCAGCATGAGAAAAATAAAGAGCTTTTTGAACATTAAAGCATGGAGACATGTCACAGTACAATATGAACCTGGAAATTAGCATTATATGTCCTAATAGAATTCATCCATTTTTGGTTTTGGTCTTTTCATGGGATTTAATAATGAATAACATCCAGAATATCCCCTCACTTATCCTATAAAGAAATATGTCCTCATTCTGAATTATAGCATCATAAAGTGAGGCAAAACATGCATTTATTTTACGGAGGATTCCATATCCAAGTGTTGGTATCTTTGCACTTCAAGACTATCTAATCTCAAGCAGAAATGTTTCAATCTAATCAATAATTTTATTTCATTCATCCGTTGTTATTTCTTGGCAACTTCTACCACCATGTGTACAGTGAGGTCAAAGGTCAGCTACATATACGCCCCTGTAGCTTAGCATCTTTTAGCTGTAAATATTTCTTATGTTAATCTGGGAAGGCTTATTTATTATCTTCATGTGGACAAAATAGCTTTCACTCGAATAAAGTAGTGAGATGTTTTTTGTTCAAGTAGTGAGGTGTTTTTTTCTGCCTTTAATTATAGTTTTTTGTCATAAAAGATATTGCTGGGTTTGATTTAAAGAAATACAAATAAGTGAATGATTTGCACCCTGAGCAATGTTTGCAAAGTACGCTTCTGGTGTCTGGTTAGGATAAAATACGCATTGCAAACACAAATATGCCTGTTTTTAAAAAGCTTTTTTATTTTTTTTGAGTAATGTAAGGATTAGATTTGTCTTTCTTCTCAAGCTCTTGCAATCGTCTCTGTGGTGTGTAAATATTGCTGGACTTCTAAAATATATCTGTTTTGTCCCACTGGCTCTGTGGCCGGGACATTACAGTCAAGATGTAAATAATACTTCTACACCATGGGAACTGAACTCTTTCCATGGGGGAATAAATATGTAACTTAACTGATATATTTTACACTTTTCTTTGGATGGATCCAGGAAGTGTTTATACTTCATTTCTCCTTCTTTCATGTGTCTTTGAGTCATAAAAAAGCAAATGTCAGTGAAGCATTTTGTACTCAAAAGTGTGAAAACAACTGTTTTTTCTCTGTTTAAATGTAATGTGACTGTTTTAATATAGTTTCCCTCTGTGGTCTTTATTTATACATTTGAAAGTTTCTTTATGGTTTAATAGTAAGCAGAATGTATTTACTATTTAGTTTCATAGTATAATCGTCAAGTCTGCAGTATAAAAATGTCAACTCCCCCTCACACACAACGTTTTTTAAATCCATCCTTATGAGCGATCACATTTTGTTGTGGAATTTGCCACTACCTTGAAGTTACATGTGGTAAAAAAAAGATGTGGCAAAGACTAATCCAAACCTATACATCAGCTGACCTTGACCAAGGTCTCGTACCATAACAAACACGAGAATCTTTTCTTTAACGACACTTTTCTATTAAAAAACAGAATAAAAAAAATAAAAAATGAAAAGTAGGTTTATGAGCGACAAGACAAAAGCACTAAAAAAAGCACTACAAAAATGCATTGACATAAACAGTTGTACAATCAGCACACGCACACACACGCACACGCACACGCACACGCACACGCACACACACACACACACACACACACACACACACACACACACACACACACACACACACACACACACACACACACACAGTACCATCCTCTTTCCTCTCTTTATCTCTCACCAGATTCCTCATTGCATTCCTTGGCTCTCAAAAAGAAGAAGCCGTAAAGCCAGATAAAAAAATGAATGTTTTTTCTCTCATGCTGTTACTTGTAATTCCTTTTCCACTATTAGCTGCTGCTTTAAAATGTTTTACCCTTTCGACCTTCGGCTTCACAATAGCTTATGAGAATACATTTTAGGCAGGAAATGTCGTCAGTAAGATGACAGTTAACAACACTCACATGCATGAAAACAATAACTCAAAATGTTCTCAACCAAGAGTTCGTTTTTATGGAGGGATGAAGCAACAGAGCCGAAAACAGACATAGACAGATGGAGGTACAGATGGATAAAGAAAGATACAGCAATGTTTCTTTTGTGAACTTTTATCGTAAGTTTAGCCAAAGTGTTAGTGTAAATCAGACAACGTGTCCGATTCCCTCTGTGGAAATCCCCTGAAACTCCCCAGGGCTCTGGTGCTATATCTCAGCTGTCGGACAAAGCCTATATCTCTCATCTCTCGCTGTGTGTGTGTGTGTGTGTGTGTGTGTGTGTGTGTGTGTGTGTTAGTGTGTGTGTTTTGGTGTTTCATCTTAGTCCCAGCCTCATGCCGCTGACGGTCTTTGAAGAGAGAGAGCTGGTCAGTGTAACTGTGGTTTTGTCCACTTTTAGAAGTCGCATAACATGCTGTATCTAAATGTTCTACTTAGAGGAGATAATGAAAACATGGATTAGGGCCCCTTGAAAAAGACTGAGGATAGAAGAACCCATCTTGAGGTTGCCAAGTACAGTAACAAACACTTTTGTAATGTTCAGTGAATAAGAATTACACCTCACTTATTTCAACCTGCTAGCAGCTAGCTCAACTTGATGTTTTAGAAACAGCAGTAAATCTAGCGTGCTAATTATGTAGCCTGTTTGCTAAAAACAACCAAAAAGAAATGTGAGAGCAGCTATAATAGATCTTTTGGTGAAAGGGGTTGCTTAAAGTGAATCTTAAGAAAATTGCCACCCAAACCATTGGTTAGCTAATTTGCTATAATGTTCTGGTTTGACATTTTTTAGGCGTATTTTCAGCCAAAACGCTTTAAAGTCACAATCTTGAAGATCTTCATTCTGTGTTTTTTCAAGGCACCAATGCCAGGTTATTTCTGGTGTGTTCTTGGAACAAACTTTCCCTGAAATGTCGCCGCAGGCGCCCAATTCGTAATACAATAAATGCAAGGGCTTTCACAAGTGGGCAAAGGCTCATGAACCATTGTGTTCAGTAGTGAATAATGCCTTAACAGACAATCATATCAATTAAAATCTGTAAGATTGTTTCTTAAAAACTAAACCTCTCTGTAGTTACTGTATTTTACCCGGCTAGCGAATAAGAATTACACCTTACTTATTTCAACCGGCTAGCAACTAGCTCAACCTGTTGTTAGTCACAGCTATAAAGCTAGCGTGCTAATTATGTAGCCTGTTTGCTAAAAACAACACCCAAAATAAATGTATTAGCAGTTTTTTAAAGGGGGTTTCTTTAAGTAACCCTGAATAAAGTTATTACCCACACCAGTGTAAGCTAAACTGTTATGGTTTACTTATAGTGACATTTTAGGCGTATTTTGCAGCTAAAAAGCTTTTTATGTTACAATCTTGAAGACCTTCTTTCCGAGGTCTTTGACGCCACCAATGTCGATAGCGTATTTCCGGCTGTGTTCTTGGATCTTCCGTTTCCTTCCTTCGTAACTCCACTTTAGATGTGAGTATAATTCAAAAGATGTCATCATTTTCCGAGATACACATTTTAAAAGGGAAGATAGAGCAAAATAAATAAAAATAAAGTGATAAACATTGCGTGAGTAAAGCAGCATCAGAGTAGGAGGGATGAAAAGAAACTGGGGGAAGGAGTAAAAGACAGAAAAAAAGAGACATCCTCTGCGGTCATGTTGTTCTGTGGAGATGTTTAGATCCTGGTACGGCTCAGTACAACCCATTCCTGTGAAGCTGAACACACACACACACACACACACACACACACACACACACACACACACACACACACACACACACACACACACACACACACACACACACACACACACACACACACACACACACACACACACACACACACACTGGAAGTGCTCAGTGCAGTTTGTTTCTCAAGAGGCTGCATTCCTTCACTTACTGTCAAATACTCGAGTTACTCCAAGAGGATAAATGCTGACATGAGTAGAGCAAAGCCACAGCAGGAGACATTTATATTAAAAAGTGATGAGTAAACAGAAAATATGATAATCTTTGGGTATTTAGCCTATGATTTCCATAATTCTTAAGACCTTACTTAACATCAGTAAAATAATAATTACCTTAAAAAGAGGGGATTGGCATGCAGCCTTTACCTGCAGCCTCTCTGTGTTTTTCATTGTGTGCCCTGGGTAGAATTTGGAGGAAAATATGTTTTATTGCTTGATGGCACAAAACAGAAGGCAATGTTTCTCCAGCCCAAACATGTTGATAGTTTCTGGCAGCGGCACATAAAAGGAGCTAAAGGCTGATGGACAAATCACTTCCGACGTGGTTATCCTCTTCTGGAAAGCCACGAGAACAACAAGCCAACTCGTAGCAATGGATGTGAGACCTTTTTCAGCCTGTCTCCTAAATATTAAAGAAGGGATTATATGTGCGTCTATGAAGGCCACAAGGCTGAAAGTAAGCATGTTTGTTTGACACGGCCAGAATAAATTGGGGAAATTGAGCTACGTAATGGGAACATTATTTTGTCGGAGACAGGATTGCCTTCAGTCAGGTAAACATCAAGCAAAACATCTTTAAAAAGGATAAAGAAGTGTCCCAGTGTCAGCTTGAAATGCTTTAACAATACTGATTAGCAACAATACACATGCACAAATCATGCTCTTACATTTCTTCAATATACCTGGTTTGGATTTATACATCTTTTTTAAAGTAACATACAGTATAATGATTATTATCATCTCAGAGAGGTACATTAATAATACTGACATGCCCATACATATGAAATGGAGGCAAACATATCATTATAAGTTATGGTAGTAGATAATTAGGTTACATACATTACAACCATCCAGTCTTTAAGTTTGAACAAATATATTAAATGATGGGCCCTAAGAGGCAAAATAAGGTGTTCAAATATTCTGCCTTATTAAAATAAAGAAAATATGTTATGTGCAATATAATCTTTGTAGAACTATGTCATACTTGCTCATCAGTGCACAACAATTTAAATGTTTTGGATGCTTTTGTGGTATTCTAAAGATAATCCTTCATTTAAAAAAATCCCCTTTGTGGATTAACATTGTGAGCACTCATTGTAATGTAAAAGTCAAATGAAACAGTTACATAAATAATTGAAATAAATGGTATCCAACCCAAATGGTTAACACACAGTACACTGAGGCTCCCACTGAAGCTCATAGTTGAAATCTGCTCAGACAGAAGAAAGCAGACCGAGGGAAAGGAGGCCGATGCACTGCAGGGGTCAAAGAGGTCAGGGCACACGTGCAAGACATCTTCAAATCATATGATCGATAAGTCTACACGCCAGCTGCTATTTTGCTGTATCCTCTCACATGTGATGGCTTCTTAGCGGTGTGAGGGAGAAGAAGGTGGACCACAGACAAAAACAGAAGAGAATGATGAGATGTTATCAGACAGTATTTGATGTGCTTTTCCCTCCTGTCTCTGTGCAAGATCTTCGGGAGAACGTTAACCTTAAAACAGAATATCTCATGCTCAATTGATTCTAATAAATTGTGAAATAACGAGCATGACGATTGAAAGTCTCTGTGTACCCAATGGTTAGTGCATTTATTCCAAGGAAACTACATTTCCCATGACTCTTGTTGTCTGCTGTAGCACACAGAGAAGGTTTTTTTCTGGAGATAACTTGATTTTGTGGGGGGGCAGGGGGGGCATTGCCCCCCCCTAGTGGCTGAAATATATTACAGCATTACTATGTCGAAAACTGTACCAATACAAATATTTTGTATATCAATATTTTAATAAGGTAGGACACTGGTTAATAATATTGTAGAGTGTTCAAGTAACCAAAGGATATAGTAGTTATCAAATAAGTATAAGATGTGCACAGTTATGATAAGTTTTACAGTTATGTAATGCACTGTTGTTGGGGGGAGAGACCGCCCCTTCCATATGAGTGTGTGTGTACGGCGGGCATGGAAAAGTCATACTCAGTGCGGTGAGCGCTGGCTTTATTGCTACTGTATCCGTATGTAGCATCCCACGCAATAGTTGGGACTGTGTACTGACGTCAGTAAAAAAGGTTTGCCCCCCCAAGCGCAAATGTCAAACTACGCCTATGCCTGTTGGGTTGAACGGCAGCAAACTCATCTTGAGTATCATGACAAAGCATCGCCTTGTAGTCAGCAGCAGTGCAGGTGTGTTTCCTCAGGCTTGACTTGGATGATGAAATGATTTAGTTAAGAAATGTCCCCACGTTTCAGCAAGTTAAAGGGCAGTTCATTTTTGTGTTGATGCTATTTTCCTTAATTCGGATGAGGCCTGCACACACACACACTGCATGGAGGCACATTTAGTCTCTACCTCCACCTGGTGGTCTGTGACATTATCTTTAAATGTGAACAAGCAATATGTCAAGCTCAAGTTGAACCATTAGAGAACATTTGAGAGATCAGGATACCACATTATTAATATATATATATATATATATATACATTACCAAGTGTTTTATTTATTTAAATGTTTTCTACATTGTAGATTTATACTGAAGACATCAAAACTATAAAAGAACACATATGGAATTATCTAGTGAACAAAAAAGTGTTAAAAAATCCAGAATATGATTTATATGTTTCTGGCTACTGCATAATACTGTGGTAGCCATGCTGGTTAAGTGTGCCTTGAATTCTGAATTATTCACCAACAGTGTCACCAGCAAAGCCCCCCCCCCCCCCACACCCCCATACCCTCTCACTTCCTCCTCCATGCTTCCCGGTGGGAACACACATGCAGAAAACATCCGCTCACCTTCTCTGCGTCTCACAAGGACACGGCGGTTGAAACCAAAAATCTCAATTTTGGACTCATCAGACCAAAGTACAGATTTCCACTGTCTAATGTCCAATCCTTGTGTTTCTTGGCCCAAACAATTCTCTTCTTCGTGTTGTTCATCCTCAGAAGTAGATCTTTACTCATGAGAGCCAGTTTCGTCATAGCGTTGGATGTTTTTTGCGACTGCACTTGAGGATAAATTCAAAGTTCTTGACATTTTCCGGATCGACTGGCCTTCATTTCTTAAAGTGATGATGGACGGTCGTTTCTCTTCACTGAGTTGAGTGGTTCTTGCTATAATATGGATTACCACAGTAGTCAAATAGGGCTTTCCACTGTGCACTAACCCTACCTCTGCACAACACGACTGATGGTCTCAAACACATTAAGAAGGCAAGTCATTCCACAAATGGACTCTTGACAAGGCACACGTGTTCATAGAAAACCATTCCAGGTGACGACCTCATGAAGCTGACTGAGAGAAGCCAAGAGTGTGCAAAGCTGTCATCAAGGCAAACGGGGGCTACTTTTTTGTTAACTATATGATTCCAAATGTGTTCTTTCACAGTGTTGATGTCTTCAGTATTAATCTACAAAGTAGAACACAATTAAAATAAACAAAAACCATTGAATGAGAAGGTGTGTCCAGACTGGTATATGTAATTCCATGTAATCCATTCATATTCGTTTAATGAAAAATGTTGACTTATTTAATGTTTTGTTTTTCAATGTGAAGAAAGCTGCTTTTTTTCCAAATGTAATGCTTATCCCCAACGATTTGAGGTCTGTTCCTATTTTTTCTAATTGTTTATTAAGTCAAGACATTTATTGAAATCATGACACGTGTCTTTCTGTCTTCACAACAAGTCAAGTAACCTCATCTTGTTTCCCATCTTTTTCACAGCTGTTGAACCAGGCCATAACATCTGTGTGTGTCATTGTGTGTCTCTTTACATGGTTATTGTTTATTTAATTGAAGTCTCTTAGCTCATTTTGTCTGACCCTGTGGTCACTCAGTGTCTCTTTGGAATTGTTTGTGTCTAGAGTTGTTTTGTGTCAATCTCCAATTATTTTTGTCTTTGTTTTTTGTCATTTTATATCTTTATTTAGTCGTTTTGTGTACAATAAAGGTTGCTTCGGGGCCCCTGATACTGTGGGCCCCTGTACTCTATAGTGCGGTGGCCCTGAAGTGCAAGACACCACAGCATTTCACAAAACACTACAGCGTCATTTCTTGACTGGCAGCAAAAACAACCAATCACAGCAGTGCTTCTCTGGCTGGCTCTGTCCAATCACAAACAAGAAGTGTTCTCCCTAAAGGAATACCCTTTCCGTCCAATGTGAAATGCTGTAGTGTTTTCTGAAACGCTGTGGTGTTTTGTGAAATGCTGTAGTGTTTTGTGAAATGCTGTAGTGTTTTGTGAAATGCTGTGGTGTTTTCTGAAATGCTGTGGTGTCTTGCACTTCAGGGCCATAGGACTGTTCAGTAATCCACCCATATCAATCACTTTCCAATCCACTGAAACACAAACCCGATCTGCACCTTTACCGTAATGACTGTAAAACTCTCAGTAACAACTATTTTACAATCTAACCACAGTTTAAATGTTGCAATAGTTCATAATAACACAATAGCCTATGGATTTAAACAACCACTCTTAGTTTCACATTCATTTATCTTGAAAGCTAACACACGCAACAGTGTGACTCTCTCTAGCTTTAGCTTTCGTTTTCCGAGGCTCACAGCTGATCTGAAGTCTGCTTTGTGCGGGATCAACACATCCTCACTCCCAGGTCGGCCTATGTTGACGTTATGTCAAGTCCCCTGCGGGCTTTTTCCAACGCAAGGGGGGGGGGCCTTAGAGTCCATTTTCAACGCAAGGGGGGGCCCTTAGCGTCCATTTTCAGCTTTCCGGGATGTCCATATGCTTCTATTCGTTTGTGTCGACTGCCCTTAAAGGCAATGAGAGCGTCCATTCTCATTGGATAACGGAGAATTGTACACCCGGAAGTAAATATTCCCCTTACTGACGATTGATTTTACAGTGATATCTGCACTACTCATCGACTAAAAAACACCAGATTATCCTTGTTAATTACACAACATTGATTGGTTTAAATGGTGTGCAATGCTTTTGTATTTTTCCCCTTCGATTCGGAGAAACAAATATTTTTTCGGAGTAAAGGATGGCAGAAGACACTACACTACCCAGAATCCCCAGCTATCGTTTGGACTACACCATGTGCTCTGTTTGACAAACCCGTGATAGTCCTGTGATTGGAGAGTGTGCTCCGAGGGTTACCGAGCCTCGAACAGCACTTGAAATGGGATGGAACCACGGCAGACTGTTCAAAACTGGATTTGAACGGGTCCACCGTGTCCCCCCCTCCCCCACCCCGTCCCCAGAACTACACACGCTGGCTATTCTGTTTCGCAACATGTTCTCTATGGCACGTCTCTACTGGGAGTTGTAGTTTTAAAAGACGTTTTCGTATTTCCCATAATAAGAAGTTGCCAGTATTAAACTGTGTACATCCCTGGAGGTTTAGGGGATAGGAAACACTCACATTTAAAACATAATTAATAAATGGGTGAAAATTGCTTGTGCCCATAATGGGCAGTATTAATATATATACACACATGCCAGCTAAGGTCAGAAGAGCTTTATTTAACAGCTGGTCTTATGTTTGTGACCCCTCCTCTTGTTCATTGATAACATTACTGTTACGTTCCCAATTGGCTAGGGGGAACAAAAGGGAAACGACACGACCAGAGTAGTATTGGTATCAATTATAAGTAGGGTTGGGTATCGTTTGAATTTCCACGATTCCGATTCTACTTTTCGATTCCGGTTCTTAACGGTTCTCGATTCCGATTCTTTGAGGGGCAGGGTAAAAAAATGATACATGCTTCTTCCACCAAAAAAATTACATTTATTCGAGAAACTTTTACACAGGTTAGTTTAAAGTAATATTCACATTAATCAGTCTGTTTATATTCACTGCTATGTAACTTTAACCTGAGAACCACTGAAGCTACAACAGTGCAACAGTCCAACTTTTAAAAACAGTTCTTGTTGAGAAAAACAAGCATATCTGCCTTCTCAGGCATACCGGGAAGAAATGTTTGAACATTTTGAAGTAAAATGCTTCAATCTGGTGCACACGCAGAATTACTAGATCTAGGGGGTACAACTCTAAACACCCATATGAAAAAGATCGGTTTACATTTTAATAATTAAATAACAAATAGCCTACATGTAACGCATTTTATTTTTGTTGTTCATTCATATCTTATTTTACTATTTTATTTATGCATATTTTTTTATCTCTCCAGTTTAAAACGATATGTCTGGTTTACTGTCCTATAGTATACATTGGAATGATTTCAAACCTGTTTTATCCCAATAATTATAAAAGAGTGCCTTGGAAATATGTGTTTACATAAATTGTGATCAAAACGTTTGAGACCCACTGAGATAACTTAGACTAAAGTGAACTATCTAAACACTCAGAGTCCTTTACCTCACTGAGCTGAAGTTATTAGCCTCTCAGTCTGACTGGAGAGGACTCTCCCTCCACATCATTGTAGAAACATCTTCTTCCGTTAGAGCAGCTAGCACCAGATGCTAATAACAACAGCGCCGGTTCCAGTGCACCCTCCCCTTCTCCCTCGCTCACGCGCACTTTGGCTGTGAGCTGCGGTTGCCAGATAAGCCAACATCCCTCATTTTCATCACTTGCAGCGCCCATCGTACAGGGCAAATGAAAAGTGTAACCGGGATGAAAAGGGTGTTACATTTACTTAATTATGAATGTTGTTACATCAAGACCGAAAATTAGGATGAGCACCAACGGTCAAAACATTTATTTTTTCTCCCAGAGCTGTCAGCGCAACGCCTCCACAGATCTGGCGCCCTAGGCGAAGATTTATAATGCCAGTGCGACGGGCCGGCCCTGGTCTCAGGTTACACTGTTGGAAATGTAGATACAACGCTACATTTCCCGCCCCGCTGCAGTCATGCAGTAGGTTACGGAGAGCGGCGAGAAACATTTCCTCAGGAATCGAAAAGCGGAACCGAAATTCACATTTCTAAATGATGCCGTTGGAATCGAAATGTTGGAACCGGTTCCGAACCGGAACCGGTTCTCGGTACCCAACCCTAATTATAAGTGGTTTTATTATAAAGCAAGGTGTAACAAAATGGCAGGCAGGCAGCCTGAAACAAACAAAAGGGCCAAAAGGGCACAGGTTGACAGATAACCAAACTAAGGGAGGACTCAAAAGGAGTCTAAAGGCATACAGGGGAAATACATACGAATATACTAAATAGAGAACAAAACAAAACCTCACTTCAAGAGTGGTACAACTAACAAAAGGAGTCTAGACAAAACACACAGCTAAACTAAAAGGCAACAGTCACAAAATCCTAATCTACTCTAAACACTAACTAAACTACTCTACCCTCTAACTAAGCTACTCTAGACACTCAACATTAAGCACATAAGTTGTCACTCGACACTGAATACATATGTTGACACTCGTCACTAAACACATATGTTGCACCAAACACAGTCTGTAGTGTCCATGACACAAGAGCAAAAGGTATGAGGCGTCTGATGCAGCAGAGCCTCCAGAGTGATGATTGTCCGCAGCCTTTGTACTCCTCCCCAGCAGGTGTGCGCCGGCTGTGCGCTGCGATTGGACGACGTCAATCCAATCCCCATCTTCAGAGGCGGACCAGGAGATGGGCAGCCAATGATATTGGCGCAACCACACAGCTCATTTACATGAACACACACACACAGCTGAAAACACTCACAGGCAGATTAATGAGCAGACAAACAACATCCGTAACAATTACATTAATTGATAAGCCTGAAACATGCACTTGTCAAGGTTCAGAGGCAAATTTTGCAAATATGGCATAGCCATCGATCAGCTTAAGATAAGATATACTTTATTGATCCCAAGTTGGAACATTTGCGTTACATCAGCATGTGTAACAGTTAAATATGCAGTTGTGTTTATTTGAAAATCATTTAATATAATCACACAAATTCTGTGTTTTATATTTAACAATTCTGTGTTCTTTATTTATTGATTGTTCAATACCTGACAAGGCCGGAGATGAAAAATCTGCATACATCTTATAAGAGTATAATACATTATGTATAATATCAGTTAATCATAGTTAACATTGCTGGAGGTATGCACACATATTGATAGATGTCATGTAATGCACTGTTGAGGAACCTGCGACCCAACTTTTTCATTCAGTGCAGAACTACACCATAGTTGTGTAGGCCTATATGATATGTCAATAAACCTTAGAAAATCTTGAAATCTTGAAAGGGATGTGCAAACTAGTCATTATATACAGTCTTTAATTAACTATTAGTAGAGAATAACGAGTAATGAATATACTTTATAAGGATCCTATTAATATCTAATAATAAAAATAATGAAATTCAATAACATGCTTTAACCACCAGGTGTCCCTTTATATCAGCTGTGCACCTTTATGGTGTAAATACAGCCTATCTACCAATTGGATCAAATATAAAAGTCAGCCGAATTAGTGTTGATACTGCAAGGAGACGCATTGTGTGAAAAGAAATGTAAGATGTTGTTTAATGGCTGATATATTTATGATCCACGTCACGTTTTCAGTTCCTCATGTTTGTCTTCTCATCAGGGCTCTAAATACAGAACTACGGCAGATATGTATTATTTAATGCAGCCGAACCGTGTATTACAATGCCGGTATGTGATGACTTTCAAAGAGAAAAGCAAGTACACTCGGAATAAGGTATTATTTTATTTTTTAAAAATGTTTTCGGTCTGTTTCCGGTATTTGTTAATGACAATGTGCTCTGAGATGTGAGACTGGAATTGCACAGGGGAAAATAACGTATCTTTAGATGCGGATTGTGTTACACTAATATGTTTGCGCTGTGGACCAACACTATACATTGACGGGGAAGGGGGTAGCAATAAAGATAACACCATTAAACAGTTACACAACATAACAGAAATAATATCGATAGCAGCGTCCCTAGCAACCACCTTGGTAACAATGAAAACGTTGGACGCAATTTCCTGAAGTAATCTTCGTAATAACTAGCAAACTAAAGATCATGTACATCCACTGCACACATCATCTGAAATAACAACTCATATTTCTCGCATCAAATGACATCAAAACGCATTTTAATGGCCAAACTAACTTTAAAATAGACATTTTCCACCGAGAATAAAACGAAGTTCGGCCATGTTTTTTTCTGCAGGGAGAAATTTGAAGATCACGTGACGTCAAACAGAGCTTATGGTGTAGTCCAAACGATAGCTGGGGATTCTGGGTAGTGTTGTGTCTTCTGCCATCCTTTACTCCGAAAAAAGATTTGTTTCTCCGAATCGAAGGGGAAAAATACAAAAGCATTGCACACAATTTAAACCAATCAATGTTGTGTAATTAACAAGGATAATCTGGTGTTTTTTAGTCGATGAGTAGTGCAGATATCACTGTAAAATCAATCGTCAGTAAGGGGAATATTTACTTCCGGGTGTACAATTCTCCGTTATCCAATGAGAATGGACGCTCTCATTGCCTTTAAGGGCAGTCGACACAAACGAATGCCGTGCTTCCATGAGCGTCCATAGAAGCATATGGACATCCCGGAAAGCTGAAAATGGACGCTAAGGCCCCCCCCCCCCCCTTGCGTTGAAAATGGACTCTAAAGCCCCCCCCTTGCGTTGGAAAAAGCCGGCAGGGGACTTGACATAACGTCAACATAGGCCGACCTGGGAGTGAGGATGTGTTGGCGGGATCAGTCAGCTCAGCTGGGACTCGGCAGGTGTGTGACAACATGTTTTCCTGGGGGGAGGACAGTCAGAGGGGCTTCAGGTTAAAAAATGACTCAGACACGGTCCCACCTACAGCAGAGGGGCTCCATCATCTCCAGCTCGGGTATCACATCACGGCTCTGTCTGCGGGGCGCACTGTGCTCGCTTTCCTCAAAAGTAATGGCAACGCGTTCATCATCCCCATCAGAGAGAGCCCTGCTGGGAGCAGAGTGAGAGGAAAACAGGGTGAGTGTTAGTCCAGATACTCTTCTCACTCTATGATTCATAACACCATGTTAACTTTTACCAGCTCAGCTCGTGTAAAAGCTGTATTGGCGGAGAAGTACTCAGACTGTCAAGAACCAGAATACTCTGTTACAGTAAAAGTCCTGCATTCAAAATGTTACTCAAGTGAAAAAGCACTAAAGTATATAAAAAAATACTCATTATGCAGATTTCTCAATTTCAGAATAATATATGATATGTTTTATAATGATTGATCATTAAAGTGTTCTCAAAGCTGGTAAAGGTGCAGCTAGTTTGAATAACTTTGTATACTGCAGGGTAGCTTGTGAATTTACTCCAGGTGGAACTCAAGACTGATTTAACACTTGATTATATTTACCATCATTCATCCACATCTGTAAAGTAGCCTATAACTAAAGGTGTTAAATAAATGTAGTGAAGTAAAAGTACACGATTGACCACAGAGGAGTAGAAGTAAAAAGTAGAATAAATGGAAATACTCAAAGTACAAGTATCTCAATATTGTACTTAAGTACAGTACTTGAGTAGATGTACTTAGTTACTTCCCCCCTCTGATGAAGGTGGAATCTCTGTATTTGAAAAAATAAAAGTCATAGCATAGAATGCTGAAAATATGATGAAGAAAGTATGCAAACACATGTAAGTGTGACAGGAGCTTTTCTCCCTCCGTCCGCTGCACGGCACTGTGCCATGCGCCTCCGGATTTGTCAATGCTGGGCGCGCTGGAAGTATAAATACAGGGGTCTGGCGTAGCTCGTGACTTACCTGTCAACCCCCTTCGCTGGTGGCTGGAGCACGGCGTGGCCCGAATGAATTGTTTGTGGTGGCAGCCGTTTCGCAACACTCACATCTGGACAGCGCATCTGACTGCCGGTGCAGTGGCGGAGAAATTGCTCCGCTGAGGACTCCCCTGGGCGCAGTGTTGTTATCACCTGGTGAGTTTCCGTTGTCTGCCTCCCTTTATCATCTGACACTTGGCTCCTGGCTTATTTTATATTATTTATTGCGGCAGCGGGATTTTGCCATGGCCTGTGTGCCCCTCTCCCCTGACGGCTCGGGTGCTATGCTGTGGCTGAATGGATTGTATGTATGGGAACCTGTACATTCAGTTATTGATATCCATGTGTTTAATTGGCCTCTAAATAATATGTACCTGTGCCCTTTTCAGGGGTGCTATTAATTGCTAGGCCCACCTTCGGACAACTGGTCCTGCTGTTTTGGCTCTTTGCAGTGACTCACTACTGGAATAACTTGCCGTTGCGTTGCGAGCTCCGTGTCTGGTGACGTGCCCCCCCCCCCCTTCGGGACTCTGGAGTGGTTCGGGCTCTCAGGGAACTCGCCAACCAAGTCTCCCTGATACAACTCACTGTTTACTTTGAGAAACTGTTATTTTGGTTTTGTTATTTTCTTTTGTTAATTTAGTTTTATATACTAGTGTTTTTCTTATTTTATATTAACCATGGTGCACCGACTTTATTTGGATACCTTCATTCATTTAGTTTTGTTTGGTTATTTATTTAGTTAGTTTATTTGAGTGTAATACTGTGTGGAGGTTTTAACCGTCTTCCTCTTGTCAGACAGGTGCTGTGGGCCTGAGGTGGCAACCCCAGTCCCTGGTGGTGGTGGTCTTCACAAGTCCTATTGTTTGGTTTGCGGTATCACGGGTGGTTTTGAGTTGGACCCTTCCCCCCTATTTATTTATTGCCGCCTGGTAAGCCCCAGCCCTGTCTTCTACCTCCTATGCCCCAGTATGAACTTTTAGCTGATTGTATTATGTGGATCTGGTGTTTTTAGAATAGTTAATTGATTGTTATAAAATAAAGTAATTGTGTTAACTGTAACTGAAACTGTCTCTGGCCCGTTATGTAAAACAAACCTGTGTTCCTTGTGTGGTAAATCTTGTATAATGAATAGTTAGTTCCTGGGGGTGAAACTCCCTTAGGTGGCGTTGTTGGCAACACAAACTCTTACCTACACCACACCGTCACATTTGGCGTTGTCGGCAGGATAGCCACATAAAAAGGGCAGAGACATGTTTTAGTTTTTTGCTAAATTGTGTGTAGTTTCAGCAGTGAGTGTATCTTGTTGTATTGTATTTGTTTGTGTTTTCACTGATTATAGAGCCAAAACAGCAGTGTGTGTGTGTGTGTAATCCCAAAATTATCCCCTCCATACCATTTTCTTAGCTTTGGTGTAGCTTTCCCCAGTCGTTATGGAGGAGGAGATGCAGCAGCTCCGGGACCTAGTGTATGAGCTTAGGGCAGACAACGAGCGACTTCGTCGGGAGCGTACTGTTCCCCTGGCGGACTCTGGTGGTGCTTCTTCCTCTTCTGCTGCGGTTAGTCAGGCCCCGCCTGCGGGGGTTGCTGCTGCTGTCACTGAGCGGCTAGTTGTTATTCCAAGGGACCGTAAATGTCCCATGTTTAACGGAAAGACAGGCATAAGCATAGCTGAGTGGTCAGAGGAGGTGCAGGCATGTGCGCGTACCCGCCATCTTTCTGCGGCCGACCAAGCCCTATTCCTCTTTGATCATCTTGAGGGCGAAGCCAAAGAAGAGATCAAGTTTCGCACTAGTGCAGAGCGAGGAGACCCAGCTCGGGTGCTCGCTATCTTAAAGGAGCTATATGGTTGCGCTCAGTCTTACGTCACCTTACAACAGGCTTTCTTTTCTCGTCACCAACTCGAAGGTGAGACCCTGCAAGAGTATTCCTTAGTCCTTATGGCTTTAATGGCTCAGGTCACGCAACATGCACCTGATGGGATGCCCAACGCAGATATCCTACTACGTGATCAGTTCATTGTGAGACCAGTGGCCTATGCTAGCCAGGTTTTCTGTGGTAACCGACAAATAGTACTTTGATTTAGCACTTTTTATTTGAGATGTGAAGCTATTTCTTAGCTGCCTAAAACGTAGCCATTCTACCTCTGAGCTTGATTTCCTAGCGTTAGCCCAAGCATTATTTCTCATGAAGGAGACTAGACAGCTCAGCAGAAAACCAAGGATTGTTTCGTCCCTTCACTCTAAATTTACGCAGAGGTGCATGTCTATCTATAATTTTCATAAAACCAAGATAAAAATAAGACCATGCAGTTTCTACATCAGCACACAGACTGATTTTACCCCAATCAAAATCAAACAGATCATGTAAAAAACCCTGCTCCACAAAGTGTTTTTTGTCTCTCTTTGTGGTGATACGTGGTTTAACCTTTTGGACCTTAGTGTCCCTAATTGTGGCTACAACACAATGGTCACTCACATCATTAGCAAATACTCCCACAGATGAGTATTTATGTGGAACATTTGTTAAAATTAGATAAATTAAGGAGGATTTATTTGGGGACTTAATATTTGGGCGAGTAGGACTGTCTATAATCTGGGTAAAATTCAAAGAGGTACACAGGTTTTTAAAATCCTCTGACACAGAAGTTAACCAGTCCCAATTAAAATCACCAAGCAGCACTATTTCCTTGTAGGAAAGTTGTGATAACAGTTTTGCCAATGACGATAAAGAGTCCTTGACAGCCGAAGGGGCCCTGTAGCAGCCCACCACCATGAGCTGTTGACCCTTTGTTACCTCAATATTCACGGCTAAAAATTCGAGCTGTTTACTAACAGATTTGGAAACCATATTGGTTACACAAAACTTATTTTTCACATAAATGGCAACGCCACCAACTTTTTTAGGCCGGTCAGTACGATATACACTGTAACCATTTATGTAAATGTCAGAGGCCAAAATGGATTTATCTAGCCACGTTTCTGATAAGACAATGACATCAGCATCAGTCGAACTCGCCCAAATACGGACAAAATCTAATTTAGGTAACAGACTACGCACATTTAAATGAATTAAACCCAGCCCAGATCTAGATATAAGATCAGCAGGAGTAGCTATTTGACTAATACTGCTAGGTGGACCTGGATTTGGCTGTACATTTCCTGATAGTAACAACAATAAAAATACCAAGCACCTTTTCCTCTTAATCAACACACATACATTGTCAGCTGTTCTAGAGTCACCAGCAAACTTCGCAAAAGTGAGATTAGAGTTTAAAAAACAATTCTGAAGGACCATCGTGGCAGGCATGTGAGAAAGACAAACATTTTCCAAAATGAATGTCCGCGACAGTGCAACCAGCAATTGTTTGTGCAACACCTCCGAAACTGTACAGGGGATGTCCACTGCGGGCGGCAGAACATACCCGAATCTAGTAGATTTTTCAGGACGACTAGCGATCTTCTCCTTGTCCAGCACAGCCAAGAAAAGGCACAGCAGAAACACGACACCCGCCATTCTCCCAGTCCAGCACAACAGTATCCACGCTGTTCCCGGGAGCAAGGTGGAACCAGGCCTCAGCTACAGCAGCAGAGCAGAGCAGGTGGAACCAGGCCTCAGCCACAGCAGCACAACAGAGCAGAGAAGGTGGATCCAGGCCTCAGCTACAGCAGCAGAGCAGAGCAGGTGGAACCAGGCCTCAGCTACAGCAGCACAGCAGAGCAGAGAAGGTGGAACCAGGCCTCAGCAACAGCAGCACAGCAGCACAGCAGAGCAGGTGGAACCAGGCCTCAGCTACAGCAGCACAACAGAGCAGAGCAGGTGGAACCAGGCCTCAGCTACAGCAGCACAACAGAGCAGAGCAGGTGGAACCAGGCCTCAGCAACAGCAGCACAGCAGAGCAGGTGGAACCAGGCCTCAGCTACAGCAGCACAGCAGAGCAGAGCAGGTGGAACCAGGCCTCAGCTACAGCAGCACAGCAGAGCAGAGAAGGTGGAACCAGGCCTCAGCAACAGCAGCACAGCAGAGCAGAGCAGGTGGAACCAGGCCTCAGCTACAGCAGCACAGCAGAGCAGAGCAGGTGGAACCAGGCCTCAGCTACAGCAGCACAGCAGAGCAGAGAAGGTGGAACCAGGCCTCAGCTACAGCAGCACAGCAGAGCAGAGCAGGTGGAACCAGGCCTCAGCAACAGCAGCACAGCAGAGCAGAGCAGGTGGAACCAGGCCTCAGCAACAGCAGCACAGCAGAGCAGAGAAGGTGGAACCAGGCCTCAGCAACAGCAGCACAGCAGCACAGCAGAGCAGGTGGAACCAGGCCTCAGCTACAGCAGCACAGCAGAGCAGAGCAGGTGGAACCAGGCCTCAGCTACAGCAGCACAGCAGAGCAGAGAAGGTGGAACCAGGCCTCAGCAACAGCAGCACAGCAGCACAGCAGAGCAGGTGGAACCAGGCCTCAGCTACAGCAGCACAACAGAGCAGAGCAGGTGGAACCAGGCCTCAGCTACAGCAGCACAGCAGAGCAGAGCAGGTGGAACCAGGCCTCAGCTACAGCAGCACAATAAATAAATAAATGTTCGCGGTTTTCCCCACACATTGCCAGTACTCTATTACTGTAATATTTACACTTACCCATGTCCAAATAGATCCTTGTTGTTGTCTTTGTGTTCTTCTTAAGAAGAGTCGAAGACTTCAGGTTCTGAGGCTCTATCTTCACTGCTGCTAGCGAAAAAAATCTCTAGCGAAGTCGGCAACTGTAAAGTTTTTTTAGCCATTTTCTCTCTCTCTCTCTCTCTCTCTCTCTCTCTCTCTCTCTCTCTCTCTCTCTCTCTCTCTCTCTCTCTCTCCACACAGACGTAAACTGATGGGAGACACGTGGTTTATGTTTTTTTTACTTGGTGGGTAGGTCCTTAGGGATTTCTCGATGTACATTGGTCATTTCAGACCATAATGGCTGCCGGCCGAGATTTCCTTGACGGACACACGAATCCACCAATCCCACACAGTGTAAAGTCAAGCTGCTTTGAGCGGCCATATTGGCTGCTGTGCACTGATTACAGTCTCGCAGGAGACACCGCTGGAAAGCTACCCTTCCAGCGATTCTGCAGATATCTGAATCATGTTTCTACTCCTTATAATCGAAAATATATGATTAATTACATAAAATTATGCGTGGTTCTACAAGTTTGGTGTTTGGGGCTAATAAATAATCTCGGAATATCGAATTTCATCGATTTCCTCTGTGTGTGATTCTCGGAATTAAATCACCGGACAATTACACACAGCAAATAGTCAGAGAGACCTTGAAAGAGAGCATCAGTAAAGTGGAGTTTCTGCATTAGAAGCAATGTGATAGATTTGTATTGAAACAAATCGCCGAATTCGGGAGATTTCAGAGGGTAAACTCCTTAAATCAACAGCATTTCTGCTGAGTTGCCGACTCTCCCTCTGTGGAGAGCGCATGCAGACAAAGAGAGCGGAACAGTTACATAGGCATTATTTCCGCGATTATTGCCATTTTTTAACTAAAGTAAGTGGTTAATACGTGGTGTGAGAATGTCATATATGAATTGCTGAATTTAGCTGTTGTGTTTTTGGAAAGAAACGGTGAGAAAAAATTAAAGTCTATGCTTTTGGACGAAAAAAGCAAAGCACCACTAAAATAAGCATAGTGGTTGTAGATTTGAGAATAAAATTAGTTATTGCTCTTCAACAGATTGGAACAGTAAATAGTCATTATTTCCGCGATTATTACCATTTTTGAACTAAAGAAAGTGGTTAATACGAGGTGTGAGAATGTCATATATGGATTGCTGAATACAAGATTATGAGTAAGAAGGCTCTCATAATGAAACAGATATCTCTCTAACCCCCTCTGAAAGTCTCCCTAATTCGGAATAAAACTAAGCTGGAAGAGTTTTTGTCACGCTGATAGTTGTTGAGAGTTTATGTTTGTTTGTCTAATTGCAGTGTTTGTTTTATTGTACTAACCGTTAAACATGGGTAATACTGTCTCCACAAACGATTCGGTTGGTAAGAGGACAAATAATTCACGCACCAACACACTTACAAAAAATCCTATTACAGACAGCCATTACAAGCACATGTTTTCCCCCAATATGCCGTCTGGAATTGTAGGAAGAACCTTGGATTGGACTAAAGTTATGCCGTTTACCTCGTTACTTTGTGAGCATTCACAACAGAATAGTCAGAAAGGAAAGATTCTGTTTGATTGGCCGTTAACGGGCACTTTTGACATGGCCGTGTTGTGGCAGGCATTCAAATTAATTGAACATGAGGCGAATTACTCCTGGGATGTAACATACATGAAGGATTGCGTTAAAGCTTGGATGACTATTGCAGAAAAAAGAGGTTATGATGAGCGAAAAAATGAAAAATCAGTTGGCACAGAGCGAGGCTCCATTGAACTCAAAGCTTTGATTGATCGAGTTTCTAAATGCGCAGCTAGTTGTCATTTGCTTAGCCTAGAGGCTGCTTTTGATGTTAAATCAGAGAACATGTCCAGAATTAAAGAAAGACACGGAAAGGACGTCGCAGCCATTGCGAAATCAGTTATGTACGATTGTCTGAAAAGACAAGGGAAATCTCCCAGCACAGCTCAGCTAATTTCCATTTTAACAGACGCTGGGCTACTGGAGGAAAAGCAGGCTGTAGCTCTCTGTACACAAATAATTCCCGCAATAGGACTCTCAAATTCTGGGGCAAGAAACTCCGAGGATGATCTATTAATGTCAGCTGCAGCTATCATGAATCAAAATAGGTTGACATATCAGGCAGGACAGTATAGACAACAAGAAAGTGACCAGCAGGAACACAGTGCAGCGGACAGTGGAGACGAAATGCCAGATAGCAGCTCATTACACACCCCGACTTCTGGCTCCGCAACGACAATGTTACACAATCCAAACACGCCGTACGGCACCAGTTTTAAAACATATGTCCCGCATAGACTTCTCACAAGACTGCGAACATCTCAGGACAATAATTCTGCTGAAGCTGTGACCGCACCGAAAATCCTGATAGGAGATGTTCCAGTTTATAAGCCTTGGACACCCGCTGAGGTCATGGATGTCACTAATCACGCTCCAAGTCCCACTAAAAGCCCCGATGAGTATCTGTCGTGGTTGACTAATGTCTGCTCAGTTTATAACTGTCTCGTTCATGATGTTAAACAGCTGACAATCCTAACATACAAGGCAGATTGGCCCACGTGCAGAGAGGAATTCAAATTCCCTGCCTGTACGCCTGCAGGTGACTGGCCTGCGACACAGACGCGTGATATGTGGATCCAGACTGTAGCTGCTGTTGCAATCAGAGCATGCGCCAAAACTCACAGATTTTTCGCTAGTGACGGCTTGCGTACAGAACCCAACAGAAACTGTCCCAGAATTTCTCCAGCGTTTCATGACAGTGTGGGATAATAATGCGGGCATTAAAAGAGAGGGCAGTGATTTGTTCGCCATACAGACTTTGTTACATAATTTAATCCCTGAAACAGCTCAGGCATATATGATGACTACTCCAGATTGGCAAATAAAAACATGGCAAATAACATTAGCCACAATGCACGCGCTGCACAGAAATCAGATATTTCTGACTCCCAGAATTGCCCAGCTGATGCAAAAGTTGCCTCAAAATACACAGGCTTATCAGAGTGCGGATAACTCCCAGCAGTTTCAGGGACAAAACCGCACACAGCAGTATCAAAATCAGGGAAGATCACAGGGTTATCAAGACAAGGGCAGACAGCAGCAGAACAAACATTCCAAAAAGTTGATGCCATGTCATGTCTGTGGTGGAACGGACCACTGGGCGGGGCAGTGCGAAAAGCGCTGGCAAGCACAGCAGGATACATAACCCTTGCCTGCTCTCCCCCAGCCCCCCCGCCAACACCCGGCATTACTGCCTCCCCCTCCCCTTAACAGTCAATACGACAGGCAAGCCCAACAGGGGCAAAACGGTCAGCAAAGAGGTGCCATCATGAAGAAATAGGGTCAGATTCACAGCATTTCCCCATTCAAGCAGCAACAATTCGCCTTTCCAATAACCCGCGTTAAAATCCGATTATGCCCGTTGATTTCAGTGGTAAGGCGGTAGACATTTTGATTGACAGCGGAGCAACATTATCAGCAGTGCGCACGAAGGAGAAAGTGTGTGAAGCAACCAATAATTTTGTTACAACAATGAGAGTTTCTGGCATTCCTATGTCCGAGCCCGTTTCAGAGAAAACTAATATTTCAATCGAAGGATCACATGTCCAACACTCTTTCATTATTTCAGATGGAAATCCTATTAATCTAATGGGCACAGATTTGCTTTGTAAATTACAAGCAACAATACATTGCACTCCAGATGGATTGTTTTTGACTATTCCTGACAGCAAAGTCTATCAAGCTGTCCAATTCATTCAATCATCTCAAGACAACCTTTATTGTTGGTCATTTCCAGATTTCAACATGATTTCTGTTTTCTCAACAACAGGATTTCAGAAAATTGCTAGCATTTCCCCTGTGTGTGCTTCCTTAATGTCCCTTATGCGGCCTGTATTGAATTGTCACTGCACAGCTGCTTTTAACCCATCAGATGACTATGCGCTATCAGTAAGAGGTTTTTGCAACAGCTCAGATCAGTTGGAATGTGAACAGCAGGCTTTTTATGCTGCAGACACGATCCCTCACCTCACACTAGCGGTCACATCAGGAAGTGAACCTGAGGAAGTGGGGGCCATGGCAGCCCACTGCCATGCTCTGCTGAGGGCTGCAAAAGCTTCTCTCACACACACACACACACACACACACACACACACACACACACACACACACACACACACACACACACACACACACACACACACACACACACACACACACACACACACACACACACACACACACACACACACACACACACACACACACACACACACACACACACACACAATCTAATTAACCTCGGAGAAGAACATTACATGCTGTGTCTCTCTGAGCAACTTTCTCTCCCTCAAAGCACATTTCTTCATTTACAGCCACCTGCACTCACAGAATATGGACCCCCTTCAGATTTTTCTGAGGTTCCGGCCACATTATGGGCTAAACACAAGAATCATGTGGGGTTTGTTTGTTCAGCCCCTCCACACAGAGTCACACTTAAAGCCAATGTCAGATTGCCAGCTATCAGACAGTACAATTTACCCCATAGAGTAGGGCTGTGCGATTATGGCAACAATCATAATCACGATTATTTGGGTCAATAATTGATATCACGATTATTTTGACGATTATTCATTGACCATCTATTGAACTTTAAAACAAATAATATTTTACCAATAAACAAGAACAACAAATATGTTGGAGCGCACTTCCAAAAGCATACTAAACATATATTATTAATATGATAAATAAAAATAAATTAGACCAAAATAAATTAAATCAAATATGATGCAGTGCACTGTCACAACCTGAAAACTCCTTAACATATAGCCAACATTTTGGTAAAACATATTCAACATATTCCACTCAGTTAAACGTTGAAGGCTGGCCAACCGTCATGGTCCATATTCTCCAGAAGTAACAGGAAATAAATGTTGAACTACAATTTAAGACCAAATAAAAATGTTTAGGCCACCATGGCAAATGCTGGTAGGGCTGCTCATGTCATCTCTTAAAGATGTGTTGCTAGAAACACCAGCCTGTTGACATGGTCTGGTTTCAGAGATGAGCGCAGGCAGGTGACAAGCCACCTGTACTGAAGACCCTCAGCCACGCCCCGACACATGGGGTGACGCCGGCCAATCACAAAGCTTTGATGCGTTCAAGTGCATTATTCTGGCACAGGAAGATTATGTTACAGGACATTAAAGATAAAACAGAATATTGTTGTTCTATTTTTAGACACATCTCGCAATCGACTGGTTGGGCACCCCTGGGCTAGACCATAGGTCCGTTGTGGTAGCAAAGTAGTCAGCTGAAGCCACATCTCTCTCAACTTCCCCACGGCATTTGTCATATAGTGCAGGCAGCGCAGACCTGCTGAAATAATACCGAGACGGCATCGCGTAACGCTTGTCCAACGTGTTGACAAGTTGCTTGAAGCCCTGGTTGCTAACGGTGCTAACTGGGCACATATCTTTAGCGATGTGAAATGTAATGGCAAATAGTGGAAATAGTTGTACCCTTCTTTTTAACGAGTTGCTGCTCTTGTTCTGACATCTTCACTCGTGCTGAACACTCACAACACATGTGACTCCCAGGTGGCCGAGTGGGCTTTTAGGGAGGGGCGAAAGCGCACCCAGCAAAATAATCGTATTTTGTCAATTATGCTGTTTTCATAATCGTCGCAAGCCATAATCGTAATCGCGATTAAAATACGATTAATTGCACAGCCCCACCATAGAGCCATTTTGGGAATTGAAGGAGTCATCCAATCTCTGCTCGATCAAGGCGTATTAATCTATACGTCCAGCCCGTGTAATACTCCGATTCTGCCCACCTAAACACAATCGCCCTGATGAGTGGTGTTTTGTCCAAGATTTGCAAGCTATTAACGCTATTGTCATTCCAACAGCTCCTATTGTTAGGATTTGTCCCTACTGAAGTGCTGTTGGAGGTCCCGCAGACTACTCTTCTGCCGGGGGTCCTGCCAACTCTTAGTCCTGTGCCGTTGGAGGCCCCGCCGACTACTCTCCTGTCGGGGGTCCTGCCAACCCTTTGTCCTGTCCCGTTGGGGGTCCCGCCGTCTACTCTCCTGCCGGGGGTCCTGCCAGCTCCTTGTCCTGTCTCGTTGGAGGTCCCGCCGACTACTCTCCTGCCGGGGGTCCTGCCAACTCTTTGTCCTGTGCCGTTGGAGGCCCCGCCGACTGCTCTCCTGCCGGGGGTCCTGCCGGCCCTTTGTCCTGTCCCGTTGGGGGTCCCGCCATCTGCTCTCCTGCCGGGGGTCCTGCCAACCCTTTGTCCTGTCCCGTTGGAGGTCCCGCCGACTACTCTCCTGCCGGGGGTCCTGCCAACCCTTTGTCCTGTCCCGTTGGGGGTCCCGCCGTCTACTCTCCTGCCGGGGGTCCTGCCAGCTCCTTGTCCTGTCCCGTTGGGGGTCCCGCCGACTACTCTCCTGCCGGGGGTCCTGCCAACCCTTTGTCCTGTGCCGTTGGAGGCCCCACCGACTCCTCTCCTGCCGGGGGTCCTGCCAACTCTTAGTCCTGTGCCGTTGGAGGACACTGCCGTTGGAGGACACTTGGACAATTGTGTCGGAAATAGGTTCATTTCTCGAAGCTTCAGTTACAGCGACCTCTCCTGGCGAAGTGCAAGGCTGCAGTGGGTTTAACGTATCTTTGCCTGAAAAATATTCGATGCACACACACTAAGACTGAATATCATGTTCTATTTGCAATTAAAGATTGATAATTGGGTTATTGGGTTATTGAGAAGAGACTAGAGAGTGCTAGACCTTTTTTTGGGCTGAGAGGGCCTTTTATCAGTCATTAAAGTATTAAAGTTGAAAAGCAATGATTAAAAGTTTAACTACTCCGGGCTTTGAACCAGCTGCGCGGAGGACATCGCTACACCCTGGCTGCCGGCTCTATCCACTGGGCTATCAATTCCTTAGACCATCAAAGTGTTTTTATATTACTCATTTTCTTTTTGTTCACAGCTTCTCCACATTTCGAAGTGTTTCACGAGCCATAACGACCTATCATTCTTCCTGGCTTGCTCTATAATGATCCAATTCAAATGCAATGCCAACAACAACTCAACAGCAACAACAACCCACACATTGCGCATTGTTTAGAGCGGTTATAAAGTGTTGAAGCGCTCAAATTTGAAACGGTTTCAACCTGTCACCTGTCAGAATCGAGACGAGGCAGTGCATTGAATCGCGTGAATGGACCGCGAACCAGTCAAGTGATTCATTCAGGAAATGAAGCAGTTGCTGGTTCGGACGTCACATGTCACGTGACTTGAAGCAGTTGCTGCTTCGGACGTCATATGTCACGTGATTTGAAGCAAGCTTCGAAGCACTGCTTCTATGGAATAGGAAGTCCAGGGTTGAAGCTCCGTTCGAAGCTTCAGTGTCAAACTGCCATCACTAGTCCTACCTGCTTCCTTCGCTCCACCGTAACACCTATAGTGCCTGACACTAATTCGATTCTTGCATCATTACCGTCAGATTCGAAATGTTACACAGTAATTGATTTGTGTTCAGCATTTTTCTCTGTTCCTCTGCATCCAGACAGCCAGTATCTGTTTGCATTTACTTTTAAAGGTAAACAAATCACATACACGCGCCTCCCACAGGGGTATGTTGAATCGCCTACTGTGTACGCAGCAGCGGTTAAGAGAGATCTGGACACTTTGGTCCTTACAGGAGGTAGTACCTTGCTTCAGTACGCAGATGACCTGTTGTTAGCTTCTCCCAACATGGACGCATGTCGCATCGACTCCATTCTGCTCATGAAAAGACTTTCTGAATGCGGACACAGAGCATCCCTGGCTAAGTTGCAGTACTGCCAGACTGAGGTCACATACCTGGGTCACATTCTGAGGGGTGGACACCGACTCCTCTCGCCAGCAAGGATTTGCCTTTTGAACAAAGTGGCACCACCTCACACAAAGAAAGACATGCTGTCTTTTTTGGGCATGGCTAACTATTGCAGACACTGGATATACGAGTACGCTGCTATGGACTCTGTCCTGCGTGCTGCCACTCTGCAGGCTGCTCCTAACATTGTTCAATGGTCTGAGGACATGCATACAGCTTTTCAGGACTTAAAGCGAGCCCTCACATCGGCTCCTGCCCTGGGGCTCCCTGATTACCATCAGCCGTTTCACCTGCACGTCCATGAGAAGGGGGGCTTTGCAGCGGGCATCTTGGTACAGAAGCATGGCTCTAATGTCCGGCCTGTTGCATACTACTCATCTCGACTCTCCCCTGTGGTACTTGGTATGCCTTCATGCCTGCGTGCAGTGGCCGCAGTTGCAATTGTTATCAAACAATCCTCTCCCATTGTACTGGCCAGTGACTGTGTAGTACATGTCCCACATGCAGTTTTGCATATTCTGAACACCTCTGCTACTCAGCATATGACAGCAGCAAGGTGATCTGGTTATGAAGCAATCATTCTTTCAAGCCCACACATCACTCTTAAACGCTCCCCCCCTCTAAACCCAGCTACGCTGGTGCCAATTCCAGATTTTGAAATCACACATGACTGTGTCACAACGATTGACATGTCTTCTTCCCCCAGAACTGATATGTTGCAAACTCCTATCCCTAACTCAGATATGATTCTATACACAGACGGGTCTGCGAGCAGGCCGTCTGACACAGTACACTTAGCAGGCTATGCTGTTGTGAACGACTGGGAAGTCTTAGAAAGCCGGGCCTTGCCAAATGGCACGTCGGCTCAGGCTGCAGAGTTGTATGCTCTGCTGAGGGCGTGTATTTTGGCTAAAGATAGAGTTGCAACCATTTTCACAGACTCCAGGTATGCATTTGGTGTGTGCCATGATTTTGGTGTCTTGTGGAAAATGCGCGGTTTCTTAACATCGGCCGGTAAGCCTATTCAACATCATGCGTTAGTAGCTGAGCTATTAGACACTATTATGCTCCCTACACAGCTAGCAGTAGTTGAGTGTGCTGCTCACACAAATTCTGATGATCCTATTTCGCGTGGAAATGCGTTAGCCGACACCGCGGCTAAACAAGCAGCAGTTTCCTGCTCTTCTATGGTGCTCCAATGCCCCTTGACACATCCCGCAGAACCCATTTGTTTGCCTTCCTTTAATGACATGCAAGCCCGCGCTGATGTTAGGGAGAACGATTTATGGCTAAGACGAGGTTGTACACTTGACGCTGAGTCCAGCTTGTGGCTCCACCCAGACGGACGGATGGTCTGTCCACGTTCGTTCCTCCATGTTTTGGCACATGTTGCACATGACAAATCACATGTAGGAAAAGGAGGGATGAATGCGATTATAAAGTCCCAATGGTTTGCTCCAGGCATCACACTAGCTACACAGACCCTGGTAGACAGATGCATGATATGCCAGCAGACAAGACGAAGAAGTGGTCAAATTCAGCATGAACACTTACCGCCCCCCTCGGGGCCCTTTGTAAATATGCAAATTGACTTTTCACATATGCCACCATGCCAAGGATGGGAAGGGTAATGTTCGCAGGATCTAGCCCCCCAGTAACACCCCACAAACTCACTCTTTTGTGGACAGATGATTACATGACTAACTATGTCAAATATCTAACTGACATGTTGAGAAAGTTTCACAGGCAGGTGGCTTACAGGCTCCCCCAGCCAGGAGAGGAGCCTACCCACCCCTTTCAGATTGGTGATGATGTACTTGTTACGCTTGGGTGAAGCAGGTAGGACTCAAATGCAGAATTTAACGAAAAGCGAGCTAAAATAATATAAAGCTGTGGCAAAAAAGGCAGTATCCAAAATATCCAAAACCAACGAGCAGCACAAGGAACACAGACCGTGGAATAACATGGAGGGGAAACAATGAACCGACATGGAACACAGGGGAAGACTAGACTAAATACACAGAAGGGTAATCACAGAACAAGATACAGCTGGGCAGGGGAGGAGAAACACAAGGACAACAGGTGAACACAATCGGGTAATCAGGGAGGGAAACAGACAGAAAGCAGACAGGCAGGAAACGGGGGTCAATAAACTCCGGTGTTTGATAAAGCGGATTCCAGCTTCCATTTCTTTCATCACATTGCTGATCAGAAGTTTCTTTCACAGGGTCCAATACAGAAAAGGCCTGCACAACATAGTGCCTGATGCCCTGTCCAGAGCGATTGCACATCCATCCGCAACTGCGTATGTTGCCTCAACCACCTCTCACTGTACTTCTGACTTACCAACCACCCTATCAGACATACGAGAGGCGCAGGAACGGGACCCTGAAATCAGTGACATGGCAAAACAGTCTGCTGCCATTTGTAAGCCAGATAGGATAGGGTACAATGTGTTACAGGGTATTCTGTATCGGCGGTCGCCTGTGAGAGTAGGGGGAGACAAATATCAGCTAGTGGTTCCCAAGAGTCTAGTAACATATTTTCTGGAGTACTTCCACAACCATCCCCTGAGTGGACATCTGGGCAGACTTAAGACTCTTCTTAAGATCCTTGAGGTGGCTTGGTGGCAGTCTGTTAGGAAGGATGTGTGGGCCCATGTAAAGTGTTGCAACACCTGCCAGGCCTACAAAGCCAATAATAAAAAAACAGCGGGGTTCATGCAGCCTACCCCGGTGGAGGAGCCCTGGGAAAAGCTGGGGATTGATCTTATGGGACCTTTTCCCCGCAGTAAAAAAGGCAATTGCTTTCTCCTCGTGGTTGTGGATTATTTCACAAAGTGGGTTGAGATGTTTCCCCTAAAAGACAGCAAAACTCACAAGATTGTTGCCGTCTTGAAAGATGAGATCTTCACCCGTTTCGGTGTCCCACGTGAGTTGGTTTCTGATCGGGGAGCGCAGTTCACTGGCCATGGCCAACCTATGCAAATCCTGGGTAGTCACACAAAAGTTCACCACCAGCTACCATCCTCAAGCCAATCTCACGGAACGGTCCAACCGGTGTGCGTTTAATTAACACAACTATTTTAGATAGTTGATCGTTACAGTACATCCCTCCACATATTCTCCCACAAACTCCTCTTTTCCCATGTGTATATACAGGAGTCTGATGTCAAAATAAGAAACTGCGCCCGTGCTATATATAGCTGCTAAAACTGCAACATCTTTTTTGTTTTGCTCTAGCCTAAAACCGTTGTGTGTTGTTTAGCTTAAACGATTCAATGGGGCTTATATTGTTCACAACAGTGATTGTCATGATGTGTTTCTATTCTGCTGTTTAAGTGGAAGGTGATTCTTTATGTTTATGTTTTGTCCTTGTATGTTTCTTTGTAAAGCAACCTTGAGGTTATGAAAGGCGCTATATAAATTCAAGTTATTATTATTATTGTTCATGTAGCCTAATGCTTAGTGTCCTCTTGTTAAATAAAGTTACTCTAGGAATGCATATTTGATCATTTATTAACAGGCCCCAGCAGTGGCGGCTGGTGGAAAATATTGTTGGTGGTGCTATTGATATAGTGAGTAAAACATTTTTTTTTGGGAGAAATGACCCCTTAAATTAGGACTTCTGGTGATGTAATGGCGCGTTTCCAGTGCAGCGCGGATCTCGCTATGCTGCGTTCAGACCGGATGCGATGCGAATATTCGCTTCGCTCTAAACGCTCCTATGGCATCGCTCTAGTCGCTCGAGTTTCACCGCAGCTGCCAGCTGTGTTTACTCGCATCATTCAAACAAGACGCGCTGGCTCGGGAGCTACAACTACAACAACATGAACATATTTGACCGTGATTTAATTGTAATACACGTTTCAAAATGATTCCGAATTAACAACATACTGATACCGGTTAGTAAAAACCATGAATTAATGCTTTGACAAGTCTGCAGACAGACGGCAGGCGAACAACCTTTTAAAATGCTTTCTGAATGGAGCTTTGCTAAGCTAACGTTATATATGCTCCGACCGTCCACACTCACAACAACGGCCTATACAGACATAAATAAACCAGCGATTGTATTCTCCATGACACAGACAGTCTGTGGTTTGTATTTGTTTAACTTTGGTCTAGTTTCTGAACAGATGTTTGAAGAGCAAGCATGGGAAACAAAAGATAGCATTTACCTGTTTGCATCGTTTGCATCCAGCTAGCCATGTGAGAAGCCTTGTTGATACGTTTTGTCTTTTTCACGAGCTTGCTGTGATATATACAGATCTGGTTGGTCCGGTCCAAGGTCTTTAAGTATCAATTTATCTCCCAAACTTCTCCTTTCAAAAGGATTGGAGAGTAGCTCTTGCACGGAATTGGGTGCGGAGCACTGCGGACCGAGGTTCCGGCAACTCTACCTGCACACCATTCTCATCCAAAGACTGCGTCACCTTGGTCACTGACGGGTCTAAAAAACAACTCACGTCAACGCACGTAAGCAACATGGGCGCCAACGTGAGCGCCCACGTGACCAAAATATTTGACGGCGCTGATTGGCTGAAATTATGTTTCGGCGGCACAGTTTACAATTGAGACTTTTGCAACGTGCTGGTTGCTGCTGTTTGGCTCGGGGGCTCCGCCAGGTAATGATAAAGCCATGGGCAAGGCCAGGCAGGAAACATGTGACTTATCAGTAACTTTAGACATCGTAACACAATTTTAAACGAGATTGTATTGTAGATTGTACATTTTTGTGATACCAATTGTATGATATTTACCTTGTTCATTAAAAATTTAAATATAAAATATATATTTTTTTAAAATATTTTTTTTTAAATATATATTTTTTATTTAATTTTTTGTTTGTTGTATCTGGCAAGAGGTGGGGCGGCGCCCCTATGGGCCGGCCGCCACTGGGCCCCAGGCTTTCTAAAAATGAACGGATCTAAATAAAATATATGCTGTTTACTAGGGATGCACGATAATTATCGATATTAGGAATTATGACGTCATCCCGATAAACCCGATACCAGTATTAATAGCCCCGATAATATACAATATATTTTTTGGGTAAAAAAAAAAGAAAAAATACTGCGGTGTGCAATAGTATGAAGCTGCAGCGTCGGAGACAGCAGTTACAGAACCGCACACACAGGTCCCGTGTCACGACCGCACACACAGGTCCCGCGTCACGTGACGCCGTCCCGCGTGACGGCGGCACGTGACGGTCAACGCACGTTCACATGAATGTTTATATATATATTCTGTTAATTTAGTTGAGAATTTCAAAAATATAGTCTTTTATGTCTTTTATATGTATATTAAACAACACTGTTAATTTAGTTTTGGGTATGTTTATAATTCTCGTTTCATTATTATTCAAAAGAAAACAACACTGTTAAACACTGTTCCTTCTACAGTATCATAATTCTCGTTTCATTATTATTATTATTAATAAATCAAAGGTGTCTTCGAAGAGGTGCTAGATTACTGAAAAACAACTGTTAGTGTGTTCATGCACCAGCCTGCAAAAGATAAACAAGCAGTTTGACCGAGAGGCATTTCAGTTCAGAATACATTTTTATTTATTTTTATTGCGGGGTCTGCTGTTTCTTCACTGGGGGTGAGGCGGGGTCTGCTGTTCCCTCTCGAGGGAGATAACCTGTCGTGGCACTCTGAATATTGGCTGAAGGGTTCCCTCCAGCAAGCTTCTGGCCTCCAGAGTCCAGAAGGCAAACCTTTGAAACAATAAGAACAAGACGTCATCTAAAGTATTGCATAGGGAAAGGCTAAGGCATTGGTGCACAATTGATATGCATTAATAATCTCAACAGATATTGCCATCCAGAGTCTTACAGCTCTTGTTACTGATGGTCTACTGATCTGTACATGGTTAACCTAATATAATAGATAATCTACAAGTGACCATCAAAATAAAGTGTTACTTAAATCAAAACTCACATATTGTTAAGGGCTTTCATACCCTTGTATTTCAAAATGCTCCATGAGAAGAATACACCACCACTTCCGAATCAAAGGCATGTCCCTCTGAATGAAATTAGAAAGTGACAAAGACAATTTTTGATTCACAATGTCCACCATAAATCATTTTTCTTCAACATGAACAGTATGATGCAACATAAGCAACACTTTAAGTAGGCATTTACTTCTTTAGTAAATACAAATCCTAAACTAACCTCCTGGAATTGAAACCCGGCGCTTGTGACAATGGACAGAGTGTACTGGAACAGAGAAGATGGAAAACAAGGCATTATATTTACAATGTTTACAGAAGCCTGCAAACATATCAACTGATACCCTACCATAAGCATAACAATCCCGCAGTCATTTCCAGACATCTGGCATGGCTAGGGCTGTGCAATTAATCGTATTTTAATCGCGATTACGATTATGGCTTCTGACGATTATGAAAACAGCATAATTGATGGGTGCGCTTTCGCCCCTCCCTACAAACCCACTCGGCCACGTGGGAGTGACATGTGTTGTGAGTGTTCAGCATGAGTGAAAATGTCAGAACAAGAGCAGCAACTCGTTAAAAAGAAGGGTAAAACTATTTCCACTATTTGCAAGTACTTTGCCATTACATTTCACATCGCTAAATATATGTGCCCAGTTAGCACTGTTAGCAACCAGGGCTTTAAGAAACTTGTCAACACGTTGGACAAGCGTTACGCGATGCCGTCTCGGTATTATTTCAGCAGGTCTGCGCTGCCTGCACTATATGACAAATGCCGTGGGGAAGTTGAGAGAGATGTGGCTTCAGCTGACTACGCCGCGTTCACACTGCGGTACTTTTCCCACAAAGGTTCATGCGAACTTAGTTCATGCGAACTCTTTAGTTCGCATGAACTAAGTACAGATCGCGTTCACATCAGAAAAAGTCCCTGGGGGTGGATTAGGCAAATGGAGCCGCTGACGTCACTTCTTCTTCTTCTGCTTTGGGTTTACTGGCAGGCCGCAACCCACTTCACGGCGTATACTGCCGCCCAAAGTCCCCGGCCGGAAGTCCCCGGAGTTGGGGACTGGCTTCAGTAGAAGCTGCTGGGACTCCCAGCAGCTTCTACTGAAGCCTTCCGAGTAAATCGCCAGAACGCCGACACCTCCTCATCTCCACCGCTCCCATGTTTTATTTTGTGTTGCCATAAGTTAGTCTCTCTGGGTTTCTGTGCTGGGCTAATGCTAATGCTAATGCGAGGATAATAAAATGGCGGCTTCACAAAACTTTTTGGGAGTTTTACGGGGCGTGGTTTGCAATTCGCCCAGCCAATCAGGAATATAGCTCTTTTCTCAAAAAAGAGCCGCTCGAAAGTCCCTGCTTTCTAGCAGGGACTTTCGAGGGGATTAAAAGGTTCGCATGAACTACTTTTAGTACCGGCTCTTTTTGGTGTGAACGCGAGCATGAACTAAGTTCGCATGAACCTTTGTGGGAAAAGTACCGCAGTGTGAACGCGGCTTTTGCGACCACAACAGACCTATGGTCTAGCCGAGGGGTGCCCAACCAGTCGATCGCGAGATGTGTCTAAAAATAGAACACTATCGTTAATGTCCTGTAACATAATCTTCCTGTGCCAGAATAATGCACTTGAACGCATCAAAGCTTTGTGATTGGCCGGCGTCACCCCATGTGTCGGGGCGTGGCTGAGGGTCTTCAGTACTGGTGGCAATATTGTCACCTGCCTGCGCTCATCTATGAAACCAGACAATGTAAACAGGCTGGTGTTTCTTGCAAAAAATCTTTAAGAGATGACATGAGCAGCCCTACCAGCATTTGCCATGGTGGCCTAAACATTTTTATTTGGTCTTAAATTGTAGTTCAACATTTATTTCCTGTTACTTCTGGAGAATCTGGACCATGACGGTTGGCCAGCCTTCAACGTTTGACTGAGTGGAATATGTTGAATATGTTTTACAAAAATGTTGGCTATATGTTAAGGAGTTTTCAGGTTGTGACAGTGCACTGCATCATATTTGATTTAATTTATTTTGGTCTAATTTATTTTTATTTATCATATTAATAATATATGTTTAGTATGGTTTTAGAAGTGCGCTCCAACATATTTGTTGATCTTGTTTATTGGTAAAATATTATTTGTTTTAAAGTTCAATAAATGGTCAATGAATAATCGTCAAAATAATCGTGATATCAATTATTGACCCAAATAATCATGATTATGATTGTTGCCATAATCGCACAGCCCTAGGCGTGGCAAGCCCTAAAATCAACATCAAAAAAAGATAACATTAAATACATGACTGATAGATAAACCCCAAGTCTTCTCCATCACATGATGATTTGTATGATGATGTTTTTTGTGAGTCACTTTGGATAAAAGCCTCTGTCAAATAACATAACCATAACATACAGTTTCATTAAACAAATAAACAAAATGGTTAACAGTTGGTTTTGCAGCGAGTCATCATAGGCTAACAGATTACATTTAGCACTTGTTGCTTGTATGGCTGTTCAATACAACAGAATAGTTGTTAACTTTAAAAAAAAAAAACATGATTCACATTACTCACACTCTTACTGTAATTAGTGATTCAATTACTCAACTATGACACCTAGTTGGGCTTGCCAAAATCACGCTAGTTTCATTAAACAAATGATCAAATATGCTAAGGAAGCTAATGCTTTTGGTAATGCTTTTGCCGAAAGCTATAGCTAACGAATAGTTGTTTTAGAGACTTTAATACGGTTAGAAGCTATCATAAGCAAACAGATGTTTGTTTGTATTGCCTTAACACTATCACGGAGCGTCCACACTACAGCTTCAAAAAAAGCTTGGAGCTGGGCGTGTCTGTCGCTTGGGGATTTTATTCAAGCAACGTGACCAACAACCAATCACATGAATCACCCGCCCCCGACATACAAAGCAAAAACCCCCGTAGAATCAAATCCCGTTTCGGAAAATCTGACAGCTCAAGCCGTAGCCAATCAAACCGCGTCTAAACTGGGAGAGATATCCCGCCGTTCATTTCTATATTTCAAAAAAAGTTGGAGGAGAAACTAATTATCGCTGTAGCAAATCACCCGGTTGTGTATGACCAGACCCTCTTCACCTACCGGGATACAAACCGGAGGAACCAGGCATGGAGGGAGGTGGCAGTGGGGGAAACTGGTAGGTTTTCGCCTGTTTGGGGAGTTTATATATATATATTGCTCCCATACAATCCCCGGGGTTTTTTGCTTTGTATGGGGGCGGGAGATTCATGTGATTGGTTGTTGGTCGCGTTGCTTGAATAAAATCCCCAAGCTACAGACACGCCCAGCTCCAAGCTTTTTTTGAAGCTGTAGTGTGGACGCTCCGTTAGTGGTTTAGGAAGAGGGGAGTTCTTCACAAATCCAGCGCTCCCTAATACTTCGAACCTGATCAGTCACCTGAAACATCGCCATCGCTACGATGGTGTGTTAAAAGCGTACGAAGACAATAATACAATACAAAGTGTGTGTGTGTGTGTGTGTGTGTGTGTGTGTGTGTGTGTGTGTGTGTGTGCAACTCAAGGCATATGCTCGAACTGGAGCTGCCTGGACGCTGCAATCATGTTGCGCACTATCCGTGCTGAGTGTGCTGACTTTTCGTACAATGTCCCGCTGTCTGGCTTCCTGCATAAAGTCAAGTGCTCGGCGCAGTTGTGGCGAAATGTCGCTCCTCTGTTTTCATTTAAACAGCTCCTTATATCCGTTAGCGCAGCTAGCTAGCACCAGATGCTAACAACAACAATGCACGTAAGGTTTCTCTCTCGCTCGCTCGGGCCACACATACACATACCCTCCCGGTCCTCCAGATGGCCAGTCGGTGCCTGCCGGTGAGCGTGGAAGTGTGGTCTGCCACAAGCGGGCGGCAGGAGCGGGGCTGTCAGCATCAGCTTGTAGATGGTATTTTAAACTCGATGCGCTCTGAAACTACGGGGCGGCCAAGTAAAAAAAATACACATGCGTTAATCACGTTAAAATAATTAGTGGCGTAACATTTTTTGTATTATCGGTATCGGTCTTGAGAAGCAGGAAGTTATTGGTATCGGTTTCAAAAAACCAATATCGTGCATCCCTACTGTTTACCCAATGGTTAATTGCAACTACATTTACTCAATAAGTGTTTTTAGGTACTATTTTGTCATACTTTACTTGGGTATTCCTATGTTAAGCTACTTTGTACTTCTGTTCTACATTTTGGGGGAATATAGTTGACTTTACCCTACTACATGTATTTAACACTCATAGTTTCATGCTACATTTTACATTTAAAAACAACATTTTAAATAAACAGTATGATGTGGTACTGTACTCCTTATATACACAGTGTTCCAAAGTTGGCTAAACATTGACAAACTACAATGAAATGCTCTTTCATGTACTTCAAGCAATTAAAACACAATATTATAAAATTGGTTAATACAATGCTTTGAAAAGAGCAATATTGCATACAGGGTACTTTAATACTTAAAACCTTTGTACTTCTAGTTAAGAAACATTTCGAATTTAGGATTTTTACTTAAACTGGAGTATTTTCAGCCCAAAGTATTTCTACTTTTGCTTGAGTAAACAGTACATCCTCTACCTCTGACATGTTTCTATCGCAGCAGATTGCAACACCTTGCTTTTCAAAGCAAGGGCTACTTGCCCTGGAGCATCTTTAGGTGTGCTTGTTTTAAACTCAGAGTAGCACAGGCCGGTCGAGCAGTAGGACCCAGCAGCAGCAGCAGCAGCAGCAGCAGCAGCAGAAGGTGGAGCCTGAATGAAAACCAAACAAGCCTCCACACCCTGCAGTCTCTGGAAGTTCCTCCGCATTCCTGCCATACACAACACACACAACTGGGAGGAACCACTCCCTGCGGCTGGGTAAGTGTGTGTAGAGAGTAAGAGTGTGTTGTTTCTGGCTTCTTTCAGGAAAACTCGATAGATGTTGTCTTCATGTTCCTCTTTGTATAAAGTCAGGACTTTGGAGGGGGAGTGAGCCTGCTGTAGGACCAGAGACCAGAACCCCATCATCAACGCTCCCTGCCAGGTGCTGTATTTCCTGACTCATCCCCTTTCACTCTCTCTGTCTCTCTGTCATGGTCGGTTGTGCGTTTTGTCTTCCTGTGTCTGTCAGTTTAGTTTCTGTGTGTATACAGTGTAGCTCAAGCCCTTCATGTGCTGTCAGTGCAGATATACTGTAACCACAGTTCCCTTCCGAGAAACTGAAACCGTTATCAGTGATTCATATCTGAACACTTGCAGCAAGTAACTGAACTTACAGCCAGTGCAAATAACTGATGCCTGAAATGAGTGCATGGTAAGTCTCACATGCACATGTGACCACTTAATACAGTCCAGTCTATGGTGTAATAATGTAATAATGTAACAACTGGTCATGCAAATGCAGAAATGAAAATCATAAATGTCAAGATGACTGCAGTTAAAAAAGTAAATGATGGATTGTAAAAGTATATCGCAGCATCTTAGAAAGCAGGTTACAAAGGCCTGCAGTCACACTAACGTCATCCAACAAGTAGATCACTTCTGACAACAAATACTGGTCTTTATACTCTTTGACTTTTGTTATGCTCATAAAAGGATTATAGCCAATTTATGACAGCATGCAGATGTTAGTTTTCCTAACATGCGCACAATGGCAATGCTAACATGTTAAGAAAGTTGAAGGCAAACTATTGGCTCAATCTTATGTTAGCATTCTATCATGAGGCTTATGGAAATGTCATTAGTTGTGCAGGTATTAGGTCAAATGGGTGATGGGTCAACTGCTTAGATGTCCCATCACTTAGCCTATGATGTACAATGTGTTGGAGCGCTAGCCAATAGAAGCAAAAGTGTTGCGTAGTGATGTCATTATGTTACGGAAGTAAGCAAAGGAGTCCAATCGAGGCGTTTCCGGGGAGTGTGTGAGAGAGAAACTTTGGGATTTCAGCCTTTGCAGACCATTTAAATGTGCAAACACTTATATAACAAACTAACCCCCCCCCCCCCAAATAGGGCCCCTTTAAGTGAATGTCTGAACCAAATGTCAAGGCAATCTATGCAGTAGTTGTCAAAACATCTCTCTACTACTACATCTTGTAAATGTTGAGCTTTCTTACAAGAGAGGTGACCCTACAAAGGAAGTCTGCTCCAAATAACTAGTGTTGGTTAAATGCAGAAACTTTATTAGCTCTTTGTGGTTCTCTGTACATGTGACGATAAAAAGGATGATTCATCCTCTAGGCACGGCGAATGCCTCAGCCAAATATAATAGCAATCCATTAGTTGCTGAAATATTTCACTGAAATAATTGTTTTCCTCTGGGGAGCGTCCATGCACAAAACAGTTGCTGAGTTATTTCGATGTCAACCAGCGTGATGCAGTGGCGTAGCCAGGAATTATTGTGTGGGTGGGCCTGGAGAAATGTAGGTGGGCCAGGGGGAGACATATTAAGCGTGGGGTCTGAGCTGAAACTTCATTAATGATTTTTTAATGCACTAATAGAACATAAGCATAAATTAGCAGTGAAAACAAAAACATAGGCACGGCGGCCTCAGAATGTGTGTAAAACTGACATCCACATAGGGATGGGTATCATTTATCGATAGCGCTTATCAATCCGGTCCTTTAACAGTACTTTTATCGGTTCTTTTGGAGAGAAAAGACAAGGTAAACTAACTAAACAAATTGTGAACAAAACTAACATTGCTTTTTATTTAAATTAAATACATAATATTTCACATCAAAAGAAACAACAATGTTTTAACAAATCGTATTAAATAATCTGATGACAGAACTGTAAGCAGAAGAGCTGAAACTTTAACAGAATAAATAACTTACCTCTACTCATGTTTGTATCATTGAGCTAACTCTGTGTGTTGCTGCTAGCATACATAACACCTGACGTGGAAACGTTCCTCGTGGACGGGGCTACAGAGCTGCTAGAAAGACAGTCAAACCCGGTGCATTCCTCCGTCTGGATGTGGAGCACTTTTGCAAGATGTTTAGATAAATGGCTCGTGTTACCGCCCTTACATGCTAAACTCTTATTCCACTTTTGGTAACGAGCATTGTCCACATCGACACGGCTATAGTTTAACCACACTTCGGAGCGCGTTCTCTCCGCCATCTCTTCCGTGTGTGTGTGTGTGTGTGTGTTGCTGCATGTAGCAGCTGCGTGTGTGTAAACTGCCCCGCCCCCTCGCACACAGACGGGGAGAGAGATCTCTCGACTGGATTGGAAAGATCTAAAATACTAAAAATAATCAGACGCATTTTGCTGTCTTTTTGCATGTTAGAAACGGAGTTGGCGACACTTAAACTGCAATGTAATGTTTGTGTAGCAATAATACAGACGACATATATCGGGGGCACAGGTTGTTTATCCTTGACAGTCGCACAGTGGGCACACACTGAGTGTTTTCATATTCAGCAAATGTGTACAGTACACGCTAAACTGCAGACCTCAAGAAGAAATAATACTTTCATTCACTCACGGCAAAAGTTACTTTACTTACTATAAAAACTCACGGTAAAAAAATGCACTCCCTTATTCCATTGTCATGAAGGTGGAATCTAACTATATCCAGAATAAGTTTTATTGGATCCAGGCTAGAAACATGTTTATTTCTGCTGTAAAGTTGGGCATTTTAACATGGGGGTCTATGGGAATTGCTCCTTTTTGCATCCATCCCCTGTCGGCCACTAGATGAACTGCAGTGTGTGGCACTTCCTTCTGGGCTTCCCGGCTCTGCGCTGTGAAGCGCTGACTGGCTGTGGGTGGGCCAGACGTGCATGTGGGTGGGCCCATGATGGCATTTTTATCCCCAGAGCCATGGCGATAGCATGACCAAAAATGGACCACAAGCACATCAGATTACATTCTTGTTTCAATAAACATGAGTACTTATATGCTTTACTTATTGCTCCCAGGTGTAGACAATATGATGTCAAGATGATGAGAAGTGTTGGAGATAACTTGCGTAAAGGATCCACAAACTAAAAGCATGTTATCATCCTCTCTCTCTCAGACTCAGCATGAGTAGGGCAGATGGTGATGAAGGCGGAGGTGGCAGCAGTGAAACTGCCCAGCAGACGGAGGAGAAAACTCCCGAGGGGAAGCTCCTGGACACTACTACTACTAGTAGCTCCGGCTGGACTAAAGTCAGTTGTCCCTGCTGTGAATCGCAGCGGGTGGAGCCTCTGGTTCTGGTGAAGCTCGGAGAGAAAGTTCGCCCTGAGACGAAGAGGTGGCTCATGAGAGTGATCGGAGCTCCTCATAAAGATGGAGGTGAGGGATCAAATAACATGGAAGAGATGACTTACAGTACTCCTTTGTCTGTATTGATTGAAACCTTGCAGAGTCTTTTTTTCTCTTTTACTGGAAGCCTATTGACATTTGATGGAATTTATATTTGCATGGCGTTTGGTAATGTCCTGTATATTACTATAGTTAAGGTAAGATAAGACTTTATTGATCCCCCATAGGCAAATGCATATCTCTTTGCAACAACAGCAACCATGGTGAAACACGGGATGAGACAGATATGAATTCCCACAAGGACAATAATAGAACAACAGAAATGAAAGAATAAAGACTGTGAAAAAGTTAAATTAAATTAGGTGTTTACATAAATACAGATATGTATAATTATGGGTGTCTTAAATATATAAACATGTCAAGTTAAACAATTATAATAGTTAAACAATTTGTATTTGTATGTAAGCCAGCGGTGATAGAGCAGAACACATGATAAAAAGAAGAGCAGCTATGTCCAACCATATTGTTTGTATGTTAGCACCTCCTTTTAATATCTTTACTACAGTACTTTATTAAAACATGTTTTCATCGTTGTCATCGTGGGGTCAAAGGAGGATCTCTGAAGGAGTAGTTGATATTTTGGTCTCTCCCTAATTGTTTTTAATTAAAACCATATTGCGTTGCCAAAAAAGGTTCAAGCCAACATAACTTTTTATTGACCCCAAAGTATTCACAAAAAACAAATATGTACCTGAAAAGATTCAGGTAAACAAGTAAACCTCATGTAATGGTAAGCAGCACACAGTTAACAACACATACAGTACATTCCTCCAATATTATTAGTTCTTAAAATTGTTCTGTGACAATTATATATATTACACACTGTGCAAGGTGCTGCATTGCTGGCCCACCCGGGCGAGGACGCCACTGGTGACATCATCGTGCTCTCCGCCCCACGCTGCACGTTACTGAGAGCCACTGAAGAGCTGGGCCTCTGTAAGACGTACCACTCCGGGGACATGGAAGCCTTCTCCTACAACGACAGAGACAACTTCAACGATTCAGGTACGGCAGTGGAGCCATGAATGTGTTCATGAAAAGATAACATGAGAGAGGGTGAGTAGGTACGTTCTGTAATAGCCAGGGAGGCTGTGGCTCAGTTGGAGTCCCACTGCAGTCAGCATGTCGTTGTGTCCCTGGGCAAGAGACTTCACCCCAAATTGCTCCTGATTGTCCACAGTACTGAATGTATGTAAGTCGCTTTGGATAAAAGCGTCTAACAATGGCATGTAATGTTTTTGTAAGGATAAAATATAAAGGGCCCCTCTGGATGTTATTGAGAAGTACCATTCACATACATGAACACTCTCACACACAACATAAACCAAACTCTCTCATATACACATGTGAAACACCGTTATATAAAAGAGTGATTTTCAGTATGTTTCAATAGAAGATGTTTGATCCCTCACAAATTACAAGGGCAACAGGTAGTTTACTTTTTTACACTCTCGATGTTGCCTTTACCAGTTTCTCTTATTTCTGTTTGAAAAAATCCAAGAATTCTACCAGCTTATAAAATGTTTATCATATTATATATTTCTTATGAGATTATAGTAGTATCCTGTTTGTTTCTTATTTTTCTTTGTGGCGTTCAATTGGCCAAATAAAAGCATTACTAAATTAAACTCCCATCGGCCTCAAATTAGTCACTGTTAGCATGCTACCATGCTAAACGACGTTCATTAAAGAGAAATGGTAGCATGTTCCTGAACATACTAGACATCTTGTTAGTATTGCCATTGTCAGCATGTTAGCATGCTAATCGCTAGCATGTATTTCAAGTAGCCCAGGCCTACAGCCTCACAGAGTAACTGGTAAGTGACAGATATCCTTTGAAAAAAATCATATAACTGTTGGGGAAATATTTCCAAGGCCCATAACTTGACCCAGTTGATCAGTTCATGCTGTCCTGACTGAGCACAGGCACCTGTGACCTTGGCTGCTGTGCCCTCAGTGTTCTGTCTCCCTGTTCCTGCCTGTTGGCGTCAGCTGATAGAGGTGTTATCATTCAACACAGTCTCACCGTGTTATAGTCACGGAATTAATCTATTGATTCGTGACCAACACGATTTCGCCAGTTTGTTCGTGTCACACAGAACGATTTTAAAAGCAATGTAAATAATAACAAATTAGAAGGAAAATCAGATAAATAAAAAAAACAAAAACAGATTTCAGTATTCTGACACAGAACGATCTTAGAAGCAATGTATTTCTATTGGTAGTATGTTTCGTGCCTGCACCAAATAATAACAAATTAGAAGGAAAAAAAGATGACAACAAATACAGATTTCAGTATTCTGAGGCTCTGAGCCCCATTTATTTTCCTCGCGGACGGCAAAAAAAACTCCGACATTATACAATTTAAAATAAAAGGGATAGGCTTAGGGTAAGAACATGTTTTTATGAACCACGCAGCTTCTGGTATTCCAAGACCCGACCGGTCACAAAGACGTGGTGCAGGCACGAAACATACTACCAATAGAAATACATCGCTTCTAAAAATCGTTCTGTGTCAGAAAACTGAAATCTGTATTTTTTTGTATCTGTTTTCCCTTCTAATTTGTAATTATTTACATTGCTTTTAAAATCGTTCTGTGTGACACGAGAAAAAAAAAAAGCGAAAATCGTGTTGGTGAACACGAATCAATAGATTAAATTAATTTCGTGACTACACGAAATGCCGTGAGACTGGGTTGTATCATTCTATCTTGTTATGCACAATGTATTCTCTGAGAACTAGCTAAATACGCGGGTCTGGGGTAGAGTTCTTCAGAATTGATTGTGGCATCTCAACCGTGTGGTCAACTCGTGGCCCGTGACATGTCTTGTGAATTCTCCGGCCGAAGCACCAAATAAACCGTCAGTGTTTGCCATCAAAGCTCCAGCTCTCCTCGTGTCTCCTTGAGTCCTGACTCTCCATTGCTACAGAAGTTTCCCCCAGTTTTGATGTTATCTAAGTAGACTTTATCATAAACTATAGTGAAATCATGACAAACTAATGATTTTTTTTAATGTCAGTTAATACATGAGGAATGGTCTCTTTAAACTAAATACTAAAACGTTTTACAATTGTAAATGTCAAGTAAAACCCCATGACCTTTGACATGGACAGAGCCAGGGTAATCCTCACTTGGCCTTAACCATCAGAAGCTTTGGTCATACAGTACTCAGGGTCTGACTCAATAGTGCTCATACTCTGTCAGCATGCTAATATGCCAAATGTAGATGATGAAGTCAGATGTAACATGTAGGCCTACGATACATACATAACATATGCATTGTGAGGATGTGAGGATGTTAGCATGTTGTTGTTAGCATTTGTATTTGTGTGAGCCTGCATTCATGCATCACTAGCTTATGTATCTGTGTGTATCCGTGTGTGTGACAGACAACATGGAGGCGTTCCTGACCCTGGCGGAGCGGCAGTACATAGTGAAGTATGAGCTGGACGGTCTGCGGGCGCAGAGAGACCTGAGAATCCCCGGCCTGCCTGACAGCTGCACCCTGCAACACCGAAACAACATATGTGAGTGTTCACTGTGGGCTCACTTCAGTACGGGGAGACACACTGGAGAAATATCCATCGAGACATAGACTTTATTTGGAGGATTTCTGTGTTCAACTTGTTACTTAATTTGATCATTTCATTGAATGGCTCTGGACAAAGACGCACACAAACAACAATTGAACAGCTGAAAACATTTTTTGCAGTGCACTCATCTCATCACATTGTATACACCCATCCAGTTTATGGGGATGAGAGCAAACACCATAAAATCATCAATTAGGATTTATATTTGGACATATTGACAGCCATGTTGTAAATATAAGTGAACTGCTGTCTCCATATTCAGCCAGTATCTAGGTGCACTCTGCTGACCTCAGCTGTTCTTCTTCCCTCACATTCGATCAAGAAATTGCTTTAGTCAGCATCAGCCTCAGTGTGTGTGTAACTGTACACGTGTGGATTAGTAGTTGCTTCTGTGACATGTCAGGTCATGTTGTTGCAGGGCAGAAGCTCGGGTCAGCTGGTGTTATTGTGGACACGTTTCCCCTCCACAACCCGGAACAACTGAAGGCACTCAGTGAAGCCTGGTACTCTGGGAATCAGCTGGCTCAGCCTCTGGGTGGGTGCGCGCACACACACACACACACACACACACACACACACACACACACACACACACACACACACACACACACACACACACACACACACACACACACACACACACACACACACACACACACACACACACACACACACACACACACACACACACACACACACACCACACACACACACACACACACACACACACACACACACACACACACACACACACACCACACACACACACACACCACACACACTTACACACTCGTTCTCACTCCATCCCGTCACATATTGGTGGACGGTCAGGGCCCCTCCCGTTGCTATATTATGTACAGGGTAACCCCTTGCCCGTCAGGCTTCTACGGGCAGGGCGTCCCATGGACCTTCATAATGCCTATTTTAAGGTTAATTTGAACATTAAAATGCGTTTTGATCTCATTTTATGCGATTGTATGGGGGCGGGAGATTCATGTGATTGGTTGTTGGTCGCGTTGCTTGAATAAAATCCCCAAGCTACAGACACGCCCAGCTCCAAGCTTTTTTTGAAGCTGTAGTGTGGACGCTCCGTTAGTGGTTTAGGAAGAGGGGAGTTCTTCACAAATCCAGCGCTCCCTAATACTTCGAACCTGATCAGTCACCTGAAACATCGCCATTGCTACGATGGTGTGTTAAAAGCGTACGAAGACAATAATACAATACAAAGTGTGTGTGTGTGTGGTGGTGTGTGTGTGTGTGTGGTGTGTGTGTGTGTGTGTGTGCAACTCAAGGCATATGCTCGAACTGGAGCTGCCTGGACGCTGCAATCATGTTGCGCACTATCCGTGCTGAGTGTGCTGACTTTTCGTACAATGTCCCGCTGTCTGGCTTCCTGCATAAAGTCAAGTGCTCGGCGCAGTTGTGGCGAAATGTCGCTCCTCTGTTTTCATTTAAACAGCTCCTTATATCCGTTAGCGCAGCTAGCTAGCACCAGATGCTAACAACAACAATGCACGTAAGGTTTCTCTCTCGCTCGCTCGGGCCACACATACACATACCCTCCCGGTCCTCCAGATGGCCAGTCGGTGCCTGCCGGTGAGCGTGGAAGTGTGGTCTGCCACAAGCGGGCGGCAGGAGCGGGGCTGTCAGCATCAGCTTGTAGATGGTATTTTAAACTCGATGCGCTCTGAAACTACGGGGCGGCCAAGTAAAAAAATACACATGCGTTAATCACGTTAAAATAATTAGTGGCGTAACATTTTTTGTATTATCGGTATCGGTCTTGAGAAGCAGGAAGTTATTGGTATCGGTTTCAAAAAACCAATATCGTGCATCCCTACTGTTTACCCAATGGTTAATTGCAACTACATTTACTCAATAAGTGTTTTTAGGTACTATTTTGTCATACTTTACTTGGGTATTCCTATGTTAAGCTACTTTGTACTTCTGTCTTTACCCTACTACATGTATTTAACACTCATAGTTTCATGCTACATTTTACATTTAAAAACAACATTTTAAATAAACAGTATGATGTGGTACTGTACTCCTTATATACACAGTGTTCCAAAGTTGGCTAAACATTGACAAACTACAATGAAATGCTCTTTCATGTACTTCAAGCAATTAAAACACAATATTATAAAATTGGTTAATACAATGCTTTGAAAAGAGCAATATTGCATACAGGGTACTTTAATACTTAAAACCTTTGTACTTCTAGTTAAGAAACATTTCGAATTTAGGATTTTTACTTAAACTGGAGTATTTTCAGCCCAAAGTATTTCTACTTTTGCTTGAGTAAACAGTACATCCTCTACCTCTGACATGTTTCTATCGCAGCAGATTGCAACACCTTGCTTTTCAAAGCAAGGGCTACTTGCCCTGGAGCATCTTTAGGTGTGCTTGTTTTAAACTCAGAGTAGCACAGGCCGGTCGAGCAGTAGGACCCAGCAGCAGCAGCAGCAGCAGCAGCAGCAGAAGGTGGAGCCTGAATGAAAACCAAACAAGCCTCCACACCCTGCAGTCTCTGGAAGTTCCTCCGCATTCCTGCCATACACAACACACACAACTGGGAGGAACCACTCCCTGCGGCTGGGTAAGTGTGTGTAGAGAGTAAGAGTGTGTTGTTTCTGGCTATCTTTTCAGGAAAACTCGATAGATGTTGTCTTCATGTTCCTCTTTGTATAAGTCAGGACTTGGAGGGGGAGTGAGCCTGCTGTAGGACCAGAGACCAGAAACCCCATCATCAACGCTCCCTGCCAGGTGCTGTATTTCCTGACTCATCCCCTTTCACTCGTCTCTGTCTCTCTGTCATGGTCGGTTGTGCGTTTTGTCTTCCTGTGTCTGTCAGTTTAGTTTCTGTGTGTATACAGTGTAGCTCAAGCCCTTCATGTGCTGTCAGTGCAGATATACTGTAACCAAACAGTTCCTTCCGAGAAACTGAAACCGTTATCAGTGATTCATATCGAACACTTGCAGCAAGTAACTGAACTTACAGCCAGTGCAAATAACTGATGCCTGAAATGAGTGCATGGTAAGTCTCACATCACATGTGACCACTTTAATAACAGTCCAGTCTATGGTGTAATAATGTAATAATGTAACAACTGTTCATGCAAATGCAGAAATGAAAATCATAAATGTCAAGATGACTGCAGTTAAAAAAAGTAAATGATGGATTGTAAAAGTATATCGCAGCATCTTAGAAAGCAGGTTACAAAGGCCTGCAAGTCACACTAACGTCATCCAACCAAGTAGATCACTTCTGACAACAAATACTGGTCTTTATACTCTTTGACCTTTTGTTATGCTCATAAAAGGATTATAGCCAATTTATGACAGCATGCAGATGTTAGTTTTCCTAACATGCGCACAATGGCAATGCTAACATGTTAAGAAAGTTAAGGCAAACTATTGGCTCAATCTTATGTAGCATTCTATCATGAGGCTTATGGAAATGTCATTAGTTGTGCAGGTTATTAGGTCAATGGGTTGATGGGTCAACTGCTTAGATGTCCCATCACTTAGCATATCACGTACAATGTGTTGGAGCACTAGCCAATAGAAGCGTGAGTGTTGTCATTATGTTACGGAAGTAAGCAAAGGAGTCCAATCGAGGCGTTTCCGGGGAGTGTGTGAGAGAGAAACTTTGGGATTTCAGCCTTTGCAGACCATTTAAATGTGCAAACACTATATAACAAACAACCCCCCCCCCCCCCAAATAGGGCCCATTTAAGTGAATGTCTGAACCAAATGTCAAGGCAATACTATGCAGTAGTTGTTCAAAACATCTCTCTACTACTACATCTGTAAATTGTTGAGCTTCTTACAAGAGAGGTGACCCTACAAAGGAAGTCCTGCTCCAAAATACTAGTGTTGGTATAAGGCAGAAACTTTATTAGCTCTTTGTGGTTCTCTGTACATGTGACGATAAAAAGGATGATTCATCCTCTAGGCACAGGCGAATGCCTCAGCCAAATATAATAGCAATCCATTAGTTGCTGAAATATTTCACTGAAATTAATTGTTTTCCTCTGGGAGCGTCCATGCACAAAACAGTTGCTGAGTTATTTCGAGGTCAACCAGCGTGATGCAGTGGCGTAGCCAGGAATTATTGTGTGGGTGTGGCTGGAGAAATGTAGGTGGGCCAGGGGGAGACATATTAAGCGTGGGGTCTGAGCTGAAACTTCATTAATGATTTTTTAATGCACTAATAGAACATAAGCATAAATTAGCAGTGAAAACAAAAAACATAGGCACGGCGGCCTCAGAATGTGTTGTAAAACTGACATCCACATAGGGATGGGTATCATTTATCGATAGCGCTTATCAATCCGGTCCTTTAACAGTACTTTTATCGGGTTCTTTTGGAGAGAAAAGACAAGGTAAACTAACTAACAAATTGTGAACAAAACTAACATGCTTTTATTTAAATTAAATACATAATATTTCACATCAAAAGAAACAACAATGTTTTAACAAATCGTATTAAATAATCTGATGACAGAACTGTAAGCAGAAGGCTGAAACTTTAACAGAATAAATAACTTACCTCTACTCATGTTTGTATCATTGAGCATAACTCTGTGTGTTGCTGCTAGCATACATAACACCTGACGTGGAAACGTTCCTCGTGGACGGGGCTACAAGAGCTGCTAGAAAGACAGTCAAACCCGGTGCATTCCTCCGTCTGGATGTGGAGCACTTTTGCAAGATGTTTAGATAAATGGCTCGTGTTACCGCCCTTACATGCTAAACTCTTATTCCACTTTTGGTAACGAGCATTGTCCACATCGACACGGCTATAGTTTAACCACACTTCGGAGCGCGTTCTCTGCCGCCATCTCTTCCGTGTGTGTGTGTGTGTGTGTGTTGCTGCATGTAGCAGCTGCGTGTGTGTAAACTGCCCCGCCCCCTCGCACACAGACGGGGAGAGAGATCTCTCGACTGGATTGGAAAGATCTAAAAATACTAAAAATAATCAGACGCATTTTGCTGTCTTTTTGCATGTTAGAAACGGAGTTGGCGACACTTAAACTGCAATGTAATGTTTGTGTAGCAATAATACAGACGACATATATCGGGGGCACAGGTTGTTTATCCTTGACAGTCGCACAGTGGGCACACACTGAGTGTTTTCATATTCAGCAAATGTGTACAGTACACGCTAAACTGCAGACCTCAAGAAGAAATAATACTTTCATTCACTCACGGCAAAAGTTACTTTACTTACTATAAAAACCTCACGGTAAAAAAAATGCACTCCCTTATTCCATTGTCATGAAGGTGGAATCTAACTATATCCAGAATAAGTTTTATTGGATCCAGGCTAGAAACATGTTTATTTCTGCTGTAAAGTTGGGCATTTTAACATGGGGGTCTATGGGAATTGCTCCTTTTTGCCATCCATCCCCTGTCGGCCACTTCTAGATGAACTGCAGTGTGTGGCACTTCCTTCTGGGCTTCCCGGCTCTGCGCTGTGAAGCGCTGACTGGCTGTGGGTGGGCCAGACGTGCATGTGGGTGGGCCCATGATGGCATTTTTATCCCCAGAGCCATGGCGATAGCAATGACCAAAAATGGACCACAAGCACATCAGATTACATTCTTGTTTCAATAAACATGAGTACTTATATGCTTTACTTATTGCTCCCAGGTGTAGACAATATGATGTCAAGATGATGAGAAGTGTTGGAGATAACTTGCGTAAAGGATCCACAAACTAAAAGCATGTTATCATCCTCTCTCTCTCAGACTCAGCATGAGTAGGGCAGATGGTGATGAAGGGGCGGAGGTGGCAGCAGTGAAACTGCCCAGCAGACGGAGGAGAAACTCCCGAGGGAAAGCTCCTGGACACTACTACTACTAGTAGCTCCGGCTGGACTAAAGTCAGTTGTCCCTGCTGTGATCGCAGCGGGTGGAGCCTCTGGTTCTGGTGAAGCTCGGAGAGAAAGTTCGCCCTGAGACGAAGAGGTGGCTCATGAGAGTGATCGGAGCTCCTCATAAAGATGGAAGGTGAGGGATCAAATAACATGGAAGAGATGACTTACAAGTACTCCTTGTCTGTATTGATTGAAACCTTGCAGAGTCTTTTTTCTCTTTTACTGGAAGCCTATTGACATTTGATGGAATTTATTTGCATGGCGTTGGTAATGTCCTGTATATTACTATAGTTTAAGGTAAGATAAGACTTTATGATCCCCCCATAGGCAAATGCATATCTCTTTGCAACAACAGCAACCATGGTGAAACACGGGATGAGACAGATATGAATTCCCACAAGGACAATAATAGAACAACAGAAATGAAAGAATAAAGACTGTGAAAAAGTTAAATTAAATTAGGTGTTTACATAAATACAGATATGTATAATTATGGGTGTGCTTAAATATATAAACATGTCAAGTTTAAACAATTATAATAGTTAAACAATTTGTATTTGTATGTAAGCCAGCGGTGATAGAGCAGAACACATGATAAAAGAAGAGCAGCTATGTCCACCATATTGTTTGTATGTTAGCACCTCCTTTTAATATCTTACTACAGTACTTTATTAAACATGTTTTCATCGTTGTCATCGTGGGGTCAAAGGAGGATCTCTGAAGGAAGTAGTTTGATATTTTGGTCTCTCCCTAATTGTTTTTAATTAAAACCATATTGCGTTGCCAAAAAGGTTCAAGCCAACATAACTTTTATTGACCCCAAAGTATTCACAAAAAACAAATATGTACCTGAAAAGATTCAGGTAAACAAGTAAACCTCATGTAATGGTAAGCAGCACACAGTTAACAACACATACAGTACATTCCTCCAATATTATTAGTTCTTTAAAATTGTTCTGTGACAATTATATATATTACACACTGTGCAAGGTGCTGCATTGCTGGCCCACCCGGGCGAGGACGCCACTGGTGACATCATCGTGCTCTCCGCCCCACGCTGCACGTTACTGAGAGCCACTGAAGAGCTGGGCCTCTGTAAGACGTACCACTCCGGGGACATGGAAGCCTTCTCCTACAACGACAGAGACAACTTCAACGATTCAGGTACGGCAGTGGGAGCCATGAATGTGTTCATGAAAAGATAACATGAGAGAGGGTGAGTAGGTACGTTCTGTAATAGCCAGGGAGGCTGTGGCTCAGTTGGAGTCCCACTGCAGTCAGCATGTCGTTGTGTCCCTGGGCAAGAGACTTCACCCCAAATTGCTCCTGATTGTCCACAGTACTGAATGTATGTAAGTCGCTTTGGATAAAAGCGTCTAACAAATGGCATGTAATGTTTTTGTAAGGATAAAATATAAAGGGCCCCTCTGGATGTTATTGAGAAGTACCATTCACATACATGAACACTCTCACACACAACATAAACCAAACTCTCTCATATACACATGTGAAACACCGTTATATAAAAGAGTGATTTTCAGTATGTTTCAATAGAAGATGTTTGATCCCTCACAAATTACAAGGGCAACAGGTAGTTTTACTTTTTTACACTCTCGATGTTGCCTTTACCAGTTTCTCTTATTTCTGTTTGAAAAAAAATCCAAGAATTCTACCAGCTTATAAAATGTTTATCATATTATATATTTTCTTATGAGATTATAGTAGTATCCTGTTTGTTTCTTATTTTTCTTTGTGGCGTTCAATTGGCCAAATAAAAGCATTACTAAATTAAACTCCCATCGGCCTCAAATTAGTCACTGTTAGCATGCTACCATGCTAAACGACGTTCATTAAAGAGAAATGGTAGCATGTTCCTGAACATACTAGACATCTTGTTAGTATTGCCATTGTCAGCATGTTAGCATGCTAATCGCTAGCATGTATTTCAAGTAGCCCAGGCCTACAGCCTCACAGAGTAACTGGTAAGTGACAGATATCCTTTGAAAAAAATCATATAACTGTTGGGGAAATATTTCCAAGGCCCATAACTTTGACCCAGTTGATCAGTTCATGCTGTCCTGACTGAGCACAGGCACCTGTGACCTTGGCTGCTGTGCCCTCAGTGTTCTGTCTCCCTGTTCCTGCCTGTTGGCGTCAGCTGATAGAGGTGTTATCATTCAACACAGTCTCACCGTGTTATAGTCCACGGAATTAATCTATTGATTCGTGACCAACACGATTTCGCCAGTTTGTTTCGTGTCACACAGAACGATTTTAAAAGCAATGTAAATAATAACAAATTAGAAGGAAAATCAGATAAATAAAAAAACAAAAACAGATTTCAGTATTCTGACACAGAACGATCTTAGAAGCAATGTATTTCTATTGGTAGTATGTTTCGTGCCTGCACCAAATAATAACAAATTAGAAGGAAAAAAAGATGACAACAAATACAGATTTCAGTATTCTGAGGCTCTGAGCCCCATTTATTTTCCTCGCGGACGGCAAAAAAACTCCGACATTATACAATTTAAAATAAAAGGGATAGGCTTAGGGTAAGAACATGTTTTTATGAACCACGCAGCTTCTGGTATTCCAAGACCCGACCGGTCACAAAGACGTGGTGCAGGCACGAAACATACTACCATAGAAATACATCGCTTCTAAAAATCGTTCTGTGTCAGAAAACTGAAATCTGTATTTTTTGTATCTGTTTTCCCTTCTAATTTGTAATTATTTACATTGCTTTTAAAATCGTTCTGTGTGACACGAGAAAAAAAAAAGCGAAAATCGTGTTGGTGAACACGAATCAATAGATTAAATTAATTTCGTGACTACACGAAATGCCGTGAGACTGGGTTGTATCATTCTATCTTGTTATGCACAATGTATTCTCTGAGAACTAGCTAAATACGCGGGTCTGGGGTAGAGTTCTTCAGAATTGATTGTGGCATCTCAACCGTGTGGTCAACTCGTGGCCCGTGACATGTCTTGTGAATTCTTCCGGCCGAAGCACCAAATAAACCGTCAGTGTTTGCCATCAAAGCTCCAGCTCTCCTCGTGTCTCCTTGAGTCCTGACTCTCCATTGCTACAGAAGTTTCCCCCAGTTTTGATGTTATCTAAGTAGACTTTATCATAAACTATAGTGAAATCATGACAAACTAATGATTTTTTTTAATGTCAGTTAATACATGAGGAATGGTCTCTTTAAACTAAATACTAAAACGTTTTACAATTGTAAATGTCAAGTAAAACCCCATGACCTTTGACATGGACAGAGCCAGGGTAATCCTCACTTGGCCTTAACCATCAGAAGCTTTGGTCATACAGTACTCAGGGTCTGACTCAATAGTGCTCATACTCTGTCAGCATGCTAATATGCCAAATGTAGATGATGAAGTCAGATGTAACATGTAGGCCTACGATACATACATAACATATGCATTGTGAGGCATTGTGAGGATGTTAGCATGTTGTTGTTAGCATTTGTATTATTGTGTGAGCCTGCATTCATGCATCACTAGCTTATGTATCTGTGTGTATCCGTGTGTGTGACAGACAACATGGAGGCGTTCCTGACCCTGGCGGAGCGGCAGTACATAGTGAAGTATGAGCTGGACGGTCTGCGGGCGCAGAGAGACCTGAGAATCCCCGGCCTGCCTGACAGCTGCACCCTGCAACACCGAAACAACATATGTGAGTGTTCACTGTGGGCTCACTTCAGTACGGGGAGACACACTGGAGAAATATCCATCGAGACATAGACTTTATTTGGAGGATTTCTGTGTTCAACTTGTTACTTAATTTGATCATTTCATTGAATGGCTCTGGACAAAGACGCACACAAACAACAATTGAACAGCTGAAAACATTTTTTGCAGTGCACTCATCTCATCACATTGTATACACCCATCCAGTTTATGGGGATGAGAGCAAACACCATAAAATCATCAATTAGGATTTATATTTGGACATATTGACAGCCATGTTGTAAATATAAGTGAACTGCTGTCTCCATATTCAGCCAGTATCTAGGTGCACTCTGCTGACCTCAGCTGTTCTTCTTCCCTCACATTCGATCAAGAAATTGCTTTAGTCAGCATCAGCCTCAGTGTGTGTGTAACTGTACACGTGTGGATTAGTAGTTGCTTCTGTGACATGTCAGGTCATGTTGTTGCAGGGCAGAAGCTCGGGTCAGCTGGTGTCATTGTGGACACGTTTCCCCTCCACAACCCGGAACAACTGAAGGCACTCAGTGAAGCCTGGTACTCTGGGAATCAGCTGGCTCAGCCTCTGGGTGGGTGCGCGCATGCACACACACACACACACACAACACACACACACACACCACACCAACACACACACACCACACACAACACACACACACACAACAACACACACACACACCACACACACCACACAACACACACACACACACCACACACCACACACACACCACAAACACACACACACACACACACACACACACACACCACACACACACACACACACACACACACACACACACACACACATCACACACACACACACACACACACACACACACACACACGTTCTCACTCGTTCTCACTCCCATCCCGTCACATATTGGTGGACGGTCAGGGCCCCTCCCCGTTGCTATATTATGTACAGGGTACCCCTTGCCCGTCAGGCTTCTACGGGCAGGGCGTCCCATGGACCTTCATAATGCCTATTTTAAGGTTAATTTGAACATTAAAATGCGTTTTGATCTCATTTTATGCGAGTAATGAGTTTTTATTTCTGATTATTTGTGCAGTACATGTACATGATGTTTAGTTTGCTAATTATGACGAAGATTACTTCATGAATGTGTACACATTCATGGTTGCTAAGGTGGTTGCTATGGACGCTGCAACAGCTCCCAGACCACGTGATCAACAACAATGGCCGACCTTCGTGTTATTCTCGGTGGAAAATGCCTATTTTAAGGTTCATCTGGCCGTTAAAAATGCGTTTTGATGTCATTTTATTGCGAGTAATGAGTTTTTATTTCTGATTATTTGTGCAGTACATGTACATGATGTTTAGTTTGCTAGTTATGACGAAGATTACTTCATGAATGCTAAGGTTTTTTTGGTGGAAATGTGTTTTTTCACAGCAAAGTCACCCTCTGTACTTGGACTTATTGGGAAGAATCTAAAGGCAAGAACATCCCAAATATTAATTGAGGTCTTTATTGTAGACCTTTAGTGTTGCCGTCTGTGAGGAAAATACATGGGGCTCAGAGCCTCGTCTTTTTTCCCTCTAATTTGTTATTCTTTTCAAAATAACACTGTTATTTACTCACCAATAACACACAATTATCCTTGCTTTTATTTATTGGTTTAATTCCATAATCTCTGTCTTTTTTGGTGTCCGTCAGGAACTGAATTTCAAAATAAAAATAACCGGAAACAGAAGTAGGCCTATAAGGGACATTTCGAGCATCATTGCGATTGTCAACATTTTTGAGTTTAGGATGGCCGAATACACTACACTACCCATAATCCCCAGCTATCGTTTAGGACTACATTCCCCGTGATTACTCTTCAAGGTCTGGGATTGGATGTTGGAGTGGCAGTGCGCCAAGGTTACGCAGCGTCAAACAGCTGTGTGAAATGGAACGAAACCACGCCATACTATCCAAAACTGGAATCGAACGCCCCCCAGAACTACACACTACACTATTGTGGTTTCGCAAAATGTTCTATGGGACGTCTCGACTGAACGTTTTCCTTTTCCCACAATTAGAAGTTGCCAGTATTAAACACATTGGTGTTATCAAATGTAAAACATATAATTAATAAATGGGTGAAAATCGCTGTCCATAATGCGCAGCATCAATATATAGCATTAATATATACCCACATGACAGCTCATTGATACTTTGTAATTCTACTCCACTACAATTCAGAGGTTAACCTGGTATTTTTACTCCACTGCATTTATTTGAGTTACTTTGCAGATTCTGATTAATGATGTGAAATATAAACAACCCTTAAATCAGACTTTAGTTACACCTGAGTAGAATGAGATATTTGATAGTTGGTGCTTGAGAAGACTAAACATGTATCTGCAATTGACATTAATGGAAACGAGTAATAAAGTATATTAATTACTCGTTATTCTCTACTAATAGTTAATTAAAGACTATATATTATGGCTATTTTGCACATCCCTTTCAAGATTTCAAGATTTTAAAGGTTTATTGACATATCACACACAACTACGGTGTAGTTATGCAATGAATGAAAACCTTGGGTCACAGGTCCCTCAACAGTGCAGTACAAGACATCTATCAATATGTGTGTACCCTCCACCATTAAACTGTCATATTCTGCACATTTCTTATTCTATCTACATACATAAGAGTATAATCCATATGTATAATATCAGTTAAAATAAGTGCTTCAACATAGTTAACATTGCAGGAAAGCAAGACCTTAATCTGTTATTTAATGTTTAAATAAAGGTTAATTCGTTTTTCTGTTTTGCACCTCCTCCTATTAATATCTTTGTACATCCTGCACTAAACTGTTTTATTGTAGAGATCACTTATAGTATCTTCTTGATTTTTTATATTCTATATTTCTATCACAGACCTTCTACTTTCCCCCTATGAAAGTATATGTACTCTTAATATTTTTTAATCAAATAACACATAAAAACAATAATTAAATAATGTGCTTTAACCACTAGGCGGTGCACCCAAGGTACACACAGACACTTATGTACAACATCTGAAGATGTGTAATTTTATGCATGCTTTCACATAATTTTACAGCATATTGCTATACTATTTCAGACTCAGTATTTACATTCTTACATTCAAAATGCAATCCAATTCAAATCAGTAATATCTTTAAAAACTACAGTCCTTTTATATCAGCTGTGCACCGTTATGGTGTAAATATAACCTATCTATGAATTATATCAAATGTAAAAGTCAGCCGAATTAGTGTTGATACTGCAAGGAGACGTATTGTGTGAAGAGAAATTGAAGATGTTTTTTAATTGTTGATATATTTATGATCCACGTCAAGTATTCAGTTTCGGCGGCATTTCTTCAGTTTTTCCAAAGGTCTTCTCATCAGGGCGCTATAAATAAAGAACTACGGCATATCTGTAATATGTAATGCAGCCGAACCGTGTATTACAATGCCGTTATGTGATGACTTTCAAAGAGAAAAGCAAAAGCACTCGGAATTAAGGCAAGGCAAGGCAAGGCAAGGCAAGTTTATTTATATAGCACTTTTCGACGCAGGGTAATTCAAAGTGCTTTACAAAAAAGAAATGAAAGACATTAAGCATTAAAAAAGAAAAGCTAATAAAATAAACAGTATAAGTATTATTTTATTCTTTTAAAATGTTTTCATATAATATAAACGCCAAATCCCAGCATGCATTGCGGCTAAAACATCCAATCAGCGTAGCTGAGAATCTTGGGTAATCGCTTGAAATGCTACGTCTGTTTCCGGTTATTTTTATTTTGAAATTCAGTTCCTGACAAACACCAAAAAAGCCCGAGATTATGGAATTAAACCAATAAATAAAAGCAAGGATAATTGTGTGTTATTGGTGAGTAAATAACAGTGTGTTATTTTGAAAAGAATAACAAATTAGAAGGAAAAAAAAGATTTAAAAAAGACGAGGCTCTGAGCCCCATGTATTACCCTCACAGACGGCAACACTAAAGGTCTACAATAAAGACCTAAATGAATATTTGGGATGTTCTTGCCTTTAGATTCTCCCAATAAGTCCAAGTACAGAGGGTGACTTTGCTGTGAAAAAACTCATTTCCACCAAAAAAACGTTAGCATTCATGAAGTAATCTTCGTCATAACTAGCAAACTAAACATCATGTAGGCCTACATGTAGGCCTACTGCACAAATAATCAGAAATAAAAACTCATTACTCGCATAAAATGACATCAAAACGCATTTTAATGGCCAAATTAATCTTAAAATAGGCATTTTCCACCGAGAATAACACGAAGGTTGGCCATCGTTGTTGATCACGTGGTCTATGAAGGTCTATGGGACGCCCTGCCCGTAGAAGCCTGACGGTCAAGGGGTCCGCTGTCCACAATGAAGGTCTATGGGACGCCCTGCCCGTAGAAGCCTGACGGTCAAGGGGTCCGCTGTCCACAATGAAGGTCTATGGGACGCCCTGCCCGTAGAAGCCTGACGGTCAAGGGGTCCCCTGTACGTAATATAGCGACGGGGAGGGGCCCTGACCGTCCGTCAATATGTGACGGGATGGGAGTGAGAACGTGTTGCACACACACACACACACACACACACACACACACACACACACACACACACACACACACACACACACCACACACACACACACACACACACACACACACCACACACACACACACCACACACACACACACACACACACACACACACACACACACACACACACTCTACCACATGACTGATTGTACACACAGAAGCTATTGCTTATAAAATAAATGTGTATGTAAGAATTGATACCATGCATTAAACACCTTTCTGCTGCTTTATCCAGATTCAGTCAACAGCTACTTTGGAAGCCCTGTGGCGTTCTACTTCAGCTTCCTAGACTTCTACACCTGGTCTCTGCTCCCACCAGCGATACTTGGCCTTTCGGTCACATATTTCTCAGGTAGGTGTGCGGAACTATCATTTATGTATAGCTCTTTTTAGACCCCATGTAATTATATACAGCCCGAGTTCTCACCTTTATATGTATTTAGAAGCTGCAGGTTGGCTGTTTTTTTTTATGTTAACAGAAAATATTTCAAGGTAATGCAGCTGTTGAGATATTATACTTTGGTGCTATATACTAAAGATAATATTAATATTTTTGCACACTGCTAGGTAAAGTTTGGCCTGAGCGTGGTCACGGAGTAAAACGTATTTTGTGAATTGTCAGCATGTTCAAGCATGTTAACATGCCGATAGAAAGGTCACTGGGCTAAGTCAGGCAGCAAGGGATAGGACCCTAATGCAGAGGGACCAGACAGACAGGAATACAAAATGAAAGTACATGTATTTAGAAAAGTCCACACAAGAATAACAGAGACCATGCTTATCAGAGAGGGGGCAGGGAAAATATACTGGCAGACAATTCAGTTTAGATTCAGGATGCAGGTTCAGATGGCTCGAAGACATTTCGAAAATCAATACAGTGTTTGATCATCGGACTTATAGGTGTTATATTGTCTCATTTGGAACTAAATCATCTGCAGATTAATTCTATACTTGATATGGTATTGTCCACGATAGTCAGTTGCCCTGGAGACTGAGCTTTTCTTGCCCGTCACAGGTGAGGCTCAGAAGGAGATGGATGAGTCGGTGTCGGGCTCCCCGGTCCAAAGTATTGAAGCTGACTCAGGACCAGTTGTCGGTGGTCACATGATCCAGGCGGTGTTCAGCATGCTTTGGTCCACGGTGGTCATGGAGCTGTGGAAGCGCCGAAGCTCCACCCTGTCGTACCGCTGGGGGACGCTGCACCTCGCCGAGCGCTTCGCAGAGCCCCGACCCGGTTTCCACGGTGACCTCGGGGTCAACCCTGTGACGGGTCGTATGGAGCCGCTCTTTCCTGAATGGCAGAGGGACGTGCGTATGGCCCTGGTGTCAGTCCCCGTGGTGGGGCTCTTTCTAGGTACAACCTGCATTGAAATGCTAAAATATACCATGATGAATCGTTGATTTATTGCTAATGCTTGCTTGGTTGCTTAAAGATTCTGAGCCTTACCTCTGTCCTCATACATGTACCTCATGCCCTGTCTCCTCTCCCTCTGCAGGGCTGGTGGTAGTGGGTATGCTTGGTTTCTACTGGGGGGAGGCCCAGGTGCAACAGCTCCACACAGACTGGGACTCCCTGCTGTCTCAGGCTCTTCTCTACATGCCCTCAGTGCTTCACATCGTCTATTCAAATGTGCTAGCAACTGTTTACCGGAGGGTGGCAAAGTCTCTGACTGAATATGGTGAGTAAGACCGAGTGCATTTATGAAAACAGTATGACCAGTATAAGTTATCTTGGTCAAATATATAGTAAGGTTGAAGTAAAAAGAAAAGAGAATGGAAAACAGCTGATAAGGTTATTTCTACCAATAGTATTGTTTCTGATGCCTGAGATTAGCCAATGATTGCCCTTATATTTCCTCTTAGAGAACCACAGAGAGGAGTCTGCCTACGAGAAGCATCTCACAGCCAAAGTGTTGGTGGTAAGTTCTTTCTCTTCTCTCCAACCATCAGCTCTTATATCCTCTCTACCAGCAGGCCTTTTGATCAGGCTCGTGTCTCTCTTCCCCCAGTTCACATTCTTCAACTGCTTTGCAGTGCTCTTCCACATTGCCTTCTTCAAGCAGGATGTGCCTTTGCTTCGTAAGGTAATCATCAATCTTCCACTTGTCTCAGTAAAGTGTTTTAGCATGAACTTCAACAAAACTTGGGGGTACAATCAAGTGTCAATGCAGCAGAGGCTGAGATAACTGGATCTTTATACCTAATGAGGGATATACAAAAGGTTGTATACTACAATTCCCATAATGCAACTTAAAAGTGCTTTCATTAGACTTTCCCTGTCCATGTCTTTTGAACCCCCCCAACCATGTGTTGTAACAAAGTATTTTTATAAAAAAAAGTCATCTTAACCTAACATTGTGTTGGGGGGGTACATTTTCCTTTTGCCCTAACCAATCAGTATCAGTTGATATCTATGCCCCGTCCTCATCGCTGATGGGCAAACCAGCATAATGATTGTGTGGATGAAATTAATGGGTTTAATGTACGTACATATAATAGATATAATGATTTATGTGTAATTATCTCTTGTCGCAATTTTTTATGAATTTAGTTTGGTCGCGAGGATGTCTTTTCTCGGTTTTAACCACGCCCACAAAGCGTTGATTGGTCCATTTTCACCTGTGTAAACAGTCGTCAGTGAGCACAGTAGAATAGAGCAGTACTATTTATAAACTGATCTAAATCAGTGCAAAATCTAAATGTGTGCAAAGTTTAAGTGTGACCGAGAACAGTAGATGAAATCGAGTTTCCTCACTGATATTAAATTCCTATATTCTCTTTTAGCGTTTAGCGTCTTTGCTGATAATCACCCAGCTGGTGAACCAGGTGACGGAGGTGGTCATTCCCTTCCTGGTGGATCGCTTCATCAGTGCCCCCCATAGGACAGAGAGTGAAGACGACCCCCCGGAGGACAAATTCAGGAACCAAAGCGCCCTGCCTGCTTTCCCTGTGAGTGTGCAGTATACTCGAAATACCAAAGTACGCATTGGGAAACACTTGCAGTGAATAATATACCTGTTTCTTTTGTCACAGGGCTTGTTTGCAGAGTACATCGAGCTCCTGGTGCAGTTTGGGTACTTGAGTCTTTTCTCCTGTGTGTATCCTCTGACGGCCGTACTGTTGCTCATTAATAACCTAACAGAGATCCGATCGGACGCCTACAAGATCTGTAAACTCTTCCGGAAACCCTTCACCCCTCCTGTGGCCAGCATGGGAGTATGGCGGGTCAGCAGAAACACAACACACAACAGAAATGAGACGCATCCAGTATGTCACACTGTTATGGATAAACAGTGCACCTCATTGTGGTCTTGTGTTTCAGATTGCCTTCGAGGTACTGAGTTTTGCCTCTGTTGTGACCAACTGCTGGCTGTTGATGCTGTCACCTTGGTTACAAGAGCTTTGTCAGGAGGGGGGGTTGACCGGCACAAACATCCTTATGTTGGCTGTTTTAGTCGAGGTAAGAGGGCGGATGGAGAAAGCATTAGTGATTCACATTAGGAGTAATATGTAGCATTTCCTATGATGCTCATGTCAATAAAGCTTTGTCAACATACAAGGTGAAGCAAAGTCCAATCGAACACTGAACAAGACATTGTTAGGCAACCAAAATGTTACAACTACCGTCCATGAACTGAACAAATATTGTGAACATTTCTTCTTTTTTTTACCAAATCACAGACAGGACAACGCAGTGGTAGCGACCCGTCCATCAAAACATAGCCATTCACTAAATCATACCCTGCTTTATTGTATATTTCCCTCTTAATGCGATAATGACTTACCAAATGAACATCTTAAAACTAGCAATTGAGACCATTAACTAGTCAGGACAATTATGCAAAAAATCAAGTGAGATGCAGCTTACGTTCTCGTAGACTTCTTTTAGCAGCCAGTGGAGTCGCCCCCTTCTGGCCATTAGAAATAATGCAGGTTTAAGGCACTTCAGCAGTGACTTTCCCTTTCCTATCCAGAGGGTGCCCCTTGAATTTAGGTCTCTAGTCTACATGTGTTGATTGGTTCCTTTAAGTTAGCTGAAACCATGTTTCCAGAATATCAGTGAGTGACCAGAACATATGGATTATAATAACACTTGCCTAATTAAAGGTGGGGTAGGTCATTTTGGAGAAACCAGCTCGAGTGCTAGAATTTGAAAATACACAGCCGGAAGAAATCTACCACTTCCTTACAGAGCCCCTCCTCCAACACACACGAACGTGCACATGACCAATGAGGGCACGAGATAAGTTTGTGCACAGATGGAAGGCTGACGGCCCGTCCACACAGCGGCGTGCGTTGACGCTTGCCGGCGGGCGTGTCTGACACTCGACCAACAACCAATCACATGAATCTCCCGCCCCTGACACACAAGCAGCGGTTTGATTGGCTAGAGCTTGTACTGGCATATGATTCGATTGGCTGACACTTCTGCCGAGGCGTCAAAAGTTGAACATTGCTCAACTTTTGCAGCGAGCCACGCCAGCGACGCTCCGCGTCGCTTCCCACGATGCAGTTCGGCTAAAAGTGACGTCACCCCATTCAAAGTGAATGGGCAGAAGCGTTGGAAGCTTCAACGCACGCCGCTGTGTGGACGGGCCGTGACTGGCAGGCAGGCCATCCAGTTATTTTAGCCGGGCCGGCTAAAATGATTGGTCGTGCTTTTTACAGTACTATAGTACTACTACTACTACTACTACTACTACTACTACTACAACAATACGGCTTCCACAGATTTAATGGAATTTTTGTCAAAGCACTTCAGATATTCATTGCTATCGGGATGTTAAGAGCATTCCATGGAATATAACAAAAAGTGTATCTCGAGCCGGTTTCTCAAACTTACCTACCCCACCTTTAAGTGTATTTTTAAAATGCTTTCAATTTTGTTATTATAAAGCATTAGTCATTTCTATGACGGCTTATAATTATCAAGTGCCGTAATCGGTTAAATATACCTTTTATAGACATGAGGGTCTTGATAGTCTTAATTAGACCCTGACATTTGTACTTGCGTTTGTTTTGCAGCACTTGCTGATCTTGGTTAAGGTGGTTCTGGCGGTTCTGATCCCCGATGAGCCGGACTGGATCCGGAAAAAGATTGAGCATATTGAGTTCACATCCATGCAGGCCTTGAGAGAGCAGGTAAACCCTCCACCATATATTTCACTATTCATCATGTGTGGTGGTCTCTAACATATTGTAGACAACGTGTCTCTCTTGTCTTTCAGAAGTTGCATTCAGAGAAGTCTTGATTATGTTAAAGCTTATGGTGTTGCTTCACGTGTGCTCGGCTGCTACAACCAGAAGACAGAACCAGCCTCAGTGTTGTGTGCAGCCCCAGAGGTTTGCGATCTCTGCTTGGGCCCACAGTGCATACCGCTGTGCTTATGATGCTGCCTGCGTGCACATAGTGTTCCTGCTGCGCTCACTAATTCACATGGTGCTTCTGCAAAATAGACCACTTGAAATGCACTCTTGTAATATGTATACTGCAAGTGCGATGGAAACGGCTGCTAAAAGTGTTTTTTCAATATAAGGCTGAAAATCGAATGTATTGGTTATGTGCGCAGACTTTTAAAAAGACGATGTTATGACGAGGGAGGTGTTGAAAGGGTTTGTTCAGATTTAATGAGAAAGAGAGAAAGCTCTTGTAAAATCACTAAGGCTACATTATGTGCAGTCGGTACTTTCAGCTTGCAAGGCCAAAGACAGACACTACGTACATTTGTTTTGTCTGGAGTCTCTTGAAGAGTGTTTTTTCTCAGATAACCTCTTGATAGTTTTGATATAAATTAGCTACAGTTAGTGTTCAGGATTCCTCATTACAGTATGTGTTTTATTTATTTCAGCATTCCTCATTAGAGGACAGTATCATCACTGCAGGGATTATGAGATAAAAAGATAATCATCCCAAGGGAAATGGCTGTCTCCAATTGTAAAAGTGTAAGTGGGAAGAGTGCAAATATTAAATTGTGTAAGTCTATAAGACAAAAAGCAACACAATTCTTTAATGTAATTAGACCTCGGAGAATAATCACACAGCAGTGCAGTTATGCTAAGCTACACAGAACGTTTTAGCATCTTTTAGCTATTGTTTCGATTTGTTGGCCTCTAAACTAAAGAAACCAAGGAAGCCATAATGAAACCATTAGCAGCTAAAGGACCAGATATCTTTCAGATGGAGACAAAAAACAGAGCGAAATAGAGTGACTATAAGATATCGGGGAGACGGAACACAGAACACACAGTTAGCCATGTCAACTTTATTAAGAGATGCTATGCTAGTGCTGCGTTTACAGTTAGTTGCGTTAGTTGTGTTGAGCTATACAAAAGTGTGTCAAATGGAGACAAAACAGATGACAATCTTTAAATTAAACTTGCAGTGTGTATTTTCAGTAAAGGTATGTTACACGTGAGTTAAGTGCTCAGTCAGCGTTGACGGGGACAAAAGACAAATAAAAAGACAGTGAAGTATTTTTCACATTTATTTATAACGTGTTCTATAATAATGGGTTATTACCTGTTACTGTTTGAATTGACATTCGGAGTTGTAAGAAATCATGAGAAACACATTGAGATTTGCTTCTGGTTGTGTTGGTATAGAATTGTGCACTTCTATTGATGTCATTGCCCTCTCCTCAAATAATGACACTGTGGTTATTGTACCTTGGCACATCTCTAACACAAAATTAAACATTACATTATGTTCCAAGATTTGATTTGCATTTATTTAATTTATTAGTTTATTTAACAAGATTAAAGTTAGCCAAGAGGCTATTTTCATCTGTAGTCCCTGAACAAATGTTGTATAGCAACCCTAACATCGATGTATAAAATAAAAACAATTACAAATGAATTGAAACACAAAGGCTCAAGACAGTGGATGCCAATAAAAAGAAAAACATACATATTACTTAGCAAAAAGAGAAGCCACAGGTTAGAGCAGACAGAGGACAGTATTGAACAATTGATTGTTTGAGTATTGACAGATCTGAGTTTGAATTATCCTTGTCTTTAAATGGGTTCTAAATGTGGCATGTTCTGCAATGGTTGTTCAGATGGAACTCCATTCTTCTGAAGCTCAGCCGGTTTACATATTAAAGGATATATAAAATGTTAAATCAATTTTGAGTCCTGGTAGAATTAGTTATTCGTGTAGTAATCAGCTGAATAAGGTCAAAGTTACTTTATCTCCTAAAGGTTCTTTCTAGCTAAGATGTCCTCCCAAATAATGTTAAAATCTCTCAGAACCTTTTTGCTATAATTGTATTCTCTTAAACTTCTCATAAATGTTTTTTTTTTTAATAGAGAGGACGTTCAATTCCAGTAAGAACAAAGTAAATGTGTGTTCACATAATTATATTAAAACAATATATTCTAATAAATTGCAATTTCACCACTGAATTTCATTATACTGGATACTATCCTTCACATAAATCATGACTCCGCCCCCTTTTTAAGACGCATTCATCTCTCCGGTAAATGTTAAAACCTGGTAGTCAAAGGCTGCTGTTGACAAGAGACAATGTAACTTTAGTAAAGAAGAAAGCAAGATATAGTACCAAAAAGGTTTCTCAGCATCCACTGTTCAGAGGAGACTGCGTGAATCAGGCATTCATGGTCCGATGGCTGCAAAGGTCCACTACTGAGGATGAACAACAAGAAGAAGAGAATTGTGTGGGCCAAGAAACACAATAATTGGCTACCACAGCATTCTGCAGTAGCCAGCAAAAATATAAATCATATTCTGGATTTTTAGTTTACTAGATAATTCCATATGTGTTATTTTATAGTGTTGATGTCTTCAGTATAAATCTACAATGTAGAACAAATTAAATAAATAAAAACTTCGAATGAGAAGGTGTGTCAAAAACGTTTGACTGGTAGTGTATCCTACAGGAAAGTCTTCCTTTCTTCAATTGTACTGTTTACTGTTATATACATTGTTCATTTAAGGAGATAATATTATTTTCAGCCACCAGGAGGCACTATACACTTAAACACTTTTCAAAGTATTCCACGTTCCGAGTTTCGTGTGGTGTGTGTGTGTGTGTGTGTGTGTGTGTGTGTGTGTGTGTGTGTGTGTGTGTGTGTGTGGTGTGTGTGTGTGTGTGTGTGTGTGTGTGTGTGTGTGTGTGTGTGTGTGTGTGTGTGTGTGTGTGTGTGTGTGTGTGTGTGTGTGTGTGTGTGTGTGTGTGTGTGAGAGAGAGAGATAAGCTGGAACCAGGATCAGGGTGTTCTGTTAGAGACAGACTTGACAGTGTTTGTTAATAAGTTAACTGTTGTCTAGTGTTTATAAAAGGATAGTCGGTGAAAGTAATCCACCTTCCCAACCGTCTCTCAGCACCACTCTACTTAATACACAGCTGCAGTTACTTGTTTATTTTCTAGAGCTAAAGGGATTAGAGCATTAGTCACTTAGTTTATCAACAGAAATGGATCATTCATCTAGTAATCAGTCAAATTTAATCAAGGTTTATTTTGACAATTAACTATTTAAATTAAGTAAACACTCCAAGCATTCCCTTTGTATTGGTGTGATAATACACCTAATCTGTGTGGGTTGTGGACGACTGCACGTTAAAGCATTATCTTTGAATTTAAGAAAAAGTGTTAAACATTTCAAACAGAAGAATGAATAATGAAATGAAGCATTAGTGGCAGCCCTATACTTAAATTGTTAACAAATAAAAACGAAATGTGTAACGGGCACTTGAACAGTTTTGGATCCAAACGGTACATACATTAGGATTAGTTCCACCTCATCATACAAAATGTTACATTATTGAATTTCTAAAGATAATCCAAAAACATAACATACATTCTGCTGTGTAACAAATAAGGATAAAATACATTTAGCTGATCAAATGCTATGCTTTTACAAATGTAAAACTTTGAATGCATGTTCTGAATAATCAGAATGCCTCTTCCAGCAGTGGCAGAATCACACAGTCGTCTTCCTGTGTTTGTAATTCAGTAATTGCTTTAGTTAGTTCTCACATGGGCATGCGGCTTATCCTCATGCATCGGAACAGAATGCCTGAGGTGCTGTGAGCGGAGGAACCGAGCCAACTAGGCAACACACTAACTGTGGCGCCACATTGATCCCTTTGTTTATCTCCCTCTGTGGTTTGTACAAGTATCCCATTACCTATCCTTTCAGTTGATATTGGGCTTTGTGGGGGTTATAGGGGCAGCTGGGGCTTAATCCAGCCTTGTTGTAAAGACATTATTACATTGTGTGTGTGTGTGTGTGTGTGTGTGTGTGTGTGTGTGTGTGTGTGTGTGTGTGTGTGTGTGTGTGTGTGAGAAACACTATCTATGAAATCAGCACACACATCCATCCTGTTGATTTAATCCTTTTTAATAAATAAATACAGAAAAATAAGTTGATGGCTCCATGGAGTCGTGGTCCGAGCTTCAATGCAGGTCAGTAGAAACGCTGAGGAGAGACAGGCTGCATCGCACAGGAACACATAACAGTTCCATCCCTTTGCTGCACGTATGGGACCCTTGGACAGCTGATGAAGTACGAGTGATACTCAGCTTCACACGCGTCAGTCCTTATAAAGGGGGGTGTTTGATCAAAGGTCCCGGGGTCAAGTCCAATGTGTCGTCCCTGTGACGCGGCAGTGACTGACAGGAACACACTCTTTGGCCTTCTTTAACTTTACAAAATTCTCGTCTCAGCTTCGAAAGAGGAAAAACACAGTGTGTAATGAGAAAATATAGGAACACACACACGATGTATATGATCAAACAATACCACACAGAGGCTACACTATAACATATCACATCATTGGGTGCAAATGAAGTCCATCCATCAGTCCAAAGATGCTTCTAGAAAGCTACCAGCGACAGCAGTGTGTGCACTTCTTCATTCAGTGGGTTTACTTAGTTACACGAGAGCATGTCCTGCCAGATACAAGACACGCGGAGGAACAGGGTGATGCGTAACAGTAAGAACATGCACAACGTCACATTGCTCTTCAGATAGTAAATACCTTTGTCACGGTGTACAAAACCCTCAAATCTCACATCTGCACATCCAACGTAAAATAAAACTGTTGTTTAAATGTTCAGCATGAATAAAAATAAATGGAAGACCTGCATCCCAATCAATGACCCTATCAATAGTATAATACAGTATGTCAGGACAAGTTATTATATTGGATAACTTTAGGTTTTAGCATCATATCTCAGTCTTAGGCATATATTACACGTCATATATCACATCATAACAGTCTTTCTTTAAAAGAGCTTATATAAAGAGCTTTGAAACCACTGAGAGCAGCGGGTTGTGCAAAGGGGAAGCTGGTTCAAACTTTATTCTAATTCATATATTAGAACATATGAAATCATGGAGTCCGAGAGCATTCTGAGTTTAAGAGCTTTCTGCAGTCAACATGGACAGTATGAAACCCATTCCATCCATGTAGGCACCTTTCAAACAAACAAAACAGACTATAGCTTATTCAATACAAATGGTTGCAGTTGCTATGGCTACGTTCAGAATGCAGGCCAAAAGCTTTTTAGCACATATTTGACTCAGATCTGGGTATTTTTTCATAACGGTGTAAACAGCACAAATCACATGAAACCAGATCTTGTTAAAAAGGCCCTATTCTGCTCATTTCCAGGTATATATATTTATGTAGTCTCTACTGTGAAATGTCTCCACGCTTTAATGTTCAAAAAGCTCTTTATTTTTCTCATACTGCCTGCTGCAGCACCTCTTTTCACCCTCTGTCTGAAACCAGAGCCCAGTCTGCTCTGATTGGTTAGCTGGCTGGCTGGCTCTGTTGTGATTGGTCAACCGCTTAGTGACGTCCCCGCCCCTTAGCCTATCACGTACTGTACAACGTGTTGGAGAACTAGCCAATGGAAGCGCGAGTGTAACGTGTTGATGTCACTACTTCGCGGCAATAAACAAAGGAGTCCAATGGAGGTGTTTCAGAAGAGAATAGGGCCTCTTTAATTCTGATGCAGTTCAACCTGAATTCATGTGACCTTTCTGTCTGATTTGACATTGTGTCTCCAGTGGAGGGCCAGTGGAAGTCATCACCTGCTTCCTCTGTAAACACATGCCACCAAGCTTCTGAAAGTGATCTGTGTGCGACTTCCTTGTGATTCTTATGTTGTGCACGCGGGTCAGTTCAGGACCAGGTCACACAGTAACGGTCACGGGAAACAGCCAAACCAAAACATTCCCAGAATCGAGCGCTAAAGCTTGCAGTGTGAACGTAGCCTACCTCTTCTTCTTGTAGCTCCAGTATTGCTTCTAAGCTACAGATTGGACACATTATAAATCTCCGGTAACAGTAGCATGAGGTTCTACTAAGTCTGCCAACAGCGCTGTACACCACCTCTAGCTCAGCGCGATGCTAATGACATGAGCACAGTGCTAGAAGGGGGTGATGTGGGTTAGCTGGACACGTCCCATGTGGCCCCCTGCCCCCTGCTAAGCAGCCTGCATGTCCCCAGTCAGGGGGTTCACTTACAGCACATGGCAGCAGTTGTACTGAGCCAGCGGCAGGATCTTGGGCTTGTTCTGTGTGGGCATGTTGAAGGCCAGAGCTTTCTCGCACAGCGGGAACTGGAAGAGTCTCTCCCGCAGCTTCAGGCTGTGCCGTTTCCCCTGCTCCACCCTCGGAGCAGCCTCTTCCCGGGGGGGAGACCTGTCCGTTAAGAGGTCCTCTCTCCCCCCCTCCTCTGTTCTCTCCTGTTTCTGCACCTCCTTGTCGCTCAGGATGAGTCTTGGAGAGGAGGCGGGGATGGAGGGATCGGAGGGATCAGGGAGGAGAGGAGGAGCCTTGTTGTTGTTGGGTTCCGTCTCCTCGTCGTTTCCTTCCTCCGGGCTCGGAGACTCCGGCTGCCCCCGACAGCACGGTACCACCAAGCCAGGCAGAGAGGACGGTGGGAGGGCCGGGGTCGGCCTGAGCGGCCTGTCTCCATGGCCGACAGGCTGGTCTGAAATCACACACCCACTGTCTTCCTCCTCCGTCTCCATATCTTTCTCCTCCACGATCTCCATTAAGCTTCCTAATCCTTCTTGTTGGTCATCTGCACCTTTAAGTATCTCCTCAACTTCTTTTTCTGCCTCTGCTTCTTGCAAACATTCTAAACCTTCACCCTCTTTTGCCAAACTCCCCTCCTCCTTCTCCTCTTCCTCCTCCTCCTCCTCCTCCTCCTCCTCCTCCTCCTCCTCCTCCTCTTCCTCACATATCTGCTGTAGTGCAGGAATGTTCTTAGGGACTGGTGGCTCTTCAGCGGGAGGAGGTCTGAGGGTGAAGCTGAGGCTGGGTTGCCAGTGGCCAGGGAAGGTCTGAGGTTGAGGCGGGGGTCTTGCGGCAAGCAGATCCCCACACTCAGGTGCTCCTGAGCGGGGAGAGCCTGGAGAGAGGGCCCCTGAGAGCCAGTGTGGCGGGGCCTCGGGGCTCAGGAGGGCGTCATCCAGCCCCTGCAGCCAGGGGTGAGCCTGGATCTCCTGCAGCGAGGCGCGCAGAGACGGGGCCTTCTGCAGCATCCTGGAGATCAGGCTGAAACACACAGAGCGTTGTTGTTTCACAGAGACATGAAAGCTTGCATTTCCACAGCCTGAATTGACACAGACAATAACCTGATTATATCTGATCTAGGTCATTTCCCCACGTCTTACTAAAACAGCTTGAGCACTGTATTCAAGTCCAGAAGGTTGTTCTGTTCTATTCTGCTCCTTCTCAATAATCAAACGGCATCATGTGACTGAGTCATATGACAAGTGCTGGTTCAGACGTTCAGGATGTGTGTGCGGCTGCAGATAATCCAACACACCACTTTTTAGGGGATTTTTGTTGCCTTGTAGAGAACAGGACACCAGGGTGAATTCAGAGCAAGGACTCGCGCAGACACGGCAGCTGCTGCCTTCATGGTTTGGTTCAGTGTGTTTGTTTCCAGCAGGAGTAGGGATACACCACGAGCCCTGTTATAATAACACGCTATAGAGCGGTGCGGGAACGAGTCCGACAACCCGGACGTGAGGTAGCATTCTACCTTCGGGTTCTCTCCTCTCAGAGTCAACGGTTTTTTTAACATGTTTTTGGAAATCTGCTGGAAATAAGGTCTGTGGTTGAGACAAACTGAAGAGACGGATCACGTTTTGTCCTACGACATTACACAGATCAGCGGTGACCCCACTGGTGACTTCTGAAGAGTCAACGTGTCTGAAAAACGATGGTTACCAAGTGGCTGAATGGGACTACAGGAGTTGTGGAGGACGTTTTACGTCATTACGTGGAACACGTAAACACTCCTCTAAGTGTGTTTGCCCTGTTCTGCTTGAAAGCAAGTCCCTGCCTCCTGCAAAGTGTTCAAACAAACGCTTCAACTCGTTCCATTTACAATCTGTATGTTTGAATATCGATCTTAAGTTGGCGTGACGTTGAAGTCGTGCGACCCTGCTTCATATATAGCATAACGTTAGCATTTTGCTTCAGGCGATTAGATTTATGATTAGAAAATGATAAAAGTAGACGTGTGGAAATTATCCGGCTGAACAAAACGTGCATTTATCAAACAGGTTCGTTTTCCACAGACCTTATTTCCAGCTATTTTCCAAAACCCTTTGGAGAAATCCCGTTGCTTTCTGTCGAGGGAACCCGAGCGCAGCTTACTTCCGGGTCGGCCTACACAAATACGTCATCACTGCACTGCTCTATCGCATGAATGTATAAAGAGTGTGCACATGAGTTTTCCTTAAGCCCCGCCTCCAATCTCCTACTCTCGACTCAGTCAAATGAACGCAGTGAAAATAACTGTAGCTCCTGCTTTAAGCGCATTCAAAAACGTATTCGTACTGGGTAGTCTATTAAGCAAAACATAAATAAACTGATTTACAGTGTGTTTTGATACACACTCACACACAATACTTGTTAGTGTGATTATTTCATTTGTTTATGTGGACATTCCCTGCTGCATCATTACATTGATACGTAACTATGGATGTCTACCTGGCTCCCTAGCTTTAATGCTAGATTTTTTAAAGACCTTTATTAATACCACATGCTGTGATTTGATAAGGTTACACCTTCAAGAATGATACATTATTCTGAGAAATTCTCATCAGCATGTAACAATAAGTCCTCATGATTATTAATGAAATGAATGCAACCGGATTAGCATCAGTAAAGAGGGAGGCATTGGCCTTTTTAATATGATTAATTCATAACTGCATTAGTCACAGTGCTCGCTGTAGGTCTGATCTGAACAGAATCAAGAACAGGAACTTATGTTGAAACACATTTTATGACTAACATCAGAATTAAACAAATATTAAGGACATTAAATTCAAGGCTTTGTAATACTTTCTAAGATTACTTTTTGAAGAAGCCCTATTTTGCTTTTTGGGTTTTCCCTTTCCCGGAGTGTGTTATATCAGTTATGTAAATGGTCTGCAAAGTCTAAAATCCCTGTGTTCCCTCCAGAGGGAGTTTCTCTCCCCCCCCCCCCCACATAATGACATCACTGTGTTACACTCTCGCCTCTATTGGCTCCAACACATTTTTTCATCACTCTCCAACTGTATGTGATGTGTATCTGTACGCTGAGGACAGAGTGTGTGTTTGGTTGGAGGTGTTAGGAGTGAAAGTGAAGGGAGAAAACCCACGAGTAAATACGAAGCAAGAGTCTGTGTGCATCTTACCGGACTGGACTAAGGTCTTAAGGAGACAGATGTTCAAACTGTTTCATTAGAAAGCACTAACACTGTTTAAAGCCACAACACAAAGTGTTCAGTGTTGTAGCTGGAGCTGAGTTGGCAGCAGGGCGAAGAAGTGTCTGATATAACTAGGACACGAGCATTACCCAGTGAAACACACACTAATTAGATAAGTTCACGGTCAGCAGCTTTTAGACAGACCGTGGAACAGCAGAATAAGCCTTTATATGAAGAATCAATTCACGCAGAAGGAAATAAACCCATAGAGATAATATAATCTTTGTTTTTTTATACATAATCAGTTTGTTCTGAAGCTGTGATCAGAGCTTAATCTAACAAGCGTTGCCATGTTCTGACCCTGGTGTCAGTTATCAGTACTCACTCTCTGCAGTCGTCTGAAACGTGTTTGGGGAAGCGGTAGCGGCAGTCCAGAATCATGACCAGAGTCTCGCTGTCGTTGGTTTCCTGGAACGGAGGGACTCCACACACCAACATGTACAGGATCACCCCGAGAGACCAGATATCTGGAACACACAGAAAAGCACACAAATCCGCCATAAATAGCAAGTCATGTCAGACTCTAAGAAGCCTACTGCTATCAGATTATAATAAGATGTCCAGGGGACTCATCAGAGATATTTAAAAATAAACCTCCCTTTTGAAATGACATTAGGCTACACGTCACTTGTTAGACGCTTTTATCCAAAGCGACGTCCACACTCAGTACTGTGGGGAATCCCCACAGGAGGAGTGTGGGGTGAAGTGTCTCAGGGACACAACGACATGCTGACTGCAGTGGGGTTTGAACCTGTGACCCCCTAACCCGAACACCAACGCTCAACCCACTGCACCACACACCTTGACTTGAAACCCCCTTAAAGTTATTTTCGACTGCATTGAACCGATGTTGTCCAACAAATATACATAAAAGGATCAACTCTAGATCACAGTATAAAAAAGCTTCGGACATACACCAGTGGGGTATTTATTGACATAGTTTATGACCTAGAACAAAATGTTTAAATCTCTTAAGCTTGTGTAAACCACAGATTTTTTTTTTCAGGCACCTAACCAACACCACGTAAAAAAAAAAAAACTTTGAGACGAGGGAACTGGAAGTGCTACAATGCTAACTCACTTCTGGGTTCAAGGACTCATTTCTGCACAACTACATTTCCTCTCGCCCCCTCCATATCTTAGAGAGGTCAGAGGTCAGCATCAGAGCAGCGTTCCTGCCAAGTGCTATATGATGTTAATCCTCAGTTAAGTGAAAAGATATAAGAGGAAAGAGAAAGATTTACAGCTGGATGTTTTATGTGTCTAAAGGAAGGGGCCTACGCTGCAGACGGACGGATGTTCCACACACACACACACACACACACACACACACACACACACACACACACACACACACACACACACACACACACACACACACACACACACACACACACACACACACACACACACACACACACACACACACCACACACACACACACACACACACACACACACACACACACACACACACACACACACACACACACACACACACACACACACACACACACACACACACACACACACACACACACACACACACACACACACACACACACACACACACACACACACACACACACACACTTCCCGTGTTGCCCGACAGTGCTGACACTGTGTTATTTTCCCGTCTCCTCCCTTTCCTTCCTCCTCCTCTCCCCCTCCCTCTCTCCCTCTCATGCAGATGCATTGAGACGAGGTCCATGCAAACTCAGAACGTGTGGCGGCCGGTTCAGGGAAACGTACAGAAATGCAAAGGAAAGGGAGCTGAGGGCTGAAGGCCATAACAAACAAAAGGCTTGTTGTGGTGTTGAGCTATTCTAAGAATAGCGTTCCCTCTTTGTTTCTGTCTCTTCTGGTGTTTCTCCCAAAATACTGGGGAAAAGAACACCGCACAGGAAGTTCCACTTGTCCGATAACCCTAATGTAACTCTACGAATAAAGCTAGTTCCTATATCTAATAAATACCACCTCTGCTTAAATCACAGTTCTTATCAGTTCTTTTAGACCTTGGTCCTCGATCTTTCATCAGTGTTGTCATTGTTACTACAAGGACCAGTATATATACAAGGGATTTAAACACAGTAGCACATTAATCCTTTTTAAATTGGCTGTATAGTCCCTACATTTTCACTTTGTGTGTCAATCTAATCATTTTAAGTTGTCTTCACACATCTTGTTTTCTACCCTGGCTGCTGTACTAATACAGCAGCCACAGGCCAAAAGTGATTTCTTGTTTACTACAGAGTTCTTTACAGTGGCATTTGGATATATCTTTTTTTAAATCCTCTGGAGCAGAGAGAGGATGTGTATATATATATATTTTTTTTTTTAAAGTTAAAGTTAAAGTCCAAGACAATGATAGGGGAAACAGTAACACTGATATTGCATTGCATCGATTTAGTGAGATAATGCCAGATGATCTGCCTATTTTAATTAGCTTTTTCATTTAAATATCCAAAGCAAATGAGATGAATAGGGATTGAAAGCGCTTTTCTTTCAGTAGATAATGACTTTTCAAAACACTGGTTCATTCAGATCCATATCTATCTCACACGTACCAGTCCCATGTGTAAAAAACATTACGCTATTGTCCTAAATTATCCCCACAATGGTCGGAACAACGGCCCTCAGTCCTCACCGTACAATGTGAACTCGTGTGCATGCCCACGGGCACGCTCATTTCAGTCCAGTGAAGTGTTATGCAACAGGGAGGAGACACTGAGTGCTGGGAGAGTACTTTCCTCTGCTCACTGGGGAATATCACACATTCTCACCGTGCATTAGTGGCCTGCTCTCACTCACACACACACACACACACACACACACACACACACACACACACACACACACACACACACACACACACACACACACACACACACACACACACACACACACACACACACACACACACACACACACACACACACACACACACACACACACACACACACACACACACACACACACACACACACACACACACACACACACACACACACACACACACACACACACACACACACACACACACACACACACACACACACACACACACACACACACACACACACACACACACACACACACACACACACACACACAATCCTGGATGTGGCCTTTTTTAGCGGATGCCCTGTCGAAGTGCGCAATGCAAGACGTCATAAAGGGTCAACAAAGTCAGCCCCGTTCCAAAGGGACCTCTAAGTTCAGAGAGAAAGATTCTGCTCTTTTTTGCCCAGATTTCATTGCAGAAAATGCAATCGTGTCATCATTCCGGTCATCAGTCACCAATAAAGAAACAATATGAAATGGTCCTATTTTAAGCCATTTGTTAAGCTAAATTATATTTACAAATCTTGTTATTCTGATTCTGATTATATTCCAACCGACATAATGAAAACTGAGAGGCAAATGATTATGTACATGTATTGTGTGTTCAGCTTTAACTGAATATTATGCAGCAGGGACAACTGCTCACCTCAACAAAAAGCCAATGGGATATTTCATTTAATTGTTGAGTTATAGTAGAAAACAGTCTCAGGGGCAATCAAACACAAATGATACTTCCACATTTTCCCCAGCAAACTCACAAATGAATAGCACCTTTATGATTTTTGAGGTTGTTAATTCAATTGGCAGAAGTAGAAAGCTCACTTTAGGCTATAAGCTAGCTACACCGCGGTCGTATGCTATAACTCACCTTCTAGTGAGAGTATTACGTATGTTGACATTTTCTTCTTTGGAATCGGATGAGATGCTTCATGGATAATGTACAGCAAGACATACAATACAAATGTTTGTACACACTTCAAAACAGTTATTATAATCGTGTAAGATCAGAGCAATGTGGTTGATTTGAATTGTATTATTTTAATGAAAAAGTAAGGAACTTGCAAGAGACAAAAGCAATTAAAAAATGTGGTCTCAAGTGTGGGTTGAATGCCGACATATTAACATAGAAGACATTAGAAAATGTTTTTCAAAGGCTGAGTGGTACTCTCGCTGACAACTTAGTCAGTGGGAAAGATGGTCAAGTGCCCCCTTACAAAATGGACTTTTTTAGTTTAAAGGGGCCCTATCATGCTTCTTTTTTTTTCTGTAATGTGATATATCTGTTTTTGTGCATGTTAATGATCTTCCAAATCTTAAATCGCAAAGTAACCTCCAGAGGGAGTTTCAGTGATATCACTATGTAACACACACTTCTTTTGACTAGCGCTCCAACAGATGGCACGTGATGGGCGGGACATATCTAGGTGGTGGACCAATCACAACAGAGCCGGCCAGCTAACCAATCAGAACAGACTGGGCTCTGGTTTCAGACAGAGGGTGAAAAGAGGTGCTGCAGCACAGGCAGTATGAGAAAAATAAAGAGCTTTTGAACATTAAAATATGGAAACATGTCACAGAAGAGGCACAATATACTAATATGAACCTGAAAAAAAGTATAATAGGGCCCCTTTAAGATGAAAGAGAAGATATCGTGAAATAAAATATATCTATAGGTTGCTGTTAAGTATGTAGTCAGAGTCAATCATGTAAACAGTTGCTGCCCACTTCACATCTTGGGAGCACATCCCACACTCAATCCCTTGCTGTTTCCAAAGGACGCATTTATCATTTCCCCTATAGTCATGTGACTGTTATAGCAGGGTTTCCCACACACAGACTATACTTGGGCGGGCCGCCCAAGTATATTAACGGCCGCCCAAGTATATTTTGCAACCCATTTAGTTTAAAAAAAAAAAAAAAATTATTCGCCCGTGACCACGACACCATCTGCGATCGATTCACTTGTGGACAATGATCCCTCGCTCTACGCCTCCTGTACCCAGTCCCGGACTGGCCATCGGGAGGACCGGGGGTTTCCCGATGGCCTGGCCTGTTAAGTGGCCTGCCTCACACAGGGTGACTGGCTGTCCACATGATGTGGCCTGCCGACATGGCCACTGTCATACAGATCATAAATCAAAGCCCTTGATTGGTCTCTGTGTGTCATTCAAGCTCGGGATAAGCTCAGCTCAGGTGAGGTAAAGGACTCTGAGTGTTTAGATAGTTAGCTTAGTCTAAGTTCTCAGTGGGTCTCAAACGGTTTGGTCACCATTTATGTAAACACATATTTCCATTTGAGAGGGTAGTGATTAGTAAAATAGGCATACATAAAAAGTTAACTAGGTGAAAAAAGGTAAGATACACTTTTAAAACTTATTGAGAGCTAAAACTAGTCTCAAAGAAGAGCAGTGGGGAGAGGAGGGAGACAGGAGAGGCTGATTCTGGAGCACAGACACACTCACAACTATAAATGAACCAAAAATAAATAAATAAACAAGTTTCAGTGTTTTTTCATATTGGAAATGGGATGTTATTGGTTATGGCCATGATTTTATGATTATTGAAATGTATACAGTTCTGTTTCATATAGGTGTTCCCATAGATCTAGTCTCTATATTCTGTTGGTCTGCTAACAAGCGACCAACAGTAAGGTTAATGTTAATGTTGCTGCACGTTACCTCAAACCCCCCCCCCCCCCAAGTATATTTCAGATCTGTGGGAAACACTGTATAGGATTGTGTTTCCAAGAGGGATGATTTGTTGTTGGTTATATTTCCAACACGTCTAGTGGGGGTGTGCAGGATCCGGGCTTTGCAAGTCCTTGTTGGTGTTGTAAACAGTCCAGAAACCCTCAGGTTGATGTGAAAACACTGACAAAGAGGTTTTGTGGGAAAAGACTCACACGTTATTTAGCTGTTCCTTCATCTAAATGGGATGTTTGGTGGGGGCCAAAGAAGGAATGGAAAGTCATTATTCTAAATCAAAGTTTTTGCTGTAATTCAATAATTTAAACCAGAGAGCTGTAAACAAATTTAAATTCTAACTTCATTATTTTGTCTGACTTATCTGACTTACCTCTTGTACATGCTTTGAAATTAATTTGACTGCAACTAAAATCTGCATTTGGTAACACTTTATATTAAGGTACACAAATTAACCATCAACTAGTTGTTAATTAACATGCATATTAGCAGTTTATTGGCTCTTTAGTAGTCATTATAAAACACTTATTAATGCTTTATTCTAAATGACCATATTCTACAAGTAATAAGCCATTAGTCGAGAGTTTTTCCTCAATAACCCTCTAATTAGTGCTTATTTATTGCAAGTAAGGAAGTTGTTGTACATGAGTTTTGGTCTTAATATGCGCCGCTCAATATGGTCCTAATTACCACAAGAATAGTAATTCTCCCATAATAACACTTAACAAATATGATCCCGCCAAACTCATGTGTAACAATATAAAGTGTTACCCTACATGGTAATATGTTAGAAAGCAGGTTTTTCTACCGTCGTATTCCAAAAAATGTAAAAGAGATTTGACACTGTCGGCTTGGCTCATTTATTCAAGTTTATAAAGTGTGGCACATAACAAAAACGGCGCCTGAGATGCAGAGAACGTAATCAGGGAAAATATCACATGGTTTACAGTATAAGAGTAAAAACAAAATATAGACTGTGAACTTTTAAAATAATGCACAAAAGTCCAAAAGCATAACTTTGTATACAAATTAGGGCCATCAGTCGATTCAAATATTTAAATCGTGATTCATTTGTCATTTGAACAATGACAAATATTCTCATGAATATTAAACACAACCTCTGAACATTACAAATATTCGCCTCAATTCAACCTGGAACCTCTCTCATACAATAATACAATACAAAGTGTGTGTGTGCGCGCGTGTGTGTGTGTACGTGTCTGTGTGATCGATGGAGCTATGAGCAACTCAAGAGGTGCATTCACACCGCAGTACTTTTCGCACAAAGGTTCATGAGAACTTAGTTCATGAGAACTCTTTTGTCGCGTTCACACCAAAAAGAGCCGGTACTAAAATGTGTTCATGAGAACCTTTTACCCGCACGAAAGTCCCTGCTCTCTAGCAGGGACTTTTTCTTGTGAGAAAAGAGCTATATTTCTGATTGGCTGGGCGGATTGCAAACCACGCCCCGTAAAACTCCCAAAAAGTTTTGTGAAGCCGCCATTTTATTATCCTCGTATTAGCATTATTAGCATTAGCATTAGCCCAGCGCAGAAACGCAGAGAGACTAACTTATGGCAACACAAAATAAAACATGGGAGCGGTGGAGATGAGGAGGTGTCGGCGTTCTGGCGATTTACTCAGAAGGCTTCAGTAGAAGCTGCTGGGAGTCCCAGCAGCTTCTACTGAAGCCAGTCCCCAACTCCGGGGACTTTGGGCGGCAGTATACGCCGTGAAGTGGTTTGCGGCCTGCCAGTAAACCCAAAGCAGAAGAAGAAGAAGTGACGTCAGCGGCTTCATTTGCCTAATCCACCCCCAGGGACTTTTTCCGGTGTGAACGCGATCTGTACTAAGTTCTGATGAGCTAAAGAGTTCTCATGAACTAAGTTCTCATGAACCTTTGTGGGAAAAGTACTGCGGTGTGAATGCGCCTAAGGCATATGCTCGAACGGAAGCTGCCTGGACGCTGAAATCATGTTGCGCGCACTATCCGTGCTGAGTGTGCTGACTTTTGCTGTCTGGCTTCCTGCATAAAGTCAAGTGCTCGGCGCAGTTGTCGGTGAAATGTTGCTCCTCTGTTTTCATTTAAACAGCTCCTTATATCCGTTAGCGCAGCTAGCTAGCACCAGATGCTAACAACAACAATACACGTAAGGTCTCTCTCTCGCTCGCTCGCCCCACACATACACACACCCTCCCGGTCCTCCCGATGGCCAGTCGGTGCCGGTGAGCGTGGAAGTGTGGTCTGCCACAAGCGGACGGCAGGAGCGGGGCTGTCAGCATCAGCTTGTAGATGGTATTTTAAACTCGAGGACAAAAAATACACATGCGTTAAGTTCATTTTAAAATGTGTGAACTGTGAACTGAACTAGTTCATGTCGAAAGTGAACTTTCCCAACACTGTCTGTGGGTATATATCTGTGGTAGTGTTGTCACGATACCAACATTTCAAGAATTGCGATCCCGATTATGTTTCGATACTTTTCATAAAAAAAGGGAAACGAATGTAATTATTGTGCTTTATTTCACACCAGAACCATAACCACATTGGTAAGTTAGCTAAAAAGATAGCCATATTATATTAGACAGTTATCATTGCCATTAATTGCCTCTGCAAACTATGAAAACCTTCATTTGTAACAAAATAAATTACACTGGTTTGACTTAGATTTGAGGGCATGGGCTTGAGCATGATGTAATTATGTTATCTATCACATTCGCTAACCTGTCTGTCTCTGGATGCCGGTTGGCGAGGTGCTTAGCCAAGTCTGATGTGTTGGCTCCCTTGGTTTGCAGGGATCTAAACCATGTCTCACAAACAGGCCTCGTGGTGTCCGTAGGCTTGCCCTCACTGTCAGAGATATCGCTAAAATACTTCCAAATTTCGCTTCTGGCGTCTTTTTTGTCAACAAGCCGAGGCACAGCGGCAGCTGCACTCCCACTCGCAGCCATGCTTCTTGTTTTCTCACATGCTCTGGCAGCTAGCGCGTGGCCGCGTGCACGAGAGAGGGGAGGCACTTAGAGAGTGCTTGAGAGGGGAGGGACTGCAGGCACGGCTGCAGGGCAGGGAGTGGAAGCAGAGCGCTGAACACACTCGGCTCTTATTAAAACGGCGCTTTCTCACCGGAGTACTTTCCCCGTCATTCTTAAAGTACCGATACTAATGAAACGGAGGAATCGTAACGTTTTTAACGGCAGGGTATCGCGGTACCTTTCAAGTATCGGTACACCGTGCAACACTAATCTGTGGGTATTGTCCACAGTAATAACTGTTACATGTCTAATATGTGTAATATGTCGTGTAAAGCGCTTTGAGCACAGCGCTCTAATAAAAATGTAATGAATTATTATTATCAATTCTGGCGAGAACTTGGCTACCGTGATGGCGCCACGGACGTAAACAACAACGCAACGTCGGAGCTCCATAAAAACAAAGCTGTCAATGCTGTCTGACCGTCTATTTGACACGATTTTCATATTTTTGAAGTAATTATATTGCTTTTGACAAACAAAAATATTGTTTTCTGGCATCACTTTAACATGTTACGAGGAAAATCTGCATTTTGTTATGAAGGCGCACGCCAAAAGTAAGAGGGCACAGCGCACCCGTTACCCAATTTAGACAATTCCCTGGCTATATATTTTTTCTAAATAAAATGTCAATGTCTGTATATTTTAAGAATTAGAAATCCATTGTTATATACATACATAGATACATACATATTATTGTATACATTATAGCTAAGACTGTAACAACACTGTTGTGACGAACAACTGTGCAATAATTTTACAATTGAATAATGTTATGACAGTCTGCTAGTTCACTGTTTTTGTAAATGTTCACTCACTCCTACTCATTTTATTTTCTGCACCGTCCCCTTTAATGCTGCAATGATATAAATGTCCCGGCTGTGCGATGCATAAAGGATTTATAACTCTGATGATATATTATGCATTATATTTGTGCCATAAATTGGTCCTAAAATAAGAAAAAGATATTTGTGTTCCAAATTATTCGCAATTATTTTATGGACAGTATATAATTCACCAAAAGAAATGCGAAAGGCTACATTTACATTATGGAAACTCTTCCTATTATAATATGCTTAATTCACATTCTTACACCTCATAGCTGCAGTAAAAAATGGGCTAACACTCTGGGAGGCCAAATGCAGAACTTCCTCCTGCTCAGAACACAGATAGCTAACTTTGCTAACTTTGGTCCGCCTCCCTTCTTATCTGACACTTTATGAAACTTTATAGCCACACACTTCTCTGTCATAACTCATCAACCATTGTCATATTTAGATTATTTCAGTCAGAGCACATCCGAATGCATTACAAAGTATCATTTCTGGCCTCTTTTGTCTAGGATAAATCATGTTGACCGAGTTCCTTTTTTTTTTTTTAATCACATAAAAGGGCATTTGGCCAAGAATAAGGAAAACACAAACATGTATCATCAGCAGGCAAGCATGTACAACACCACATTCCTCAGACTTAAATTCTGTGAAGCTAACGTGAAGCCCGACATTAGCACTCAAAAACACACGTGTGCAACAGTAAAGGGCAGCTGTTATGTAACTGGAGGCAGTGTTTATCTTTGTCAAATACCTAATTCACCCTGGTGTCTCTCCTCCACATCATGAGACTATCATCAAACACACACACACACACACACCATGTCCTCAAACACAGCTTACATACGGCAAAGACTCGTGAAGCAGCGACGGTGAAACAGCTAGACAGAAATATCAAAGCGGCACACAGAGCAGTTTGTGTGTGCGTGTGGAGAGAGAGAGAGGGGTGTATGAGTCACCTTGCTAAGCTGAGATCACTAAGGACATCTCTGTCTCTGTGCAGCTCATGATTATCACACACATATTCATGAGTGTGTTTGTGTGGTTGCTGGCGTGCATTCTTTAAATGATTATGTAATCGTCATATCCACAGGTTGAATCATGTTGAAATAGAACAGAAAAATGCACGCGAGTTAAGGTGAAGCAGAACCATTTGTCTTGGAGGATGTAATAATGGCACACACAAACCGACTCAAACGGACTCCCTTCATGCAAGAGATTTAAAAAACGGGAACATAAAAAAGGAACTAACGCAACAGTTAAGTCATGTTAAAGTTATGGATGCATGTGAGGGGGTTTCTTTAGTTGCACTCTGCCCCACCCAGACTAAAATAATAAGGGAGCAACACCCATTGTAGGAAAATAAAAGAGAAAACTAAACATTTGTAAAACCTTCCCTGGTTTTGACATAAAACATTTCACATCTTTGCAAGTAGGCAGTAAAACAAATGCAGTAAAGTAGATCCTTAGTGCTATCGCGTCTTGTTGCAGAGCTCCCCGCTTGGGCCTATAGGCACTGGAACTCATGTTAAAATGGCACGTGTTAAGGTGGAAATCACATGTTTATCATGCTTCTTTATCTATAAATAATGTTTACATGCCACTGCGCAGTGTATTTTATCATGCTCAATGTTAATATATTATGTATACCACTGAGCATATATTTTACACAACGTTACATGTCATTAGTTAAAGCATTTATCCAAGGCAACTTACATAACCTTGATACCATAGACCAGGGGTTCCCAAACATTTCACCCCCAAAATAACAGTGCTAGGGACTGGTGCTAGTGATTTGTCAACGGGGGGGAGCCTCGCTGCGGGGAAATTCTACAGATGGCCAGTCCGCCCCTGCAAAATGTCTATGCACACATTATTATTAATAATTTTAAAAAATTGGATAATTTATTAAAAAAAAATTTATCAATTTTTAATTTGTAATCATCTCGCGACCCCCACTTTGGGAACCCCTGCCATAGACATCTGGGAGCAATGTTTAGGGTCAAGACATTTGACTTGCTGACTGCAGGGGCTTCTGATCTGTAGATGCCCCTACAACACGTCGCCCCAAATACATATTTGATATTCATACTGTGAAGTCCATGTCACACGACCAAGGTTTGCAATACAAGCTTGATATTTTGATATAACCGTAACTTAAAGTAAAGTTCGGTATTGTAATATTAAGTGAAAAATAACTTGTACTTTAGAACACATTAGCTCACTTTAGCTAGCTAGTTTTGTTATTGATGTTATCAAACTAGCGTTGATGTCGCCAAACGACAACTTCAAAAAGTAATCCGCTAACATTTACGTTGGTTTGGGGGCGGCTGTGGCTCAGGAGGTTGATTGGGTCATTCACCAATTTCAGGATTTGACATTTATGTGTGAGTACGTTTGTAAATGACCATTATTCCTTGCAGCCCTTCCATCAGTTTATAAATGTGTGTGTGTGCGTGCATGTGTGTGTGTGTGAATGGGTAAAAGCATTAACATGTAGTGTAAAGTGCTCAGAAGACTAGTAAGGCGCCGTTTAAATTCAAGTCATTGGTCATTTGCCAATTACATAAAGCAAAGCTAGCTTACATAAGCTAACTCATAAGGTCAAGTTACTTGATGTTAAATATGAATTTACCTAGCGTTATAAGTTTGTTTACCTAATCTTATTGGTGAGGTCGTGAGAATAAAACCTTGCTGTATCCTGCTGAATGTCACTGGTGTTCAAAATATCGTACATCACTTCCTTCTGTAGCTCTGCAGCTAGACTCGTCTCACTAATTGCCGTTGGGATACATTAGCATTCAGTGCAGAAGCTTTTGTAGTCACTAGAAGAAATAGCAGCCAAGCCCTGCCAAAATCCATCCTGGTCCAGTTTAGCTGATCAAATCGCCAACCTCCCTGAGATGGGCATGCTGTGTGTCCTCCCCCAGGAGACAAGGGACCACATTGACCTCCTGTCCCTATAGTGTCTGCTATCCATTGGCCTGCCGTACCTCTGATATCACACAGATCCCAGCATTGCACACCAACCTTGCTGCTATAGACAAACATTGATAAATAGTACTTTCTCTTTCGGCTATCTATCTCTGTCTTTTCACAAAGCGCTTGCTATGCAGTGTGAGAGTCCAGTGGTGAGCTGCAGTGTTCGGTTCCACTGCAGAACGTGCCCATTTGGCTCATGGCTGGCTGGCTCAGACTGACACAGATACACACACTAATCCTTTATGGACATGCACACACAATTACAAACACAACAGATCCATATATCTGTGTATATGGATCAAAAACAAGCATTCAAATATGGAAGGGTGCACAGAGCTGGAACACACAGAGAAACAATACAAAGTAGACACACAGGGCTAAGGTGACCACACACACATAGAAAGTGATTAACTCAAATGCACACACACTGAGGTCAAGTTCTTAATGGTCTTAGTAAAAAAAAAAAATCATACAAAAAGTATCTGCAATTCCAAAATGAGTGTGCAGATGAGGATTTGTGGATTATTAGAAAGTTCTAGAACAGCTACTATCGAGGTAAGGCTGCTCAGTTCATGCTGGAAAATAATTGAATTACATCGGTTGAGCTGAAGTGGATTTACTCCCCTTAATTAAGGTTTTACATTCAAACAGATTTTGATCCCTACTTCGGCTGATCTCAGAACCAAATGAGTAAGATGTTGCAGCCCCTGGCTATGATTTGAATATACCCGAGTGTGTTATATCGCATCAGCGGCGCAAGAAGTGTGTGTAACTAGAACCCTGCACATACTTGCTTATCTAGGCCAGTGGTTCTCAGCCTGTTTAGCCTTTGAGTGACCCTTTGTCATTTGAGCATGCGTCTACATGTACATCATTCATCAAAGGTCACATTGCGTTGTAACGGCCCAAAACACTTCCATTGGGGAAACGATGCAAATATAATGCACTAATGTGCCGAAACACATTTAAATGAAGAAACATCTTCACCAACTTGACAAACATGCGCAGCTTTTACTCAAAGTACTCAAAACACAACGGAAACCAGGGGACATTTAAAAGTGATGCGCAGAGCTGGGACTAGACCACTTGTTCATGTTCGGGATTATACATTTGGCCAACAGTCACTGTCAAGTTATTTCAACAACGTGTTGGCATGACATACTCCGATATTATTGCAGATCTGCTGTAAGCTAGCTTTCTAACGTAGCTAACCTAGTCATTTCAATTCCTGAAAGTGAACAAGTGCTCCGGACCCAGCTGTGTGCGTCACTTTTTAGTGTCCAAGTTTAGGTCGTGTTTTGAGCTTCTTGCAGTGTTTTTTTTTATTTGCAGCGTTTTGTTTATGCAGCGCTTGTAGAACTAAGCACATGTTTCTTCAAGTTGGTAAAGCGTTTTCCTCATTTGCATCAGGGTTTCCGTTAGCCGGTAATTACCGGTTTTTAGCTGGTAACATTTATTAAAAACCGGTAAATTCAAAACCTGCCGGTCAAAATGTCTGGTAATAATTAGGGAGGCTCCGATCGATCGGCCGCCGGTCATTATCGGCCGATATTGACTCTTAATAGTTTGATCGGTGCTCTCTATAAAGGCCGATCAGGAGAGCTGGATCTGATCGATATGGACATGAACGCGAGTGAAGTGTAACCGGACGCGAGAGATCAGATCAGCTGCTGAGTCTGACCGAGACACGCAGCTCTGCATGATCACCTGAAGCCCCGCCCACTGTTTAGCGAGCTGCAGAGCTGCATGAGAAACTGACGTGCTGTCAGGAGAGAGAGGGAGGGAGAGAGAGAGAGAGAGGGAGAGAGAGGGGAAAAGAGAGGATCCGTTTCTCCCGTGTTATTATTCAAATGTAATGTAAACTTTTGAATAATGTACGTTATCTACTACAAGTAGTTTGTTTGAATGTAATAATTATGTTGTTTGTTGTTTGTGGAATCATTTATTGAAAAATGAATCTGAATTTTTCGATCTGTTACGATTATAAACTGAAGCAATATAAAAATGAGCCCGTGAACTGAGTTTTAAACTGAAGCATATCTGCTCATAGTCCGGTAATTACATGCTAACGGAAACTCTGCTACACAACTCTTATTATTATTGAAATATGACCGGTAAGTTTCAAATTAGTCCGGTAAAATAAATTCTGCCCGGACATTTGACCGGCGAGAAAAAATCCTAGCGGAAACCCTGATTTGCATGTGTTCTATTTACATCGTTTTGGAAAGGGCAGCGCGTTTTTTCCTTATCCAAGCGTTGTGGGCCGTTAACACATTTGCACGGGTCGGCCACCGTACGATTCACCGATCTAGACCAGTTTTCAACACTTGCAAAAATAAATAAGAAATGAACCATTTGCTGTTACTCACCAACTGCTGGAGCATCATACTCTTCCCCCAGCAGAATCTCTGGAGCAGAATACGCTAGCGATCCACAGCTAGTGGCCAACATTGTCCCTGGTTGGAATAAGTTGCTGAACCCAAAGTCCGTTAGCTTCACCGCCCCCTGCTGGGGAAAGAACACCACATTCTCCGGCTTCAGGTCCCGGTGCACCACGTGCAGCTGGTGGCAGTACGCCACAGCACGCACAATCTGGGCAAAATGGCGCTTGGCATTGCCTTCAGCTACGCCTCCCTCGTGGCGGAGGATGTAGTCGTAGAGGTCGCCCCCCTCAGCTAGCTCCATGATGAGGAAGAGGGTGCTGGGCGTGTCGATGACATCGTAGAGGCGAACCACGTTGGGATGCTGCACTAGTCTCATGCACCTAAAAAAGAATTATGCTAAAAGTAAGATAGTTGTCAGCGTAATGCAAACTAGGAATATTAACTTTTAATAGTTGTGCAGCTAATAATTCCATTTGATTTCTAAATATTGCAGAAAGTAAGAAATCGCGTTTATAATACTTACACATTATGTTCAGCACGGTAATCTCTACGTATTTCACCAATTCAATGATTTTAGAAGCGTAAATGCAATTGCCGGAAGTAAGAAGCTAACATTAGCTATCTAATTAGGTCACTTGTTAGCAACCGCTGGCAATCACCAGTGGGGTATTTACTGACTTATTTTCTGTCGTAGAACAAAGTGGGAACATCTCTTAAGCTTAACTTAAGTGTTAACCACTAACGACTTATTCAAAAAAACATTGCTTCAGGACTTTCTGGGTTTTATGACTCATTCCTGCACCACTCTATTCAGTTTTAAATTAGTATGGTTTACCTCACTTCCTGTAAGAGGTGGCTTGTTGCCATAACGTCAAGTTTTGTCTTGTCAATCATCTTGACAGCAACCAGTTGCCTCGTGTTGACATGACGAGCCAGTTTGACCACAGCAAAGTGGCCCCTGCCCAACGTGCGACCCAGAGAGTAGAGTCCGCTGAGATCCGAGCGACCGGGGCTGCTCCTGGGCTCGATATGTCCATCAGGAGCTGAGGTGGTTACTTGTCCAGAGGAGTCCATGTTTGAAACCAAGAAGGGATTTGAGGAGTAGCACAGGAGGAATTCAGGAGGAAGGGGAGAAGGAAGAGGAAGTAGGAGACGGGAAATAGTTGTGTCAAGGTGTCGGGGACGGAGGGAGGAAGGGGGGCAGGGCAGCAACGTTCCTCACTGGTAGGGAGTTGCCTAGAAGGACAGAAAAAAGACAACACAATGAGATAACATTACAGTGTTGAGGTTTTGGCCTTGGCCCGAAGGGAAAAGGGCTTAGATGAGGTCAGCTGCTGCTAAGAGCCTCATCCCTTCAAGTACTAGGCATGATTGAAAATTACCATCTTTTAACAAAGGCAGAGAAGCCAGGTTTAAATAAAGCAGTGAAGTCTAGATTGTATCTAATTATACTGCAGCACAATGACATGGTATGATATAGGGTAACACATATATATATTTTATTGTGTGTAATGTTGAAGGCCTGTGTTTCTCAAATAACAACCATCCAGCACAAATGGCACGCCGAATCAATACTGTAACAGGAAACCGTAATGTATGTATGCATGTGTGTGTGTGTGTGTGTGTGTGTGTGTGTGTGTGTGTGTGTGTGTGTGTGTGTGTGTGTGTGTGTGTGTGTGTGTGTGTGTGTGTGTGTGTGTGTGCAGGTGTGTGTGCAGGTGTGTGTGCAGGTGTGTGCACGAGAGTTTGTGTGTCAGTTTGGCTAAGAGGGTCAGAAGGTGGCATTAGACCTGATGATGTCATCACCAGATCTTCCCCAGGGTAACAAGTTCATCATCATCTTCATTACCATGGTGATCGATACAATTACCATTGTCAACTTCACTGCTGTTTTCTTTATCCTAATTGTTCTCGTCATAACTGTCAATAGTTTATCATCAATTATGTATCACTATATGACAGCATCACTTTCCATTAAAGACAACAGCAGGCTTTTCCCCACATGTTTAAATCCCCTCTCACAGCTCTACTGGGCCAAGTATACAGACTCAGGCCTCACCGTGTCAATATGCTCTCATATCCTTGGCTGTATACTTTTATCAGATTCACAACACTGCATGATCCTAAGGGCTGCTTCACTTGTGCTAAGGCCAGCTGTGCTCTACTTGGCCTCAACTGCAGTCAAGAGTCATACGCATGTAGTCTTTTTCCTGGCTGCTGCTCAACACCTCCAAACAAACCTCGCTGACATTGAACGCACCACAGTAATAACGCCGCTGTTGGACGAGATATGCCGTTATGAAAACACCTCGGTGCCAACTTACCATTGTTGTGCAAATTATCCCGTAGCCTCGAGCCAACGGGTATTTCTGTCATTCACACTCGGTGTCGCTGAATTTAAACGTAGAAGAAGACAGCGCTGCCCTCCCGTGTCCTTTCATAATACTCCATGTTCGCAGTCATACTTTTCTCATGACTGCCTGCCTCAATTCATTGAAGAGTCTCTAGCTCTGTCCGCGCGCCCGCTCCGCAGGAACACAAGAGTGGGACGGTACATATCGTGCGCGCGCCCGTGTGTACAGCTTGCTTTTGACGTCACTACATTCCTTCTCGCTCCCGCGGCGCAGCAGCAGCGAGCGGCCGCGCGCCTGGTGCGCAGTGAAGAGAGGAAAATGATTGAATGAAAGCTTCGGAAGTCCAAGAAATTATATAACTCACTGACTAGTGACTAATGTGCATTTTCCTCTGAATAGCAGGGATAGACAATGAGATGTCCCATAACATACTAACGTATATTCCCGAGATGCTTCTTTTATAATGACTTTAGGGCCACAGCGGAAATGAGGACCTAAACAAAAATAGTTTCTATTTATACCCCTATCTGCCTTTGAAATTGGAGTGCATAATGGAAAGTCACATAGCATTCCTGTACTGTCCCTATAGGGAGCTACAGTGTGCCAAATAGAATATATTAGTGACCTCATCGAGGTTTTGGTGTATGAACTGGTTTGTTATCAAGCCTAATTAGTTTATCTGTTTATTGGCCTTATGGCCAAACACCAACATTTACATTTTTTAATTGCATTAAATGTATTTTTGTTGTTGTTTGCAGCATTTAGAGATTCCAAATGGTTATTTTGAAAAGTCTGCACTAGTGGATGATCTCATCCCAGAGCTCTTTGTTTCATCTCAGGCAAGCTGCAGAATAATGGGGCCATCTAGTGGTCCTTTCTTTCTACCTTCCCTATTTTCTCTTTCTAGATTACTTTCTTAAAACTGTATTCCGATCTACCTGCAACCCACACACTACAGAGAAAAACGGATATGGTTAGGTATGAGACATTATAATTGTTTTACACTTTATAATACAAGCAAAAAAATTCACTAAATTGAGCGTATCAAATGCCCAGTTGTTCACATTATCAAAATAAAATAAGGTACCTGACTCAAAACATGTTTTGCCTTAAAACCTTTGAGACCATTTGACTGACTGAAGCAATGGGCCTGTTGTCTTAACCATCAGTTTTGTGACATCTGACTGACAATTTCAACAACCAAAGCAGCCTTGGACTCGTACATGTTTACACCATACAGCTTTGACACAAGTCTAAACAATAGGCTCATCATTTAAGATGTCAGCACAGAATATCTTGTTTACAAATATTTGTAAAATATCATAATTATTTTCAAACTATGCATTCAATTACAATCTACAAGTACAAACATTGACTTACATTGCCCTTGTACTTAATTGTTTCTTTGGTGCAACATGACATATCATATTTTCTCTCTACCTTTGTAATGAAGGTGGGTGCTTAGATTTCCATTGTATCAATATATTTTTGCTGCTGTCCTTATTAATAGTATTTATGTTCTTTTGGCAATTCTATTTTTACCAATACTTAATTACCTTCTGTTTTAATGTGATCACTTTTACAGTTATAATAGCCAAGAAGTTAGGCAGCACATATGATCTGCTGAATGTATTGCATTCAATTGCATTTCCATGTCAAAGGTATCTTTGTAAGGTTTGCAGTGTGGTACCACTTTGGAGTAAACCAGGACTGAGCTCATATCAATTAATACACAGACGTATTGGGACGAGTAAATCTATCCATTCATTTTTACTAAAGTGGCAACTTCGCTTTACATGCTGGTCCGGAAAAGGCTAGTTACAGATTTTGCGCAAAAAATACATAGAAGAATATACATTTTTTATTATTCTTTCTTTTTCAAAGTTTTACATGTGATAAATGCATACATTTTGATACTTGCCGTCTCTGATGGCATGTTTGTTTATTAACTAAGGTTACCTGGTACGAGATACAAATAAAACATACAGTAGAGTCAAAACAAACACATATAATGGCCCCTAGCAGGAATAAAGTGCAACATAAATATCCAAAACAAAGGTTGGGCATTCTCCCAAAACCCATATTCTTTTCTCTAACCTAAATAAACAAGAGCACAAACCAAAAACAAACTTCATTTACCATACAGCGACACTTGCTACTTCTCTGACACATAATCACCCATACTATAATTTTGCAAGACTTTTATCAAATGTATATATAGTGTATTGGATTTTGTATCCAGTGGATTTTGTAAGAAATAAATACACATAAACCATAACAATGGTTAGGGTTCCTGAGAAGTAAAACTCATGATATAAATATAAAAAGCTTAAATTATAAGTTAAAATCAGCTGTTATGTTGCTACAGCTTAGTGCTGCTAGGAATGAATGATGCAGCTCTATAGCTTTTTCAAAGTGCATGTGCATAGAGCACAGTGCTTTTGATTGGATCCTGAAGTAGCACAAACAAAGGTATCCCAAAATAAAAAATCAGTCTCGCCCTTTCCCAGCACAGTTGTGCCTCCAGCATCACTCAGAGAATCCTTTCACCGTCAGCAGGGCCTCCGTCAGCCTGTCTCTCATGATCTCCTTGGAAGAGTATATGGGCAGGGTCAGAATAGAGTGACAGGTCAGAGACCCAGGGAAGTGCTGATCGTAGGTCTGACCGCTCTGGATTTGAATGAGTTGAATATTCATCTTGACCTCGTCCATGCCAAAAATGGGAACACCCCTAAAACCAGTCAGGAACCCTGAGGAACACCCGGGTAGAAAATAGGAATCTTCAGGTTAATTTGGATGAATGAATGGATGAGTGATTAATAACAATAATATTAATACCTATACCAACTGACATGATTTGGGATATTAATTGATAGGCTGCTTACATTAGGTTTCGATTTCATTAGGTACTTTGCAATACTTACACAGGAAATCTTTCTTCTGGTCTTCTGTCAGGTGCTCAAACACTTCCCAAAACATCTGTATGGTGTTGTAGCCTAGTCGTAGATCCCAAACTGTGTTCTAAATTCAGGTTAAAAAGACACATCTGTTACAATCTTTGATTTCTAAAAATCAAGCGAAAGAAAATGTAAATCAGTTGCAGAGAAAACAAAAGGATCTTGTGTTTGGAACAGTACCTGTTTCAGTTTTGCCCAGTCATAGACCTCCTGGCCCACGAGCACTCGCTGCAGCTCTTCTGGCCGGAACAGCTTCACCGCATCCTGGTCACACACCATGAAGAAGCCCCGCTTGAACTCCTGAAACACACCTTCCACTGATGTGTTGAAGGCATGATTCACGTAGGCATCCACAAACTCCTTCCTGTTCAGCAGATTAAAGTTCCAAGTCAATCAATATTTATCTGACACCGAGCCACACTGGGTGCTTGTCACAAACACAACTGGAAATGTTAATATTCTAAAAGTCTTACCTATTTTGAGCTGTCACTGGCTTTTCAGGATTTTGGGGATCAAGGTCAACCTCTTTCTGATCCCAGTTGATCTGTTCAGGAATCAAGAAAGTGAGCAGGTTAGTAACATCACTGCAACATGTTTGAGTAAGAAAGATGAACGAAACACACTACTGGTGATCCTTAGAGTAAAACACCTACCAAAAACTCTGCATACAGGTTTTCAACTTCATCATCTTCAGAGTCTAAGATGTACTGCAGACTCCTAAGAAACAGAAGTTCAACATTAGATCTGAGTGATACATTGTTTTTGTTAAAGTGACCTTTGCTGCTACATAATATTTATTAAATATATTGTGACCTTTCAGGAATCATTCAAATCAACACAATGCAACTACTAAATGTAATGCAACTATAATCTCAGACTTGATTACAATTGTTTGGCGAGAACTTCACGATGTACAAAGCTGCAGGCGAATGCCAATCTGGCCTTCTTGCTGTTGGACTTTTAGGGTAATAGAGTTGGGCAGAAACAAGTCCTAAAACCCGGAAATAACTTAGCATTTTTCAAATTCCGGTTCGATCCTCTCGACGTCAACATTGTTTTTCAACGTCTGAAATAAGGTGTTGGGTTAAAACAAGCCTAAGAGATCTTCATGTTTTGTTCTCAGACATAACAAACTTCAGTAAATACCCAACTTGTGAATATCCTAAGCTTATATTACATTACATTATATACTGTATGTATCATAAAAACGGCGGTTGCTAAGAAAGAATAAAAGAGACTACGAAACATCATCACATCGAGACAAGACCACTTTTAGCTTAGCGTGGTGAACAAAATGTGTTAAGTATTATAAATGTATGTTTGGCCACAAAGCTTATTTTATGCAGTATACCAACATCAAATGGAAAAATCCCATTGCTTTTTTTGGAGGGACCAATCATTTATGGGTTGGCCTACAAAAATACATCAACTGTACCACCATTTTCAACCATTTTCGACCAGCTAGTTCTTGATTTTAATACATTTATCACAATAATTGCCCTGTGGACAGTCCATATTTACAACATTTGTGTATAAGTTACCAACCGTAGGGTCGGTTAATCGCAAAATACAGATGTATTGTTGCATGATGTTGCTCTAAAACACCACATTTGTGTAATGATAAAATGTGGATGAATACTGACTTTCCAACACTCGGGCTGAATTCCATCATATCCTCCAGTGTGGGCTCTACACCCAGCAGCTTCTTGAACAGAGCCAGTGGGAATTGTAAGTGAATGATACACTGGTTGTACAAGGCCAATCCACACAGAACCCCAAACAGCAAGCAGTTTGTCTTGTCCTCATCTGTTGCCTGGGTGGATAAGAGATCAAAACAATGAAAAACCAGGGTGATTGATTTAATTTATGTTGCATATTTTATTGCTGCTTATCATTTTTAGCAGGAAATCCATTACATAAATGGAACCTTGAATCTATCTGAGTGAGGACATAAGAGCCTTACCGTGGAGCGGAACCAGGCCAGTGTTTCCGGGGTGTTGAACATGAACATCTCGAATTTGTTTGACACCATACTACGAAATGAGTGGTGAAAAAGGTCTCTGTTGGACACAAGTGTGATCGTTGGGTCCCCATCGAAATAGACCTGAGAGACAAATATTAAGATTCTTCCTGTGAGGTTACATCACATAGCATTTAATTTTATTTCGCTGCCATTTTTATCAAAAGCGACTTACAATGAGTGCAATAAACCATGAAAATAAAACTCACAACAGCAAGAAACATGCAGTAATAAGCTTAAACCAACAGGTCTCAACTAGCCTAAATATTTACCATAAGTGGCTTCTTCAGCTCACTGAGCGGTGCAGCAGCCAGTTGTCCGAAGGTGCCTTCCAAAAGTGACTTTCGCTTCAGCTTCAGTTCAAAATAGGGATTTGTCAATCCATAACACCAAGCCCTCATTGTCTGTTGTTCTTTCTAAAAAAGAATTGAAAGTAATTTTTTATGTATACTTTGTATGCGTCATGTCATGCATTGTATGGCATTATTTAAAACTGCATTTATTTTGGGGGCAGCGTAACAAGCTGTAAAAAAACAGCATGGACATATTAAAGAGTTGTTATTGAAAACTTGGCAAACAGTAGCCAATTTAAACAACAGCATACACAGAGCGTGTAGCATTATAATCAATATTAGCTTCTAATTGATGCTTGAGTAAAGGTTCATAAGAGTAAGGAAAGTACAATGAGTCAGTAAAGTTATGGACTGTGAAACCAAAACAATAAGCTAAAAGGCTCTAAAAGCTGAGGGTATCTGATGATTCAGGTGATCGGTGAGGTTGCCATTGAAAATGACCCCCTTTCTCATTGCACATTGTTATTTGATTATTTGTTTATTTAAAAAAATGATAAGTGCAGCTTTATAATGAGATTGATAATGTAAATAGGTAATCAGCTTTAAAATGTTGCCACAAAGAGTGGTGCAGGATCAAGTCTCAAAACCCGCTAACTGTTTCCTACTTCTCTTTCCCTCTTCTCAAAGTCAACCCTGAAATATATGTGGTTTACTCACGCTGAAGAGGTTTTCATTTTCATGTTTTGTTCTACGACATAAAATATGTCTGTAAATACCCCACTAGTGAATGTCCAAAGCTTTTATTTGTCGAAATGTGTAAGCATCAGAAACGTGTGTTTACCACAAAGCTTTGGCTTCTGTCGAGGGAGCCCTTGTGGCGCTAACTCCCCAGTTACAAATACTGATATCAGTTGACAACCAAAATGAAATTGTTTCTATGAATTGGTTCCAAAGAAACAAAGTTCCAGACTCAAGTTACCTTAGCGCATACATCGATGTCAAAAGCAATTTTCTTTGATTTCAGATCCATCACAAATGGGAAATTGCAGATGATAAGTGGCTGATCATCCGTATCCTGAAAAAAAGAGTCATGTGAGTAATTTACTTGATGATCACAGATATTTGTGTGATTACTGATTGGTTAATATTTGTTTACCTTGATTTTTGACATTGACCGCCAAAGCTGAACATCTTCTTGAAGAAAGTTTTCGCTGAACCCCACACAGAACGTTTTTTCTGGGAGTCTCTTACTTCCTGCGATTCTGCTGTTGGCCTTTAAAACAAGTATAATGAGATCCAGTTCATTAAAGAGGAAACTATGGTTATCAATATTTACAGCAAGAATAAGACAGTTGATACCAGAGGTTGCGCTCGACTTTTTCACTGGGGGAGAGCACAGTCGTGAACTGTCAACGGGAGGCGGGGCGCACGCTCGTGAACTGTTAGCGCTGTGTTATGCATGTCCACTGCACCACGCAGGAGTGCGCACAGCGTAAAGCCAAAACTCAGACATTTCAATGATTTGTACGGCAAAGTTGGGTTTGGAAACGGTATCATTTCTTTTTTGGCAGGTATGCATAACACCGGAGCCTCGCTGCGGGGAAACTTTGGCGCTGTTCCGAGTTTGTTCTAATCCGTCAAAATGACGGACTGCTTTCAGATTTTTCCGTCATTGTTAAAAAAAATCCATCATAGACGGAAAATATTCGGTTAACGCGACCTCTGGTTGATACTCACGTTGTACATCAGCTGGAGGACTAGGAGCAGGTTTCTGACTCCTGAGTTTCGAGGAACAGGCTGGTTGGACAGGATCACTGAGAGGGCCTGCTTCCACACCTTAACATGTTTACTCATGGTGGAGGATGGCAGTGAGGACCACCAGTCCCCTGAGGAAGACAACAAGGAGATTTGCATTAATGTTAGCGAGCAAGTTAGACTCTATACAAGGACCCAACTTATTGCAATTAACGTAAAGCATCTTATTTTAATGAAAAACAAAAAAGTGTTTTTAGGGGCTGTACACATGCTGTGGGCATTTGGTGTTTGCTCTTATACTGACGTGTTAAGAGTTACAGCTAAATGTACCAGCTGCTCACAAAATGAATATATGGGAGCATTCACACCAGCCTTTTATAGTCCGGTTAAATCGAACCCTGGTGCGTTTAGCCGCTTGGTGAGGTTCATTTGGGTCGGTGTGAACACAGTCCGAGACCTCTTAAGTGAACTAAACAACCGGACTCTGGTTCGAATAGGTGGTCTCAGAATGCTTGCTTGCGAACTCTGGAGCGGTTCATTGCTGGTGTGAACGCAGTCCGCACCAACACATAGGAAGCGTAGTATTTACGTGTCACACAAACGCGGATGTCTTCAAAAATCTTTAGCGAAAGAGTCTTTCAAGACATCCGCGGTTGTTTTGTTAAAGAGTGAAGCAGAATTTTTTTTCACGACACTGTGTCTCAGGGCATCTTAATCTTTAAGAACCTATTAATGTGTTATACCAGATTAACGGGAAGAATTTCAGCTAGCTGACGATACAAACCATTTTTACCAAAACAAAACACAAGTCTCATAAGAAGCATATAAATGACCCCTGAGCGAAAAATGCTAACACACTTTGTCACAGAACTCAAGATAAAGATACCCTTATTACTTATCGTAGCTGCACATATAAGATATCCGATTAAAGCTGAGGTTCCACAGATTATATAGGTATATATATCATCACTGAGCGATCTGAACTCACGACAGGGGAAGCAAACACATACATCACAACATGTACCTTTACGGAGCTTTTACGGGAGATCGTCTCACCGTAGCTGTCAATCTGATCAAAACACGTGTTCAATGGCATTAAAAAGAGAAAAAACGTGGCTGAATCAGTTAATCCATAGGTTGATAATGTGCCTGTCGCTTTGAAAAAATTATTTATAATCCATAATTCCATTTTTATGTAAAAATCGGAGAGTAAAAGTTAGCTGCTAATGGTAGCCACCAGAGTTATCGTAGCTTCCGGTTTTGGCTATGCGTCACTCTCACTCCTTATTTGGTAATGTGTGTGTGTATGTGGGAGTTCCCCTCGATTCCATTGGCTCTGACGGTTAGAAAGAGATGTCAATCATCAAAATCGACCAAGGGGGGCCAGAGATATGGAAAATCCACCCAAATGACCCCAGAAGTGGGGTTTTTTGTGCTAAATCTCTCTAAAAAGGTAAAATTTCACTTGTTTTGCTATTATGTTGTAGTTTGGATTCCTAAAGCTTTTAGTATACCATCCCATCATTCAAGAGTGGTTTGCACTATAAGTAATTATTATTTTTGGGCGGACACAATAATTTACATTTTTTTACTATGTTCAATCTGAATTTACTTTAAATTTACATCTACATCCAACTCACAGATGTAACCTTGCTTTGAGAAAAAAGATTATGAATTTAACCCTTTTAGAAGGGAAGATATGGCCCTTTGTTCTGGGAATGTCATTTTCGAGCCTGAGACCTGAAAAACAGGCTCAGGGCTTAACAGGGACGTTGTCTGATTTTATAATCATATGCCGCTAGTGTCTGTTGATCTCCAGATTAACAGCATGAGAATAACCTGCCGAAAGTGCCGATGCTCCATGGCGGAGGCTCCGGTAGAAATTGTCGGGATTTGCGTTTTTACCCCCTTAATGTCTGACCAATGGTTGAACAGCATTTCCGAGCACATGACTTGTGTTTAAAGTTTATAGTCCGTTTGAGTTTTGCCCGTGTGAACGCAAACCGAACCTTCCAAAAAATTAAACAATGTAACAAACTGTGGTCTGGTGCGCACCAGAGAAGCGGACTATTAGGTGTGAATGCACCCTAAGGGGACACACTGGATAGATATTAAAGTCAGGGTAAGGAAAGTTCGGCAAAATAAAAAACTTCAGAGCATCTACATGAACACATTGGTAATGAGGGCGCCTAAAACAAGGCACTAGCACGGCCCCGAAAGTTACACAATAGCATGCACTGCTTAGTATTACTGTAACTCCCATTTGATTATCATAACAATTGCAACAACTTTTCCCTTCCGTTTTCACCCCTTATTCCTTGCACTCCATTACAGTACATGATTATTTGATACATTTAAATTGAGCGTGTCAAACATTCAAACAGGTATTTCTGACTGTACCTATGACCCGACGGCTTTCAGCAGAAAGACTTTGTATGGCAGCAGCCACCGCGTCGGAGAGCTTTGTGCTCGACTGCAGTTTGTATTTCTGGATCACATGCAGGAGCTCATTGAGAATCAGGAAGATCCTCAGCCCCTCCACTCCCACTGGCTCCTCATCAAGGGAAGGAAGCAAGTGCAAGACAGCTTCCTCAACCTGTTGAGGAAAAGCAACGCGATAACTGAGTAAAGCATTACGAAAAGGTTTTGAAACTAAACTTCCCACTCTTCCATGTTTATTAATGCTCAACACTTTTCAATTCATACCTTTTCCAAAAGACCATCCCTCTTTGCCAGTTTCTCAAAAGCACATTGCACAAGCGCGAAGTTCAACCCGTGGTACTTAGGAGAAGTCCGGAAATGTTTATCTTGGCTATGGAGATAAACAGTGAATAAATGTTATGTAATTCACCATATTGGAAGGAATAATATATGATGCCCAGATTATGTTTACCTTTGGTCCATGAAGATTTGATTCACACGTGATGCAGAGGAAAACGTCCTGCTGACATTCCTGAAAGGTTTTAATATGGTTAGTCAACAACATTGAGTGCTTGCAGCCAATAGCTATCATAAAACTAGAGCTGTGTATTGGGAATAATCTAGTAATTCCATATTAATTGGGATAAAGAGGGGTTATTATTCAATATCAATTTAAAAATGTTTTACTGACTACCACCATTATGCTTTTTGGGGTTTTCCCTTTCCTGTAGTGTGTTATATAGGTTTTTGTGCATGTAAATGGTCTCCAAAGGCTAAAATGCCAAGTTCCTTCCAGAGGGAGTTTCCCTCCCCCCCCCCCACAACCTAAAACACCTCCATTGGATTCCTTTATTTTTTTCTGTAACATAATGACATCACTATGTAACACTTATGTTTCTATTGGCTAGCACTAGCACTCTAACACATTGTACGTGATAGACTATCACGGGACATCTTTAAGTGGTTAACCAATCACAATTAACCAATCAGAGCAGACTGGGCTCTGGTTTCAGACGGAGGGTGAAAAGAGGTGCTGCAGCACAGGCAGTATGAGAAAAATAAAGAGCTTTTTGAACATTAAAGCATGGAGACATGTCCCAGTAGAGACACAGCATACAAATTAGAGACCTGAGAATGAGCATGTCATGGATCATTCAGTACAGAGGGAATTTCATTTGCATTTATAACGCAAAATAAACGTAATAAATGTGTGCAACACATCTATGCATGTTAGCTATCAATAAAAACCCAATGTCTTTGAGAACACAGCATCACAAAATATAATATCGCAATATTCAAGTGTAACAATATTTAATTACAACCTAACATGATATAAACCATTAATATAATTATATATACACGATAACTGCTACTTACTGTTGTTTCCTTTTCCATGATCTTGAATTGCCTTTAGAGAGCCATTTGTCAATCAGGCCATCAATAGAGTCCTGTTTTACATTGCTGTCAGTGTTTGACTCCTCTTGAGCTTCCTGTTAACGAAATAAAAAATACTTTATGTTTGGCTCAGGAAAACGTCTTAACATGTATCATTCATTGGTGTTAAAGTATTATTAAACCTCCAACCATTATGATCTGTAGTGTATTTGTGTTGGTACCTGAACAGAAGTTGCAAACGAACAGTTTCCTCCCGCGAAGATGTTTCTTATTTTAGGACCATCAGTGATATCTGGAATAATAATATAATAAAAGTTATCTTTCTTCGAAATACGTTGACATGAAACCATGCCATGTGTAATGTATTGTAGGCATTCAGTCAATTTAACATGCTATTTTCCCTTTAACTACTGTCACTCTTGTAGGCTGCGGTAGGATTTGAGGCCTGTTTTGTTTGACTTATACTGCCTGTAAAGAAAATGTGTTTGTATCTTGAGCAAAGTACATGTATGGACTAACCATGTCAATAAAAGCAAGGAATAGAGAAGAGGGATAAAGGAAGGTTCCTGAAAGTGAAATGGCAGCCATGATAAGAGCTGAGGGAATTCTGTACAGTAAGTGATAAAGAAATAAGGAGAATCTTTTACCAATGGAGGGGAGATAATGATATCCCACAACTCATTGTAGCAGCAACATTTTAAGATAAATTATTAAGGAACAGTCATAGGACCTCATAAAAAAAAAAATATAATAATATAAAATGTATATATATTTTAAATATTTTCAAACAATAGACATTACACAAAATGTAAACCCTCTTTAAAATAACTTGCAATAAAAAGTTACAATAAAATAAAAACAGAAATATTAAAATATTATTAGTAAATAATAATACAAAATAATTAAAATCAACATAATACAATTAAAAGTATGTAATGGACACGGGAAATCATCCAAAAGTTTCAACAGTTACAAAGCTGGTAAACAAGAAGCTATCCAATCCTATCTTGCCTTTAAATTGTCTTCTTAATTATAGATAATCCTATGTTTTTGTCTGTTACAATAGTAATAGTTTTTTTTATGGTATATTAGACAAAATGTTTTATAAATATGTATGACATTCCTAACTGGAATTAATAACTTATAACTGAAATGTAGATACCCTGTGGCATTTGAACAGGTAGCGGCACAGACGGAGGACTCTCCTCTCCGTGTCCCAGCTGCCCCTGCTCTCCACACCCAAAGGAGTAGACCCTCTTGGAGTCCGTCAACACCAATGTGTGATGTCTGATTGAGAAAACAATAATATAGCACAAAATGATTATAATGTCAACAACAAAGGCTTTTTCTTGAGTTTTACAGCCTCCAAGCCCCAGTTCAAATCTCAAGAGTGCTGTAACAGTGACTTTCTTTTGTAGGCCAACCCTTTAAAAAGCAGAAGACAAAAATAATGTATACTGAATACCTTGAAAAATAAAAAGATGAATAGCTGATCATACTCTCATGGAGCTACTGTATGCAAAGTTAGATTCTCTATAATTGGATTCAACCGTCACAATTAGATGATGTCAAATAATAAAACATTGTTTGAACTGCATTGGTGCTGAGTTCAGAATCTAAATATTGCGTGTTGTACCTTCCACAGGCGATCTTGGTGACCTTTGCTCCCCAGAGCTCTGCAACAAGCCGAGGTCGTAGTTCATCTCTGAATGAGTTGTGTCCGAGCTGTCCATGTTCACCAGAGCCAAACGTAAACACTGCACCGTCCTGAGGAGGCCACCAGACAACCATCAGTCTCAATGTTGTTTAGTTTCACATCTTTACATATCTGTGTGACTGGAAGTTAGTATATCATTTATTTTCTCACAAAGAGCTTACTGTATTAATCATCTTTTCTTAATGTTGCCTTTGCTCCCATCTTATTCTCAGAGTAAGTTTGAATATACAGTATTATATATATGATATCTGAATAATAATAATTTCTGATTGGCTCTTGATAATGATCAACTTGGCACTTTCTGCTCATGTTCAACCCATGTAATGTATGAGTAAAGTAAGACCTTTCCACAAATAGATCCTGTACTTGTGAAGTAGTATTATAAATATATATATATGAGCGTAACATATTTATTTGTATGTATTTATTATTGTTTTCTGTTGAGTTCTCATTGTCTTTGCTAGGAATTAGAAATATACACATGCATACGGTTACTATATAAACACCCTTAGTAACAAATACTCAATCGCATAATTATAACAACAAAAATACGTTATTTTCCTTTTTTGTTTGTTAGGCCTTTTTGCTGTCTTATAATGGCTATTGTTTCTGTCTTCTCCTTTCTATTGTATGTCACTTCTAATGTATGTGTACTGCCCTTTGTACTAATTAAACAAAAATAATTTAAATAACTTCACACTACTGGTTGTTCTTTAAATGTTGCCCAATATAATTTAAAACATATTTCATATTCGTATACATTTATATATCAGGAAATCACAGCTTTTTATGTCCAACCTTAGTTAAAGTAGCAGTGTGGTCCTTTCCACAGGAGATGTGAATAGTTTTCTTTGTGTTTAGGTTGTGAAGAGGAGTTGGTGTATGTCTGTCTGTAGACAAATAAATATAAATTCAGTTTTACATCTGATAAGTATATATTTTAATAAATGTAATATACACATAAGTATTTCTTCTTTCTACCTGTAGTGTCTCCCAGGCCGAGCTGCCCACAGTGGTTGCTGCCCCAGCTGAACAGCGCTCCAGAGACAGAGAGGGCGAAGCTCTGCCCCCCCCCTGCAGCGACCTGCACCAGGGGGACCGCTGACAGAGAGTTCAGGTGTTGGGGGGATGTGGCGCTGAGCTGCCTCTCCCCCAGACCCAGCTGGCCCCCGGAGCCTTGGCCCCATGTATACACCTGACCATCTGTGGAGAAAACACTGTGACTTCTTTGGACTTTAATGACGTATGTGCTCTAGGCTAACTTCTTTCGAATCAATGTTTTTCCAGGAGAGGTTTTGTTATTATAATTATTATTATGACCAATACTGGATATTTTTAGAGCTGATACCGATCTAGATCAGTGGCCGCATGACTGTGAGAAAACAAAATGATTATCACAAAACTCTGTAAAACTTGTGTTTTAACAATTTTTTAGGAAGATATTTGTTATTTTAATTATTAATATTGGAGTCCGGCTAACACTGATATTAAGGAGTTAAATGATACACTGAACAAAAATATAAACGCAACACTTTTGTTTTTGCTCCCATTTTTCATGAGATGAACTCAAAGATCTAAAACATTTTCTATATACACAAAATAACCATTTCTCTCAAATATTGTTCACAAATCTGAAAAAATCTGTGATAGTGAGCACTTCTCCTTTGCCGAGATAATCCATCCCACCTCACAGGTGTGGCATATTAAGATGCTGATTAGACAGCATGATTATTGCACAGGTGTGCCTTAGGCTGGCCACAATAAAAGGCCACTCTGAAACGTGCATTTTTGCTTTATTGGGGGGGTCTGGGGGAGTCCGAAAACCAGTCAGTATCTGGTGTGAGGGGTAGGATTAGGGTTAGGGGTAGGGTTAGGGTTAGGGTAATGTTGTGAATCGAGTGGCCTGTGTTCGTCGTCCATAACATACGCCTGCCCATACCATAACCCCACCACCACCATGGGCCACTCAATTCACAACATTACCCTAACCCTAACCCTACCCCTACCCCTCACACCAGATACTGACTAGTTTTCGGACCCCCCCCAATAAAGCAAAAATGCACGTTTCAGAGTGGCCTTTTATTGTGGCCAGCCTAAGGCACACCTGTGCAATAATCATGCTGTCTAATCAGCATCTTGATATGCCACACCTGTGAGGTGGGATGGATTATCTCGGCAAAAGGAGAAGTGCTCACTATCACAGATTTTTGCAGATTTGTGAACAATATTTGAGAGAAATGGTTATTTTGTGTATATAGAAAATGTTTTAGATCTTTGAGTTCATCTCATGAAAAATGGGAGCAAAAACAAAAGTGTTGCGTTTATATTTTTGTTCAGTGTATATCACATTCATAGTTTATATATATTTTTGTTGTTTTATGTATAAAAAACAAATGCTTGTAATGTGTCTGTTACACCATGGTGTCCTATGTTGGTAGTTTTTATTTTGGTTTAAATAATTAGTGAGGTGGCTATTACATTTCTTGACACTGTATTTAACCACAGTGACTCTAAAGTGTTTGACCCGGTTGAATGACTGTGTTGACAGCTTTTAGAGCTTCCTCTAATGTAAGAGCGCTCTGTTGGACAAACTGTGTAACAACATTATTTTGGAATTTTCCAAAAGTATATTTTCCTGCCATATGTTCAGAATAAAATATGAAAAACCTTCCATATTGGAAACCAGGGGCGGACTGGCCATCGGGAATACAGGGAGTTTCCCCGGTGGGCCGGTGCTGTGTGTGGGCCGGAGGGCCTAAATCCTACCGGCCCACATTTGTAAGTGTTCGGGCCACTCCCTTTTTTTTTTTGCTTACCTAAATCTTACCGGCCCACATTTGTAAGTGTTCCGGACCAGCCCAGCCCAGTGGAGTGTAGCAGGGAAACGGGGGCCAGGGGGAGTGGCTGTACGGCTGTACCCGTAGGATATGCTTTTAACCCATCCTAGTACCAGGAGTCTAGTACTAGGAGCAGTGGGCAGCTATTGTACAGCGCCCGGAGAGCAATGGGAGGGAGGGGGGAAGGACGGTGTCCGGTGCCTTGTCAAGGGCACCACGGCAGGGCAGGAGGTGAACTGGGACCTTTCCAAGTAGAAGTCCACACTCCAAATGTAGGTTTGGTCGGGGACTTGAACTGGCGACCCTACGGCTCACCGTCCAAGCCCCTACTGACTGCCATATATTTAGTCCCTAATGCTGCTCTCAAAGTGCACCAGATTGATGCATTTAACTTCAATATTTAAAAACAAATCTTCCCGGGGGAGCTTGCCCCCGGACCCCCCTAGAGGAGGTGAGGTCCACCACCTGCCCACACCCCCTGTTAAATTGTCTCACCCACATTGAGGATGCTTCCTACGCCCATGTTTTATTCCATGTGTCAAGTCAGGCAAATTGGGTCGAAATGTTATTGCATCAATGATCTGTTAACATTAAAATCACTAAATATATGCTGTAACTATTTTGCTCTTGGTAACTCAAGGGCTCAGGTAATGTGATTACTATATGAATAATTGTCCAAAATAACATAAAATGCATAGGGTTTTTTGTTAAGTTACACTTTTTCCCCCCAGTCCGCCCCTGTTGGAAACATGTAGGCTGATACAGATATATCATCGATGTATGTCCTACTGTACATATCTGCCTTCATCTCAGCTACTACTGGACTTTGCGTCAACTTTTACAAAAATGTATTTTTCCACTAAGTCAAAACAACAAAAGAGAAAAACAAAATTGAGTAATGGTACTTTTAAATGCAGTGATTAAGCTGAATGTTAGACGGTAAAGAGCTACATCTCTTCACTGAAATACTAGATGTGTTTGAACGACAGAGATTGATGTATTGCCTATAACTCTGGTGTATATCATTATTTTATAATTTGTGTTTGTGTCATGTGTTTTCAGCAGTTTATTGTACACTTTACTGTACCTTTCGACAAGGCTACTGAATGCTGGCTCCCACAAGCAACCTGAGAAACCTCTATGTTACACAAAGCTGCCAAAGGCCTGAGAGAACAAGAAACACAAAATAAGACTGATGGAATACCAAGCAATAAAGTTGACTACAGTAGCATGAATCCGACATATATATTTAGTAAGACACATTCTAAAAAAGGTAATATTATATAAATGGCTCCTTACCTTGGAACGAGACTTGTGTCCAGACAGAGAACTTGTCCTCTCTCAGACAGCAGTGTGACCGTATCATCTCCACAACTCACAGCCTTTATCTTGTCTTTAAACTTCACAAACTCTGAGAACACAACACAGCAGGTGGTTTTATGGCAATGTCAATATTGCTTTAAATAATAAACTTATTTTTGTCAGAACTTTTTAAAAAGGGAATATAACTCACTCTGTTCTCCTCTGACTCTTCTCCCATCTTCGCTCTCCTCGGTGCGGATAACGGAAGCCTCTCCACCCCCCTGGATGAAGGCGAGCACAGTGCGACCCGCTGACAGTTCCGTGATGTGGACTCTGTTCAGGAAGGGGACTCCATCAGCTGTTGAGATGTTAAAACCATCTCCCAGCTGGCAGCCGTGCTCTCCCCATGAAAACATGTTGCTTATGCGTCTCAGGATCAACCACAGCTGCTATTTATGACTCTACAAATCAAAAACGAAACTAAATTAGTGACGTATGGAAACACTGGAAAACAAAACTTATAATATCAACACACTGCGAAGAAACGAAAACAAAACGCCCACTGAGTCAGAGGGAGGAGGAGCTTCACCACTTCTGAGGTAAACGAAACCCGAAAGTGAAACTGGAGTTCATGAAGTCTGTTAATGTGCAGTCTACAGCAGGGTAGAGATAAGGGAGGTTCAATGACTAAATGGAGAAAATAGATTACAAAACGTACAACTCTGTTAGTAGGATGAAAAGCACAGCAGATACAACTCATTATCTTAAAAAACAGCTCCTTATGTCCTATACCTTCTTCTACTACGAGGCATTGAGATCATTTAATCAAAACAAGACATCAAAATCATTTATGCAATGTTGTCTTTACAGAGATATAAAATATTCAGAGATCGGAGAAGTGCTCAGATCGTGTACTTAGGTAAAAGTAGAAGTGTAGGAGTACTGTGTTAAGTAAAAGTCCTGCATTCAAAAATCTTACTCAAGTAAAAGTACACATTGAAGTCTTGGCATCAAAATATACTTAAAGTACCAAAAGTAAAAATACTCATTATGCAGATTGATCCTTTTCAGAATAATATATATGCTGGTAAAGGTGCAGCTTGAATGACTTTGTATACTGCAGGGTAGCTGGTGGATTTACTCCACGTGGAACTAAAGTCTGATTTAAGAGTTGATTATATTTCACATCATTCATCCACATCTGCAAAGTAACTAAATTAGGTATTAAATACATGTAGTGGAGTAGAAGTACAAAGTAGCATAACATTGAAATACTCAAGTAAAGGACAAGTAGTGTACTTAAGTACAGTCCTTGAGTAAATGTACTTAGTTACTTCCCACCGCTGCAATTAAGTAAGGAAAAGAGCAACATATAAATAAACTTGTTTCCTTAACATAGTTGGTGAAAAGATAACTCGGAGCAATGCACCAACAGTTTACAAATATCTGTATACCTTCGAGATACAGTCCCATAAAGTCATTGATCCACCTGGAAAGAACCAAACACCTTGAGAGGATGGGGGGGTCCTATTACTAAAAAACAGCTCCTTATGTCCTATATTGTTCCAAAACAATGGTGGTTTGGAACACTGGCCCAGTTCATCATGGCCTTGTTCTAATAACTTGATTACGTTGTCACTCACCTACGCTGTCATTGGAGGTAGTCGCAATTTCTACAGGCTCGCACTTACCTGTTAGCATCTGGCATTCTGTTAGCATCTAGCAGCATCTAGCTCTCCTGCTTACAAACTTTTAGCCATCCCTACTTATACAAATAGTAGTTTTAGTTGTCTGCGATCTGCGGAGGCCTACTCCCACCTGTCGAGTGTGGCTGTACTAAGGTGTTTTTCCCACGGAGACGTCGCGAAGAGACGGAGCGGCTCCACCTGTTGCTGCATGCGATCTGCGATTTACGGAGGCCTGCTCGTTGCGAAGAGACGGAGCGGCTCCACCTGTTTGCTGCCTGCAATATGCGATCTACGGAGGCCTGCTCCCACCTGTAGAGGCTGTACTGGAGAGGTTGTTACCCCGGAGTCGTCGCGGGGGGGACGGAGTGGATCCACGCTTCGGGCTTGGCCTGCTTCCACCGGGCGTGTGCTGCTGTACGCAGGAGGATTTTACCACCGCTGGGGCCTGCTTTCCACCTGTCCTGGTTCTGCTGTTGCAGAGGCCTGCTTTCACCCCGGGGATACCACGGAGGGACCGGAGCGCCTCCACGCTGCTGTTTTACAATTACCGGTTGCCTTGTCATAGTCAATCTGCTCGACAAAATATGTTTGTCTTTTTTATTTTCCTGCGATGATGGTTCTTCAGGACTGCTTCTTAAGCTCTAATCACACTCTCGCAGACTTTTCCGGTTTTTCTAAATTAGATGACTATGTATTTGTGTCGTTTAAGAGGAAAAGATGCCTGTTTTTTTTGTTTGTTATTACTGTCAGGAAATGTACAACCTAACCCTGGTCCGCCCAGTAGTAATAGTCAGATCGCTACTCCTGCTGATTTTAAAGCTCGGTCTGGGTTGGGTTTCATCCACTTGAATGTGCGCAGTCTGTTAGGTAAACTAGATTTTGTCCGTATCTGGGCAAAATCGACTGACGCTGATGTCATTGTCTTATCTGAAACATGGCTAAATAAGTCTATTTTGGCCTCTGACATTGCCTTAAATGGTTTTAATGTGTATCGTACCGACCGGCCTAATAAAGGTGGTGGCGTTGCCATTTATGTTAAGAATAAGTTCAGTGTAACCACATTAGTTTCCAAATCGATCAGTAAGCACTTTGAATTTTTAGCCATAAATATAGAAGTGGCAAAGGGTCAACAGGTCATGGTCGTGGGCTGTTACAGACCCCCCTCACCTGTCAAAGACTCCTTGTCTTCACTAGCAAATCTTTTACCACAACTAGACTACAAGGAAATAGTGCTACTTGGAGATTTAAACTGGGACTGGTTAACTGAGGAGGATTTTAAAAACCTTTGTATCTCTTTGAATGTTACTCAGATTGTTGACAGTCCTACTCGCCCAAATATTAAGTCTCCTAATAAATCCTCCCTAATTGATCTCATTTTAACTAATGTTCCCCATAAATATTCATCTGTGGGAGTATTTGCAAATAATCTGAGCGATCACTGTGTTGTAGCTACAATTAGGGACACTAAGGTCCAAAAGGTTAAACCTCGCATTATCATCAAGAGAGACATAAAACATTTTGTGGAGCAGGGTTTTGTGCATGATCTGTTTGGGTTTGATTGGGGTAAAATCGATCTGTGTGCTGATGTGGAAACCGCATGGTCTTATTTTTATCTTGGTTTTATGGAGATCATTGATAGACATGCACCCCTGCGTACATTTAGAGTAAAGGGACGAGACAATCCTTGGTTTTCTGCTGATCTGTCCAGTCTCCTTCATGAGAGAAACAAGGCCTGGGCAAAGGCTAGGCAATCAGACTCAGAGGTAGAGTGGCTGCGTTTTAGGCAGCTAAGGAATAGCTTCACTTCAAATGTCAAAAGTGCAAAGTCGAAGTACTATCTGTCAGTTACCACAGAAAACCTAAATAATCCTAGGAGATTTTGGAAAGCAATACAATCGATATCCACCGGTGAGATCCGTAATGAGCTATCTCCGTGCCTTACCACAGCATCTGGCACTATATCGGACAGGGCTACTATGCTAAATTGCTTTAATGAGCATTTTGTGTCCTGTGTCATCATCGTTTTTATCATTTTAATGCCATTGAAGACCAGTTTAGACCAGACAAAGAGGAAGGTGAGCCATGTTAGCCTAGCGCATTAGCGCTAGCGCCACTTGTTTTGATGTACGTTTTTGTTGATAAAGTCGCGAGTTTGTATCTTTCAGTGTTGAGGTGGGCACCGTTAGATTCTGTGTCTTTACGATCATAAACAATGTGTTGGATGTGCAGCTAGGATAAGTAATAAGGGAGCTCGGAGTGATTTTCGGTGCAGTAATAGGTTCGCATTTTTCGCTCGGGGCTAATTCAGAGGCTCACTGTAAGAGGAGAACAGAGTAGGCCTATGTTTTATTTTTATTTTTTTCACAACAGTTGTATTTGGATGGAATGAATACCTATAGTGATAATTCAAAGTAATAAAATGATTTTTACAGTGAAAAAAAAAAAATGGAACTGATGGTTCCCAAATTACCCAGAGGTGAGTCCGCTTGGACTTTATTTTTCTAAACCTCTCTAAAAAGGTCAAATTTCACTTGTTTTGCATCAATCTTGATACAGGGTACTTATTATATATTATAGTTTGGATTCCTAAAGCTTTTACTCTACTAGCCCATCATTCAAGGGTGGTTTTCACTATAAGTAATGTTTTTTTTCTAGGCGGACATTAGAATTTACATGATTTTACTGGGTTCCATCTGAATTTACTTTAAAATAAAAACATCTATATTGATTCTGACACTTCTACATCCAACTCACAGATGTAGCCTTGCTTTGAGAGAAAAGATTATTAATGTACCCCTTTTAGAAGTGAAGATATAGTCTTTGTTGTGTTCGTGGCATTTTCGAGCCTGAAACCTGAAAAACAGGCTCAGGGCTTAAGAGGTTAAGTGTTATTATGGGAAAATTACTATTCTTGTGCTACTACTGCCTTATTAGGTCCATATTGAGCGGCGCATATTAAGACCAAAACTCATGTACAACAACTTCCTTACTTGCAACAAATAAGCACTAATTAGAGGGTTATTGAGGAAAAACTCTCAACTAATGGCTTATTACTTGTAGAATACGGCAGTGGCGAACCGTGGCGATCACAACTGGACCTTCTGTAGACACCCCCCCCCCCCCCATTATAATGTCCGTCTTTTCACTGAATTTTCGTCTTGAAAAGGGTACTCACAACAATTCCGCAACAACTTCATCTTCACCTGTTTCACTTGTCATTTCAATGTTAAAAACAATAAAACGGCATGAATTGCTTCATCGCATTCATTCTAGATCCTCTGTCTCGAGCCAGTTAACTAGTGGGCCTTCTAGAGTACCCTGGAACCGAGGGGAACTCTGAAAGAATACGCCCATTGGCTACAAATCAATATCTGATTGGTTGATCAAACTGTCAGTCCAAACGTACGCTCTCATTCAGTGCAACGGCCAGGGCATTCGATCAAGGATGTAGAATACCTTGGTTGAAGGATATTCTACCCAGAGACCCAGAACAAGATCTGATTGGTTGCTTTCTTTTCTAACACAAAATCACTGAAATGCGTAGTGCATGGTCCGCGAAGGACAAACAAATCAACGTCACACTGTAATATTACAGATCAACAACACAGATACGATTCTCATTTATTCATTTTATATACATTTTATTTATATAATTAAATCGATTGTTTTGTTTGTTTTATCTGAGTGTTCCAGGGTATTCTCTGAATACCTTGAAGGCCCTGACGGTTCGCCACTGGAATACGGTCATGTAGAATAAGGCATTAATAAGTGATTTATAATGACTAATAAAGAGCCAATATACTGCTAATATGCATGTTAATTAACAACTAGTTGATGGTTAATTTATGTACCTTAATATAAAGTGTTACCAACATTTGTTACATGGTTAACTTACCAAAATAATAAAATAAAGTCACACCCTTATTCATCTTAGAAGATCATGTAATACTTAAATATGTATAGGGCGTTTTTCTGAAATATGCATATATACATACAACATTTTGGAGTATAACAGCGTTTTTGCTATTAGGGAAGGATTTCTGATATTAACCCACCACACAATACATCCTATTTATCAAGAATTTCCCAGCCGTACAGTTTGTTAATAAACAGGTATAGTAGCAATACTACAAAGGCTGCTACTTGGTTTACAAAGTGCTCTATGACAATGTTAAGTCTTCTGTTCAGACCAGACACCTTCCGAGTTCAGTCCCAGCATCTTTAAAGATGATTTTGTTGCTGCTCAGAGCCTCGGTCAGCCTGGTCTGCATGATCTCTTTGGTTGAGTACAAGGGCAGCTCCAGGTCCGAGAAGCACGTATGTGCTTTGGGGTAGAACTGGTCAGGGGGGCCTTGGACTTGTTGATCTTTGATTTTCATCTTGAACTTCTCCAGGTCAAGAACAGGCACCCTTTCAAATCCGGTTACAAACCCTGGAGGAGGGAGAAGTGGTAATCAGTGAGTTTTTGCTTTCTATTTGTTTCTGTGAAATCCTTGTTGTTAAGACCAGCACTGCTCTTCCTATAAATCAGACCTGAATGATTTTAGTTTCATTGTGCCTTGCTGTGCCTTCCAACTGCATGTAGAACGTTTATTTAAGTGGGGAGATTATGGACACACCGGCCAATAAAACACCTGATAACAATGGGGTAGCAGAATGTTTTTTGGAAAGCAAATCATCAAAGTATACCCCTCAAACTATCAATTCAGTTTTAGTTTGAGAGTCTTTTTCTAGTTGAAAACTTTTCTCAATAAAATACCTTTGTTGCCCTTTAGACCAACGGTTGCTTATTGTTTTGGACTGTATGTATTCCCGCTCAATAGAGTGGTGCAGTGTTGACGTGTTTTCGGAGGCTTGACAAAAAACAATGGGATTTTCCCATTGGATTACGATATATTACAGAAAATGTGCTTTGTTGTAAACCCACATTTATGATACTTAACATGTTCTGTTCGGCAGGATAATCTCCACATATTAACACCACTTGAAGATTTATGAAGGGTAAATGTAACAGCAGAAATAATGATATATAATAAACATATTGCTATAAACAACATCAAATGTACATGGCTGTGCATCAACACTGCTAAGCTAAAAGCGGATTTGTGTTGGCGTAATGACGCTTGCAATTGATGTATTCCCTTGTTAGCAACCGCCATTTATATGACACATAGAAGCTTAGAACAGTTGCTGGAAGTAAAAAGCTAATTAGGCTATACAACGTACATGATGGTCACATGCTGCACAAAATACGACACAGAAGCTGACGCATGTTTGACTTTGACAAGACAAGGCAACCAGAATTGATAATATGCCTGTAAGATGTGGAAGAAGTCTTTCCGGGTTTTAGGACTCATTCCTGCACCACTTTAGTGGCTCATTAGAAGAGTTTAAAGCAACTATAAGACCTTTTATTGACTCCAAGCAACCACCAGTTACATAACTTACCAGATACTAAGTGGACATTGTAAATGTAAAACTTTCATGAACCATCGACATTAATGCTTCATGAAAATTATAATTTGTCATGTTTTGATATTTGAAATCAGGTGCTATACTTACAAAGGAAAGCTTTCTTCTGATCATCAAAAACCTCCCAAAACATCTGTATGGTGGGGTGTAGAGGGGTCGTGTTATACTCCCCCTCATAAACTGTGACCTAAATACAGTGAAACAGACAAATACTTCTTGTATATTTAGCATTTAAATCAAGCATAAAAGGATGGGACAAATTTAAGAGAAAACATGAGTAGCTCTTGTTTTGGACTGTACCTATTTCAGCCTGGCCCAGTCATTGAAGTCTTTGCCCACCAGCACCTCCTGCAGCTCCCGTGGTCGGAACAGCTTCACCAAATCCTGGTCACACACCTGGAAGAAGCCCCGCTTGAACTCCTGAAACACACCTTCCACTGATGTGTTGAAGGCATGGCTCACGTAGGCTTCCACATACTCCTTCCTGTTCAGCAGATTAAAGAGATCAGGTTCAGATCCTGTCAAACTATGCTCTGACAGGAGGATATTGCAATCTTTGCATCATTTTCTTCAGCCTGATTAAAATAAGACTGAGCCGGGGCTGATTATAGTGTTACACATACCAAGACTGATGTAAATGAATCAATCAATGTATTAAATATCTTTTTACAGGTTAGCGGCAGAAAGAAATGATTCGATTTTAAAGGTATTTCCTAGCAGGTAAAAGCAATGAATTCTGAGAAATTCTGTCTACAAAGTTATATTGTATCTTTAAGCTTATTGTTTTAGTCATTTCTCTTCTTTTATAGTTCTCTACAATATAAGCCTTATGGTGCGTTCACACTGGATGCAAAGCAACCTTTACAGGGCCACATGTAAGGTCAATGTGAAGCTGCAGATAAATGTGAAGTCGCCCTGGGTGGCGTGAATCAAGCGAATGACGCGGCTATAACGGTAGCTTAGCCTAGCCTGATCGATTCGAAAGCATACATTTTAAACGTTTTTAGTCCCATCCCAAGATGTTGATTTACATACTATTTAAGATTGTAATCTGATGACAAATAACAAAACACTCTTGACCTGTCAAAGGCTTCTCAGGATTTTGAGGATCAAGGTCAACGTTTGTTCCATCCCAGTAGATCTGGTGATCAACAGAAAAAGGTGAAATCACTGCTTTGGGAAATAAATATCTGTTGTCAGATCAGAAAGAGGATGAAGACTGTAAAACACATACTGAGAAATCCAAGTCGAGGATTCCTATTTCATCATCTGTGTAGTCTTCCAGAATGTTCTTCAGACCACTTGAAACCCGATAAAAGGAATTACACTTAAGATTTTAAAGATGCTTTACAATGTACTGTATTATGACCAAAAAGCTGCACGTCAAACGCAAACTGTGTGTGATTTAAATGAGTTTCCTTACTTTCCAACAAAGGAGCTGAATTCCATCATATCCCCCAGTGAAGGCTTCACACCCAGCAGCTTCTTGAACAGAGCCAGTGGGAATGGTAAGTGAATGATACACTGGTTGTACAAGGCCAATCCACACAGAATCCCAAAGTGTAGGTACCGCTGGTCCTCCGGTGCTGCCTGGTGTTGTTAGGAGAGACAATTTTCAACAGAAAAGTGGAGAAATACCAGGATGACAATAATGTGTGTGGTATGATCATTGGATCCTTTTTATCATTGCATACATATCGTCTTACTTTGGATGGGAACCATGCCAGTGTCTTGGAGTCATTGTACATGAACATCCCGGGCGGTTTCAGCTGAAACCATCTCGTGAAACACTTCGTAAAAAAAGTCTTTCACGTAGCCAAAAGAATCGTCCCAGCGGGGCAAGTTTCCATCATAGTAAACCTACAAGATGAAAGGCAAAACAATGATACAGCAGCTCATACAAGAGTCAATAAACAATGATGCAAGATCTTTTGTGTGACTTTACGCAGAATAAAACTACATGTTTATTACCGCAAGTGGAATCTTGTAGTCACTCTGATTTATAGAAGCCAAATGTTCAAAGGTGTCTTTCAAAACTGATCCTCGCCTCACGTCGACTTCAAAAACCACGTCTTGAGGCATAGGGAGTCCGAATTCCCAAAAAGAGTTCCCAGAAGAAGGGTGGCTGTGCTTCATTCTGGTACACAAGACAATTACAGATTTAATTTCTTATTGCTTATTTTAAAATGTTTCTGTTGTGTAACTGACAGCTTACTTCACTGTGTTTGTCACATGGAAAACACATACTCATCAGGCAGAGCTGATACACAATGAAAAAGGTTTACGTGGACATTTCTTGACCTGACTTTATTGTGTGTGAAGGCGTATTCTCATGAGGTACAGAACAAGGCTTGAGTTACCTTGGTGTATTCAGCATTCCGGTCAAAAACATATTTCTTCGAATCCAGGTCCATCACAGATGGAAAGCTACGAAGGATAAGTGGCTCAGTATTCTTCTGAAAGGGAAAAAACATAGGATATCGTGTTTAGAAGTGTGTGTACTTGAGTGAGTGTGTATTAGAGTGAGTGCACTTTTATTTTATTTTTACCTTGCTTTGTGACCGTGAACGCCAAAGCTGCAGATCCTGAAGAAGAAATTCTTTGTTCATCAACAAACAGAATTTGCTTTCTGGCATCTGTTGAGGTTCTGCAGTCCTGCGGTTTGCCTGAAAAACAAAATGTTTTAGGTGAAAAGTAAAAAATGAGTAGGATTACTGGTTCGTGCTCAATGACATTCGTAACAAGTCAGCCAATAACGGATACTCACATTGTACATATACTGGAGGACAAGTAGCAGGTTTCTGACTTCTGAGTTTCGATGAAGAGGTTCGTCGGATAGGATCGCTGAGAGGGCCTGCTTCCATACCTCAACATGTTTACTCATGGTGGAGGATGGCAGTGAGGACCACCAGTCCCCTGAGGAAGACAACATGGAGAAGATATGCAGTCATCAACATCAGTGAGCACGAAACACCTGAGCAGATATCAAGGACCTTAACACATTCAACGATGTTTAATGTGTTATCAAATACTGATGCTGATGTGTAAAGGTGAGGTTACCTATGACCTGGAGGCTGCCAGGCAGCAGACAAGTTCAGTACAGCAGCAGCGATCGCCTTAGCGAGCTTTATGCTCTTTTGTGGAGTTTGTGGGTCTGGATCACATGCAGGAGCTCATTGAGAATCAGGAAGATCCTCAAACCCTCCACTCCCACGGGCTGCTTATCGAGGGAGGGGAGCAAGTTCAAGAGAGCACCCTCAACCTGTTAGTTTGAGAAGCACAGCAAGGGATAAGTACGTATCAGGACTCTTTGGTCATTCTTGACACTTTAGACAAGTTTAAGAGTAATTATAGAGTTAATCTCGCGATGCCATTTTTACTAGTTACAAATAGTGAACATACTGAAGGTAGATAACTTTGAAAGATAAAATCGTTCATGCACTTACCCCGACAAACACATTATCCTTCTTTACCAGTTTCTGGAAAGCAAGTTGTGCAAGTGGCAGGTTCAGGCCACAGTACTCTGGTGAGGTCTGGAAATGTTCATCTCTGCTAAAAACACAAAGAAAAAAAGACCATGACCATTCCATTACTCTGTGAGACTTTACTTAGGCACTTTGGTGCTTTCAGATACATGCTAACATCACAACCCAGTCTCACGGCATTTCGTCTATTGATTCGTGTTCACCAACATGATTTCCCCCTTTTTTTCGTGTCACACAGAACGATTTTAAAAGCAATGTATTTCTATTGGTAGTATGTTTCGTGCCTGCAGCACGTCTTTTTGTCCGTTCGGGTCTTGGAAGACCGGAAGCTGTGGGGTTCATAAAAACATGTTCTTACTCAATATCAAGCAACGATTATTGTTTTTATTTTAAATCGTATAATATCGGACTTTTTTGTCATCTGTGAGGAAAAGAAATGGGGCTCAGAGCCTCAGAATACTGAAATCTGTATTTGTTTTAATCTTTTTTTCCTTCTAATTTGTTATTATTTTCTAAATAACACACTGTTATTTACTCAACAATAACACACTATTATCCTTGTTTTTATTTATTCGTTTAATTCTATAATCTTGGGCTTTTTAGCATGCTTTTTAGCCGTAAATAAAGTCACAGGAAACAGACATAGGCCTACTGTATAAGGGACATTTCGAGCGATACACACCACAAACCACCCACTGATCAGATTACCCAAGATCCTCAGCTTGAAGCTCGTTGATTGGATGTTTTAGCCGCAATGCATGTTGGGATATGATGTTAATGCGATATGATATCCGAAAACATTTAAAAAAATTAAATAATACTTTATTCTGAGTGTTCTTGCTTTTCTCTTTGAAAGTCATCACATAACGGCATTGTAATACACGGTTCGGCTGCATTAAATATTACACATCTGCCGTAGTTCTGTATTTATAGAGCCCTGCTGAGAAGACCTCTGGAGAACTGCCGCCAAAACTGAATATGTGACGTGGATCATAAATATATCAACAATTAAACAACATCTTGCATTTCTTTTCACAAAATACGTCTCCTTGCAGTATCAATAGTAATTCGGCTGACTTTTATATTTGATCCAATTGGTTATATTTACACCATAACGGTGCACAGCTGATAGAAAAGGAAATATATTACTGATTTTCTTTGAATATAAGAATGTAAATACTGAGTTGAGGGAGTCAGAGGATTTGGGTGATGGGAGACACATCTATGGAATCACAATTTCAATAGCTTACCGTTAAATGATGGATATACCTTTCTGTCTGTGATGTTTTACAAATCAGATATTAATGTGTAGAAGTAAAACATGAGAAATAGTATAGCAATATCCTGTACAATTATGTAAATCATGAATAAAACTAGTAAATTACAAATCTTCAGATGTTATACCTACATAAGTGTCCTACACTAATAATACAAAGTTATTAGTATGCTGTGTGTATCTTGTGTGCAGTGGTTAAAGCATGTTATTGAATTATTTTTGTTGAATAATGTTATTTTTGTTGAATAATGTTATTTGATGAAAAAAATATTAAGAGTACATACTTTTATAGGGCGAAAGTAGAAGGTCAATGATAGAAATATACAATATCATGAATACTTTAGGTTAAGGTCTTCTTTCAAATAAGAAAAAAGCTTAGGGGGTATCTATCTACAGATAGATATATTGAGCCTGACAAAGTACTTAACGTCTAATATATTGCTTTCCTGCAATGTTAACTATGTTGAAGCACTTATTTTAACTGATATTATACACATTAATTATACTCTTATGTATGTAGATAGAATAAGAAATGTGCAGAATTTGACAGTTTAATGGTGGAGGTATATACACATATTAATAGATGTCTTGTAATGCACTGTTGCATAACTACACTGTAGTTGTGTATGATATGTCAATAAACCTTAGAAAATCTTGGGATGTGCAAAATAGCAATTATATACAGTTTTTAATGAACTATTAGTAGAGAATAACGAGTAATTAATATACTTTATAGAGATCTGCAGATAAATGTGTTGTCTTCTCAAGCACCAACTATCAAATATCTCTCCTGATTGTTGGCACTTGACAATCACCTTTACCTTAATTTTACTCAGGTGTAACTGAAGTCTGCTTTAAGGGTAGTTTATATTTCACATCATTAATCAGAATCTGCAAAGTAACTAAAATAAATGTAGTGGAGTAAAAATACCAGGTGAACCTCTGAATTGTAGTGGAGTAGAATTACAAAGTAGCAATGAGCTGTCATGTGGGTATATATTAATGCTGCGCATTATGGAGACAAGCGATGTTCACCCATTTGGTAATTACATGTTTTAAATGTGTACACACCAATGTGTTTCCTAAATCGCCTAAACCTCCAGGGCTGTGCACAGTTTAATACTGTCAACTTCTAATTTTGGGAGAAACAAAAACGTCTTTTAAAACCGTTGTTCCGTCGAGCTCCCGCTGGATTTTATCATCCCCAATGAGATTTAGGAACGTCGTCACCTCCTCGGTCGACCACGGTGTGCTTTTCTTCGACGTTGCCATTTTTGTAGCTCCTCCGTTTACAAAAATGCTGTTTATAAAAATGCTGCAAGCTTGCTTCTAGATATATATGCGACGCTAGGGATGATCTCGCGCGCGATCTTGTGACGATTCTCTCTCTGACCAATCAGCAGTCGAGAGTGTTGACGTCACTAGTTCAGCCCTGGCCCTGGCCTGATAGGACCACGATGTTATGGGGCCGGAAAAAGAGGGAAAAAGTACCCGCTAGCCGGTGCTACGCTATATGGAAAGGCCACCAAAAACTGGCCTGGCCGCTTGAGGACGGTTAAGCTGCAGATACACGCTTTACAACATCAGGAGGATGCGTCCCCAGCTGACCCAGAAAGAGACGCAGGTTCTGGTCCAGGCTCTCGTCACCTCACGCCTAGACTACTGCAACTCCCTCCTGGCTGGTCTACCTGTTTTCTTCAAGTTTGTATTTTGTTGGTCGAACGCACTTATTGTAAGTCGCTTTGGATAAAAGCGTCAGCTAAATGTAATGTAATGTAATGTTAAGGACGCTTAAACGTGGCTACCCGCTGCAGTGCGCCATAAAAGAGATCAAACAAAAAGGACAAGACAGACTGACTTCAGAAATATACAGACATTTATTTACAAATACGTTTACATTTGCATTGACATTTAAAATTCCAAAATAGAAGATATTAAAGGAAACAGATTTAGAAAATATTATTTTACGCTGCATAACTTAGCATAGGCAAAGTGTGTGCTGTTGTCTTTTCATCTGTATCATAAATATACATGAATAAGATCCGTGCACACTTCAACAGGTGTAATGATTTCACTTCGCCGAGCAGTCGTCACAATCAGTATGCTTCATCACACTCATCATCCTCATTATTATTATTATTCATCATTATTTACCAACAGGAACAATCATTTTGGTTCTTTTTGAAACATTTTTGTCATATATAGTTATTATATAAAAGACAGAATTCCTACTCCATGATACCTTAAACATTCAATATCATCTGCAGTGTGCGCAAATTAAGACAGAGAGTTATGGTTTTGAATAACCCAATATGCATGCTGCAGATAAAAGGACAGCCATCTACAGATGAGGATTAGGGCCACATGTGAAATTATTTCTGAGATCTGACCAAAAATGAAAAGAAAATTCTGAGTGAAAGGTCAGAATTCTCAGATTTGATTATGAAATATTAGATTAAAATAATTGAAATAATATATATATTATTTTGTCTCAATTGATATTGCCTTAATCCTCTTCCGTAGCCCTCTTTACATGAAGCCATAATTATTATTGCTGCTCTGAATTTAAGAAAAATAAGCTTTGCAATAAGGAATTATTTTACTGTTCAAAACTCTTTGAAATAGATTCTGCATTTTATTTTACATGTGTTCATATACATATATATTATTTAAATTTGACCCTTTCTTCTCTTTAGAAAAGTAGATTAAAATGATTTTCTGCAGTTATATATTTTTACTGTGCTCTACCCATGTAAGTAAATGTTTTTAATCACGTTTGTTCTGCTTTAATTATCAGTGATGTTGTCCAGTGACTGTAAGACCTCCTGCTGTCCAGTCAGATGTTCATCCATCGTCATCCTGAGGGGGTCTGCAGGGCAGCTAACGAAGGGGCTTTAAAGGGATGGAGGTGGAGACTACAAATAATCTTAAAAAGACCCAAGTTCTGCTTGTTGACATTTAAAAAATAAATCCACCTTTGTCACCTAGCTAACACGGTGACCTTTGACCCAGAGATCCCCACAGCAGGAGATCCAACAGGCTGGCCTCATGCCTCTCTGCCCCTCTGACACATTTTAACATCCTCTGACTACGTAAAGCTGGTGCAATTCTGTCCAAAGCAAGTATTTTTTTTAAACATTGTTGCGTAATCAATAATGACAAAACAGAAAGGAAACGGAGGGAATATTACAAAGGACTTGCAAAAATATATCTCCACAGTGGTTTCAGATATAATAATAATAATATAATTTATTTATAAGCGCACTTTTCATTTGCGTAAACAAAACTCAAAGTGCTATATTAAGGACTCTGCTTTACATTAACGGTGCATTGCATGAGTGCCCTACAGTAGCATTGCACTTCTGCAACTTTGGTTATAGTTAATAAATTAAGTCTAAACTGCCAAATTAAATCTGAAACCAAAAACAACATTGAGGAAAAGCATGTTGGGAGGAGCTTATGTTGACTGTTTCAAACCTGCAGTCTAACAGTGATAGCAGCGAGGCTTTGCAGCTTAATGGCAGACAGAACATAATGTAGAGGAGTATTTTTAGGCTGCAGATAGTGGGGAGGAAGGATTGAAATGTAAGTTCACCAGTCATTTAGTCCCTACACACATATATTGTCACACCATTTCCCTTCTCCGTCTTCCAAATTCACCACCCATCTATCACTTTTCCCTCTGTCCTCCTCTGAGGGACATGTGTGTGCGCTTTGTGTGTGTGAATATGTTCACACAAATGGGTCCACATTACATTTGTGTTATGCTGTTAGCGATATTTTTTAGGAACCAGGAAGAGTGTGTTGTGAATATTTGTTTAGTTTCTTCAGTGTTTTCTAAAGCATTACAGGATGTAATTCCCTAAACATGAATGAAAATGCAACAGTGAAATTACATAGAAGCACACCGACGTGTGTCTTTTGATTTTTCGTGTGTTCCTCCCTTTTCCATGGTATAACAACTAGCTGTACATAATTGTGAATGGCTATGTGGAGAAGAGCACAGCAGTAGTAGATGTTGGTTGGGTTATATAATAAATGGCACAGAAAGGAATGATAACCGTGCAGAAAGATTGCAGACTAGTCTTCACAAAGGTGCAGCAAAATGGAAACAAAAAGCAGGATGATATGTGATACAGAATGGATCTGTGGAGTAGTTACGGGGACGGGTGGGGCAGTGGTCTGTGCATCTGATCATCAGATCAAGGGGGAGTGCTGGGGAACTCCAGTTCGAAACCCGCTCCTGCTGCCACTGCGTCAGGCCGTTGTGTCCTTGGGCAAGACACTTCACCCGGATTTGCTCCTGTGGGTATTGTCCACAGTACATGTATAATACCAATGTATACTTGTAAAAGCGCCTCGATGACTTTGAGGCGTGAAGATGGACGGTGTGGCGCAGTGTGCAGTGAATGATCATCAGATCAAGGGGTGAAACCCGCCGCTGCTGCGTCTGTAAAGCCGGTGTGTCCTTGGGCAAGACACTTCACCTGAACTTGCTCCTGTGGGTATTGTCCACAGTTTCTGACCATTGCATGTATCATATGTGTGTATCATTGAAAAAGCGCTATAATAAATGTAAGGAATTATTATTATTAATTATTAGTTGAGGAGACGCAGGAGTCCTCAGAAGAAGAACTTCCTCCTTGGTTCTGAAAAGTATGGGTGCAGAGATTGGAATAAGGCTGAATGTAGCATGGGTGCTAAGTCCTGTGGCCCTTCAGGAGAGCCCTTTCTCTGTTAGAATTTCTCATCGGGAATCAATGTGTTGAACGGGTGGTCCCAGAATGTGGAGGTGATTCCAAAACCTGGAAAGAGAAATGAAGATTATGGACTGCATTTATATAGCGCTTTTCAAGTCTTTGCAACCACTAAGTGCCGAGCATCCAGAGCTTGGAGAAGTACTCAGAGCTTGTACTAGTAAAAGTAGAAGTACCAGATTGTAGGAAAACAAGTTACAAGGCAAGGCAAGTTTATTTATATAGCACTTTTCAACACAAGGCAATTCAAAGTGCTTTACAAAAAATGAAAGACATTAAGAAAATGGCATTTAAAATCAGTCATTAAAAAGAAAAGCTAATAAACATTAAAAGAAAAAATACATGGATAAAAGTTACAGTGCAGTCTAAGATATGAATAGTTCAATTAAATGCAGCGACAAAAAGAAAAGTCTTCAGCCTGGATTTAAAAGTAGTCAGAGTTGCAGCGGACCTGCAGGTTTCTGGGAGTTTGTTCCAGATATTTGGAGCATAATAACTGAACGCTGCTTCTCCATGTTTAGTTCTGACTCTGGGGACAGAAAGCTGACCAGTCCCTGAAGACCTGAGAGATCTGGATGGTTCATAATTTAGCAGGAGGTCAGAAATGTATTTTGGGCCTAAACCATTGAGTGCTTTATAAACCAGCAGCAGTATTTTGAAATCTATTCTTTGACACACAGGAAGCCAGTGTAAAGACTTCAGAACAGGACTGATGTGATCCACTTTCTTAGTGTTAGTGAGGACTCGAGCAGCGGCGTTCTGAATCAGCTGCAGCTTTCTAATAGATTTTTTAGTGAGACCTGTGAAGACACCATTGCAGTAGTCGAGTCTACTGAAGATAAAAGCATGGACAAGTTTTTCCAAATCCTGCTGTGACATTAGTCTTTTAATCCTAGATATATTATTTAGGTTAGTAGGCTGATTTAGTAACTGTTTTAATGTGACTGTTGAAACTCAGGTCAGAGTCCATGACTACACCTAGATTTCTGACTTTATCTGTTGGTTTGAACATTGCAGACTGAAGCTCAGCGCTAACTTTTATACGTTCTGCCTTGGCTCCAAAAACCATTACCTCAGTTTTATCTTTGTTTAATTGGAGAAAGTTCTGACACATCCAGTCATTGATTTGTTCAATGCACTTACTCAGTGTTTGAATTGGAGCATAGTCTCCTGGTGAAATTGTTACGTAAATGTGTGTGTCATCCGCATAGCTATGGTAACTTATTTTGTTGTTCTTCATTATCTGAGCCAGTGGTAGCATGTAGACGTTAAAGAGAAGAGGCCCCAAGATGGAGCCTTGAGGTACCCCACATGTCATATTTGTCAACTCAGATGTGTATTTACCTATAGAAACAAAGTTGTTTCTGTCCTTTAAGTAGGATTCAAACCAATTTAGAGCTGTTTCCGAAAGTCCCACCCAGTTTTCCAGTCGGTCTAGTAATATGCTGTGGTCAACAGTGTCAAACGCAGCACTGAGATCTAATAATACTAACACTGAAGTTCTGCCACTGTCTGTGTTTAAGTGGATGTCATTAAAGACCTTTACAAGAGCAGTCTCAGTGCTGTGGTTTGGACGAAAGCCTGACTGGAACACATCGAAACAGTTATTTAAATGCAAGAAATTACTCAACTGTTGAAAAACAACTTTTTCAATGATTTTACCTAGAAATGGGAGGTTTGATATGGGCCTGTAATTGTTCATTACTGAAGCATCTAGATTATTCTTTTTTAAGAGCGGTTTAATGACTTCAGTTTTCAGGGCCTGTGGAAAAATACCTGAGTGAAGAGATTTGTTTACTATATGATCTGAGGCCATGCAAGGCAAAACATCTTTGAAAAATCCTGTTGGAATAATATCAAGGCAGCAGGAGGAGGACTTCAGAAGTTGTATAATGTCCTCTAGGTTTTTATCATTAATCTGATGGAATTGTATCATGGTGTTTGAATTTATGTTAAGTGGACACGGAGACAACACATTTGCTGTTCCTGATGCAGAGGCACTGACTGCTTGTCTGATTTTCTGAATTTTGTCAGTGAAGAAGGAGGCAAAATCATTGCACGCCCTGGTGGATAGAAATTCAGAGGCTACTGACACTGGGGGGTTAGTTAGTCTGTCGACGGTATATATAATATTGGTATTATAATGATTGATCATTAAAGTGTTATCAAAGCTGGTAAAGGTTTACCAGCTTTGATAACACTAAAGTTTGAATGACTTTGTACTGTATACTGCAGGGTAGCTTGTGAATTTACTCCAGGTGGAACTAAAGTCTGATTTAAGACTTGATTATATTTCACATCATCGTCATCGTCATAAAAGTAAAGTAACTAAAGATATCAAATAAATGCAGTGGAGTAAAAGTACACTATTTACCTCTGAATTGTAGTGTGGTAGAAGAACATATATATATATATATATATATATCAGGGTTTCCCACACATAGAATATACTTGGGCCGCCCAGGTATATTAACGGCCGCCCAAGTATATTTCGTAACCCATCTTTTTTTTTTTATAATATATATTTTTTTTTTCGTCCGCGACCACGACGCCACCTGCGATCGATTAACTTGTGGACAATTATCCCTGGTTCTACGCCTCCTGTACCCAGTCCCGGACTGGCCATCGGGAGGACCGGGGGATTTCCCGAGGGGTGACTGGCTGTCTACATGATGTGGCCTGCCGACATGGCCACTGTCATACAGATCATAAATCAGAGCCCTTGATTGGTCTCTGTGTGTCATTCAAGCTCGGGATAACCTCAGCTCAGGTGAGGTAAAGGACTCTCTGAGTGTTTAGAATAGATAGTTAACTTAGTCTAAGTTCTCAGTGGGTCTCAAACGGTTTGGTCACCATTTATGTAAACACATATTTCCATTTAAGGGGGTAGTGATTAGTAAAATATGCATGAATACAAATAAAAACTTAACTAGGGGAACAAAGGTAAGATAAGCTTTATGATTATTGAAATGTATACAGTTCTGTTTCATATAGGTGTTCCCATAGATCTAGTCTCTTTATTTTCCCCTCAAAATGCACCAGATTGATGCATTTAACTCCAAAATAAAATACAAATCTTACCGGGGGAGCATGCCCCCGGACCCCCCCCCCCCCCGAGAGGATTTGAGGTCCACTCCCACATAAAATCACATGGATAGGTTCCTAAATACATTTACCATTTAAAAAAAAATAGTAACCCATGTCCATATGTTTATTTGGGGGTAGTACATTTAAACTATAAGGCTATCACTATGGGCCCTGCCTGTACCTGTTCGCTCAGACATGGCGTGAAGGGTCTGCTAACAAAATGACCAACCGAAAGGTTAATGTTAATGTTGTTGCATGTCACAAAGGCATGTCACCTCAAACCCCTCCCCCCCCCCAGCTACCAGCACCCCCCCCCAAGTATATTTCAGATCTGTGGGAAACACTGTATATATAGTATATATATCTTTTAATGTTACCCTTTTATTTCACATTAAATATGTTTATTTACCAGTCAAGTCCCACTAACATATAAACAGAGTTGGGTGTAACTGTTACTGTAATAATATTACTTTGTCGGTAACGGAGTAGTGTAACGCGCTACTTTTATAATTCAGTAATCACACTACAGTTACTAACATTGCCCCGACACGCGTTACTTCGTTACTTTCTAAAATCAGTCATAATCAAACCTCAACAAACACCTGCAAAGAACATATGCTAAGGTGAAGCTAACGCACATAGCTGTTGTTTATTTATATCACACTGTCTGTCCTTCTTCTCTGTTTTCCGGTTGTTGCCTTTTTTGAATGACGAATACACACGACCGCCGCCTGCTGGTAAGGAGAGTTATTGCCACTCACGCATGAGCAGTTCGTACGTGCTCGGCTGAAGTCTTTGCGGTGTGCTCCAGTCTGGCTCCAGTGCAACACATGGCCAACACGCAGGAGAACACGCTGACGCAACAGCGTGAGCAGAGATAGACTGCGCAAAATATACAGATAGCAGGAGACAGAGGACAGCCACGGTCAGATAGCAGGAGACAGAGGACAGCCACGGTCAGATAGGAAAACATTCAGGATCTGGATCAGTCTTATGCGACAATGGAAACTGAACTAAAGAGAACATTTGAAACTTTAGCAGTCTGCGTGATCTGCCTGCAGGGAGGGGCGGGCCGGCCCTGCGAGTAAAGTAACGAGTAAAGTAACGAATTGCTTTATGTAGAGAGTAACGAAGTAGTGTAATATATTACTTTTTTTTAAAGTAATATGAATATATTACTTTTTTTTAGTAACGACCCCATCTCTGCATATAAACTCCTCCTCCATGCCCCTCCCTCTCAGTACCTCACAGATCTCCCCTGCCATACATCCCATCCCGTACTCTTCCATCCTCAGACTCTGGTCTACTTCCCATTCCCCCTTCACGCCTCTGCACTTTAGGGGACCGTACTTTCAGTGTCGAGTTCCAACCCTCTGGAACTCCCTCCCTGCTGAAATCCGTAACGCCCCTTCTCTGGACATCTTCAATTCAACCCTGAGACCTCATCTGTTTAAGATAGCCTTCCAACCTTATTAATATTAATAATAATAATAATAATAATAGCTTAGATTTATATAGCGCCTTTCATGGGACCCAAGGTCGCTTTACAAAGAAAAACAGGAGTAAAAACAAACAAAAACAAAAGTCAGACAGACAAAACAACAAATAAATTAGGGGCCGAAGGCCTTGGCAAACAGATGGGACTTGAGGGCCCTTTTGAAGGCGTCAAGTGTGGGTATGTTGCGGATATCCGAAGGGAGAGCGTTCCAGAGGGTGGGGGCTTCCACACTGAAGGCTCTGTCCTCTGAAGACCGCAGGTTCCGGGGTGGGGCATGTGGGCAGAGGAGGTTCAATAAGTACAGGGGGGCATGGGCATGGAGGGACTTGTAGGTAAGGAGGAGGACTTTATAGGTTATGCGGGACTTGACCGGCAGCCAGTGGAGGTGGATGAGGGTGGGAGTGATGTGCTGCCATGGCTTTGTGTGCGTCAGTACCCTAGCAGTACAGTTGTGAACATACTGGAGCCTGTCCAGGGGTTTTGTTGGGGACCCCAAACAGGACACCATTGCAGTAGTCCAAGCGGGAGGTGACAAAAGCGTGGACTAAGGTTTCTGCAACCGACTCCGAGAGTGACGGTCGGAGTCTGGCAATGTTCTTTAAATGGAAATTTAGAAATGGAGATTTGGTGACAGACTTAATGTGGGAGTGGAAGGAAAGGGTGTCAAAGATGACACCCAGGTTGCGGACTTCAGGAGATGGGCAGATGGACCAGCCGTCAACCTCAAGGATGAAGTCACCTTCTGAAGCAGAGCCTTGGGGGCCATAACCATGAGCTCTGTTTTCCTTAGTTACTCATCCCCTGCCCTCACAAACACTGTCGCACATCGCCTAATATGCCTTCTGTGATCTGGCCCAGATTGTGCTTTAAATTATGTTCCCTCTGTAAAAGTGACCTTGGGTTTATGAAATGCACTATGACATAAGTAATTATTAATAACATCAATCTTTATTCAAACGTTATCATTTATTTGGATTGTGATTCCATTGAGAGAAATGTGGACTTCAGTAGCTTGCCCAAGGACACAATGACATCTTTACTAAGGAGACTGGGGTTGGAACTACTGACCGACTAATTCATGGATGACCCTATCTTGTAATACCCTCTGGTTTCAGGTGCTCACCTGCTTTCTGGTGCTCAAAGTGGTGTTTGACGTGGTAGGCCTTCAGGCCGTACATATAGGAGCCCTTCTTTGGCGACCCGTAGTGAAGGTAGTAGTGGATCATATCGTACACCACGTAGCCGCACAGTCCTCCTACAAACACGGAGGTCCCCAGGATCTGCGGGAGCGTGCTGAGGAGGATTAGATAGAAGCTTCCCACCACTAAGGAGGCCAGGCCGGGGGGGAAGACCAGCCGAGCGCCGTCGAACGGAGACTGTGGAGACAGATATTATGCAGTGAGAAAAATTGCCAAAGTCAGCCCATTTTTCAATAAAGATGATGCTGAAAAAACTCATTCATGTGTTCATTTTAAGTAGGATGGACTATTGTAAAGCTCTTTTTACAGGTCTACCAAAACAGTCAATCTAAAAACTCCAGCTAATTGGACTTCAACACCCATGCAGATGACATTGTACATGATAGTTGTTGTCAAATGAATACACTCAACAGGTGCACTTTTTGAACAAAATCTAGATGGCCGACAAATTTAAATGTTGATAAGACTGAGGTAATAACTATTGTTTATCGCAAAGAGATGGACAACCACATTATAGCCCAAAAACTGTAAAAATATTGGTGTCATCTATGATAACAACCACAGTCCCAGTTAAGCCCTGAGCCTGTTTTTCAGGTCTCAGGCTCGAAAATGACATTCCCAGAACAATGACTATACTTTCACTTCTAAAAGGGGTAAATTAATAATCTTAGGGAAAAAAAACCCACTTCTGGGGTCATTTGGGTGCATTTTCCATATCTCTGGCCCCCATCGGTTGATTTTGATGATTTTAACCATTAGAGCCAATAGAATCGAGGGGAAGTTCCTAAAATCCATCTAAACATTACCCATTGGTGAATGAGTGATGACTAGCCAGAATGCCCCAGAACCGGAAGGCGTCATACACTCTAGCAGCTATCGTAGCAGCTAATATGAAATCTCCGTTATTGACATAAACATGGTATGATGGATTATCAGTAATAATTTCAAAGTGACACAGACACATTGGATTAACCTTCAGCAGCGTTTTTATCGATTTAATGCCATTGAACACAACTTTTGATCAGAACAACAGCAACGGTAAGACTTATTTTCCGATTTGGTCCCGTAAAGCAAATGTTTTTGTTATTGTTTGTTGTCATTTCGCCGCGAGTTCTGATCGCTCAGTGGTGATACTTATATGTCTGGAATCTGTGGAATCTCAGCTTGCTAATCGATATCTTGGTTGTGCAGATACGATAAGTAATAAGGGTATTTTAATGTGAGATATGTGCTAAGTGTGTTAGCATTTTTTCGCTCAGGGCTAATTCAGAGCCTTTGTTATTACCCTTATGTTTTGTTTTGCTAAAAATTGTTAATATTGTCTGATAGCTGAGTTTCTTCCTGTTAAGTGGATATGACACATTCATAGTTTATTAAATGTTAAGAAGCCCTCAGATGCTATTTCTTGCAAGATGTTGCGTTTTGCCCCCGCCCGCGGGGTCGTGGGGTTTAACTGGTTAATTAAACATTAACCAGCCATGGTAATAAAGTTGTGCAATCTCGTTTACTACAGCGCTAGTGGCTCCCATTAAGATTATTACAGATGTCTTATTCTAAAATTGCAGCTGCTAGCTTACCAAAACTATTTTAAAAAGTATTTAACGCAATTTTTGCTTCACTTCTTTCAAACCCGGTAAACTTTTGAATTGATTTAAGATATTATTGATAACTTTTAAAGGCCGGCAGCTACACCTCAGATCTCGGCAAGGTCCTCATACCAATTCTGCGATCTACGCTGAGGACTGGGTGCTTTCAATTTTAATTAAATCCGGATTATCCGGAAAATAGTTTTCATTATTGTTTGTCTGCCATTTATTGTTGACTTCAAAAGGACTTTGAAACTTTATGTTTTTGCTATATAAATAAAGTGTATTACTGCTTGTTTTAAGAGAATCATAAACGACAACTGGCTAATTTAACTACTGATAACAATACATGCGCACTCAGATCAAAGTAAAATAAAAAAGTAAAATTGAAACTACTCTATGGGGATTGGGAAACAGTTGTCAGTCACAGAAACAGAAAAAGATATTCCTTTATTGTGCCATAAAGTACTAAATGTTGATTAATAATTAAACCAGTTCCATGCTCATGAGATCTGCCCGTCCCTGTGTGTGTGTGTGTGTGTGTGTGTGTGTGTGTGTGTGTGTGTGTGTGTGTGTGTGTGTGTGTGTGTGTGTGTGTGTGTGTGTGTGTGTGTGTGTGTGTGTGTGTGTGTGTGTGTGTACCTTGTGGTGCTGTCCGTGCAGGAGGAAGTGTATCGTGATGAGGTAGTAGTTATGGGCCGGGGGTTTCATGTGGAAGACGAAGCGATGGATGCAGTACTCGATGAACGACCACAAGAACCAGCCCATCAGAAAGAGCAGGGGGAACAAGTACTTATGGATCGGGATAGAAAAGTCTGGGAAACACACACACAAATGACTTAGTGTGTGTGTGTGTGTGTGTGTGTGTGTGTGTGTGTGTGTGTGTGTGTGTGTGTGTGTGTGTGTGTGTGTGTGTGTGCGTGTGTGTGTGTGTGTGTGTGTGAGTTAAGCCCTGTAGTACCAGTTTGAGTGTTTAGGTGCCATGTAAAATAAATCATGTGCTTCGAACACACCCATCACAGAGCTCTATTGTGGTGTGATTTCAATAACCAAATCCACGTGCCACATAAACAGACGTGTCATGTGTTATACTGAGTGGTACACTGGAAAACAGGACCAAAACAGAGCAGAGCTACTGCAAAACATTCAAAAGTATCTCATAAACAGATAAGATTATTTTATTTGAGTCACAAGTTTTATTGTCATGTACAATAGTGACACAGTATAATTGTTGGCTATTCCCAGGTTTTTCCAGTGCAAGATACAAGGTATGATGTAATAGTTATACATCATTTTACGTCAGAACAAATATTCACACCAGATGTTTGGACATGTGGCAAAACTACAATATAGTAAAAGTAGGTTTAACTTAAAAAGGTAAAAACATTCACTGACGTTGCCGCCTTGTTAACTTTAAACTTGTTTTATAGCTTTGTATTGTTGACACAGTGTACTTTGTGTACACACAGTGCAGGGAGAAACTGTTCAAGCAGGAGTCCCACATTATTTAGCTACTCACCTGTGTGTGTGTGTGTGTGTGTGTGTGTGTGTGTGTGTGTGTGTGTGTGTGTGTGTGTGTGTGTGTGTGTGTGTGTGTGTGTGTGTGTGTGTGTGTGTGTGTGTGTGTGTGTGTGTGAGTTAAGCCCTGTAGTACCAGTTTGAGTGTTTAGGTGCCATGTAAAATAAATCATGTGCTTCGAACACACCCATCACAGAGCTCTATTGTGGTGTGATTTCAATAACCAAATCCACGTGCCACATAAACAGACGTGTCATGTGTTATACTGAGTGGTACACTGGAAAACAGGACCAAAACAGAGCAGAGCTACTGCAAAACATTCAAAAGTATCTCATAAACAGATAAGATTATTTTATTTGAGTCACAAGTTTTATTGTCATGTACAATAGTGACACAGTATAATTGTTGGCTATTCCCAGGTTTTTCCAGTGCAAGATACAAGGTATGATGTAATAGTTATACATCATTTTACGTCAGAACAAATATTCACACCAGATGTTTGGACATGTGGCAAAACTACAATATAGTAAAAGTAGGTTTAACTTAAAAAGGTAAAAACATTCACTGACGTTGCCGCCTTGTTAACTTTAAACTTGTTTTATAGCTTTGTATTGTTGACACAGTGTACTTTGTGTACACACAGTGCAGGGAGAAACTGTTCAAGCAGGAGTCCCACATTATTTAGCTACTCACCTGTGTGTGTGTGTGTGTGTGTGTGTGTGTGTGTGTGTGTGTGTGTGTGTGTGTGTGTGTGTGTGTGTGTGTGTGTGTGTGTGTGTGTGTGTGTGTGTGTGTGTGTGTGTGTGTGTGTGTGTGTGTGTGTGTGTGTTACCTGAAGTGAGTTCTAGCCTGGTGGTGCCCTTTGCCAGCGTGGTGTAGCAGTACCAACTGTAATACAACACAATTGGAAGCCACACCACTGGAACCCAATACCTGCAACAAAAGAGCATTTAGCATAATGGTCACACTTTTATTATTTTCCTCATGTTTGTTTTTATATATCATAGCACACTGAGTGTGGTGCGGCCTCAGAGGAGCAGGAACCTTAATCTTAAAATACTTAATGGGTTAGTTAAAAAGCTGCTTACATGATTGTGTAGAACACTATAAAAGGGATTTGGAGTGCAACAGCTCATTGCTGTCAGGGTTAAAATATGTTTAGGAATCATTGACTACAACTGTTTCTTTATGGTACAATGTTCAACAATTTTTTTTAACAGCCAATTGAGATGGCATCCCTTCATTACGATACAAATGTTTCATCAGACACTGAGAATTATATAGCAGTGGACTTGTCATGGGGATATAGGGGTTTTGTGGTTAATGTTTAGATATTTGCTTAATTTTGTACCAATAGCTTTGGCCTAATGTGCCACCGTAGACACTTTGAGTGAACAAGACTGGACATTTCCCAATTTATTCCGCACTTTTAGCTTTGTATTTTCACTTAGAAACTATTTTTAATAAACTCTCAATCCCAGCATGCAATGCTATACTGACTCAGATTAGAGGTAGGCAACGGTGAATAAACTAAGGTTCAGCATCACACCGTTTGAGGATTTTTCCGGATAAACTGAGGATCTTGGGACCTTTCCACGTACCAACAAGTGTCCTACTATAAGTCCCCTGCAGCTACACTTCAATCGCCATTATTGCATCACAACGTATCGCTTTAGTTTTTGTATCATCCTGGAACATTTTTGTCAATAAAACCAATGCATATTTTTGATTGGATAAACATCATGTTGGCCATTAACACAATCCTATATATATATATATATTAGGGCTGTCAAACGATTAACATTTTTAATCAGATTAATCACAGCTTAAAAATTAATTAATCATGATTAATCACCATTCGAACTATGTCCAAAATATGCCATTTATTTATGTATATTGTTGTGGGAATGGAAAGATAAATGAAAGAAGGCGGATATATCCATTTAACACAGTATCTATGTTTATTATAACATTTTTCTGCGTGTCAAAATGAAAGACAACCCACACACACCTATCAATCATCAAACCGTGGGGTCTTAATTCATTACGTGTTGATTTATATCAACGGGGGAGTACTTCAGGAAAGTCGACAGAGGGGGGGGGCGCGCTAGTGGAGTACTTCGTGAGTGACCACAGAGTGTGAACGTTGTGATCAGCTGTTTTAGCGCAGTTCTCCAGTGATGGGGGGAGTCTCCCTCCGCAGCCGGTTGGCGTAGTTTTGGCACAGTTCCGTTGTACAGACCGACGTTAACAGCAGCCCTGTATGTGCACACGGAGACCGACTCTGTCGTCCGGTGATCTAACCACCTTCTGGAAAAGCTACGTCGGTACGCAAATGCGCTTTGTGACACAAGTGACCAGTGGCGGCTGGTGGAACATATTTTTGGTGGGGCTATTGATATAGTGAGTAAAAACATTTTTTGAGGAGAAATGACCCCTTAAATTAGGACTTCTGATGATGTAATGGCGCGTTTCCAGTGCAGCGCGGAGCTCGCTTTAATGCTGCGTTCAGACCGGACGCGATGCGAATATTCGCTTCACTCTAAATGCTCCTATCGCATCGCTCTAGTCGCTCGAGTTTCACCGCAGCTGCCAGCTGTGTTTACTCGCATCATTCAAACAAGACGCGCTGGCTCGGGAGCTACAGCTACAACAAGAGTAACATATTTGACCGTGATTTAATTATAATACACGTTTCAAAATGATGCCGACGTAACAACACACTGATACCGGTTAGTAAAAACCATGAATTAATGCTTTGACAAGTCTGCAGACAGACGGCAGGCGAGAAACCTTTTAGAATGCTTTCTGAATGGAGCTTGGCTAAGCTAACGCTATATCTGCTCCGATCATCCACACTCACAACAACGGCCTACAGACATAAATAAACCAGCGACTGTATTCTCCATGACACAGACAGTCTGTGGTTTGTACTTGTTTAACTTTTGTCTAGTTTCTGAACAGATCGTATCTGTCCCCGGCTGTTTGAAGAGCAAGCATGTGAAACAAAAGACAGCATTTACCTGTTTGCATCCAGCTAGCCATGTGAGAAGCCTTGTTGATACGTTTTGTCTTTTTCACGAGCTTGCTGTATATACGAATCAGGTTGGTCCGGTCCAAGGTCTTTAAGTATCAATTTATCTCCCAAACTTCTCCTTTCAAAAGGATTGGAGAGTAGCTCTTGGGCGGACCGAGGTTCCGGCAACTCCACCTGCACACCATTCTCATCCAAATACTGCGTCACCTTGGTCACTCACGAGTCTAAAAAACGACTCCTCACGTCAACGCAGGTAATCAACATGGGCGCCAACGTCAGCGCCCACGTGACCAAAATATTTGACGGTGCTGATTGGCTGAAATTATGTTTTGGCGGCACAGTTTACTATTGAGACTTTTGCAACCTGCTAGTTGCTGCTGTTTCGCTCGGGGGCTCTGCCCCGTAATGATAAACTAATGCCATGGGCAAGGCCAGGCAGGAAACAGGTGACTTATCAGTAACTTTAGACATCGTAACACAATGAGATTGTATTGTAGATTATACATTTTTGTGATACTAATTGTATGATATTTACCTTGTTCATTACAAATTTAAATATATATATTTTTTAAATATATTTTTTTTAAATATATATTTTTTTATTTAATATTGTTTTTTATTTTTTATTTTGTATCTGGCAAGAGGTGGGGCGGCGCCCCTAGCGCCCCTATGGGCCGGCCGCCACGTATGGGGTGGGCCATTCTGCACATGCGTTAAATGCGTTAAATATTTTAACGCGATAATTTTGACAGCACTAATATATATATTAGTGCTGTCAAAATTATCGCGTTAACGGCGGTAATTAATTTTTTGAATTAATTGCGTTAAAATATTTAACGCATTTAACGCATGTGCAGAATGGCCCGCCCCATACATGCCACCAGTGGCAGCGCCAGGGTATGGCTGGGGTAGGCTACACCCATACCAAGAAATGGCTTAGCCCCACCATGAAAAATGATGTTAAAGTAAGCAAAATAAAGTCTGCCAACTCGCGCGGAGTAAATTGCACAGACAGCAGTTAGTAAGATTGATTTCAGTAGCCACGGTTTTGAAAACTTTTGTCACGTAGTGATCGTCTTCTCAATAGAACATCTTTGATAACGGCGTGGTGTTGTTGCAGGAAGTCCCTACGGAGAATACTCTTGCTGTAGTACAGGGCAGAGCCATATAATAGTAATAATATGGCTCTGGTACAGGGGTGCACATAACTGGTACGCAGGTTATGTGCGTAATCGGAAATGCGTACCGTCACTTGTGTCACAAAGCGCATTTGCGTACCGACGTACTTGTGAAGCTTTTCCAGAAGGCGGTTAGATCACCGGACGACAGAGTTGGTCTCCGTGTGCACAGACAGGGCTGCTGTTAACGTCGGTCTGTACAACGGAACTGTGCCAAAACTACGCCAACCGGCTGCGGAGGGAGACTCCCCCCATCACTGGAGAACTGCGCTAAAACAGCTGATCACAACGTTCACACTCTGTGGTCACGAAGTACTCCACTAGCCCCCCCCCCCCCCCCCCCTCGACTTTCCTGAAGTACTCCCCCGTTGATAGAAATCAACACGTAATGAATTAAGACCCCACGGTTTGATGATTGATAGGTGTGTGGGTTGTCTTTTATCTTGACATGCAGAAAAATGTTATAATAAACATACGTTAAATGGATATATCCGCCTGCTTTCATTTATCTTTCCATTCCCACAACAATATACATACATAAATGGCATATTTTGGACATAGTTTGAATGGTGATTAATCATGATTAATTAATTTTTAAACTGTGATTAATCTGATTAAAAATGTTAATCGTTTGACAGCCCTAATATATATATATATATATATATATATGGAGTTACTTTACACTATTAGGATTTTGTGGAGCTAGCCCAGCTAGCGGGGAACGTTCTCACAACTTTGGCTAACGTTACCTACAGGTTCTAATAATGTTTTAAAGAAACGTTTTAATCTGATGTTCAAATAACCTTTTTAGGATGTTTATTATTTCAAATAATGTTCCAATAAGGTTTAAGGTTAACTAAGACATAACGTTTTAACTGCAACCTTCAGAGGATGTTTTCAGGATGTTATTGAGGCCTGAGATGACAGCATTTTTTTTTATAAAACGTTCCTTTAATGTAATATGTTAACAAAGGTATGTTCCTTTAATGTGGTATGTTAACAAAGGTACGTTCCTTTAATGTGGTATGTTAACAAAGGTACGTTCCTTTAATGTGGTATGTTAATAAAGGTGGAACGTTTTGCCTGCAACATTCTAAGGATGTGTTTTGGACGTTGTTGGGGTAACACATTAAAGATGTTCTTTATAAAACGTTCCCTCAATGTTACATGATAACAAATTAAGAACATTCTCCAAGAAACATTCTGAAAATGTTTTCAGGATGTTATTCTTTTTTTATAAAACGTTCCTGTGATGGCAAATATTAACACGGTCATGGTCAACATTAGATTTAGAGCGCTTTAAAAAACAAATGTGTTGCATTTGTTTGAAAAGGATGTTTTGAAAAAAATCTGATGTCACCATATTTTAGAAAATAACAAACAAGCACGTAATTCATGATAAGCTGTAAGCAGATATTGCATGTTTGCGGTGGCATGTGTGAGTTCCCAGCTAGAAATGTTTGTTACCATTCATTGTTCTATGAATGTTTTCAGCGGGACGTTTTATTTTGGTTCTAAGAATGTTATTCTGAAAGGTAGGATAACGTTCTTTAAAAACATTCTTGAAATGTTTGGTGATAACCTTCTTAAAAAATGTTTGATAACCTTCTTAAGATATTTTTGATAACATTGTTAGAATATTATGCCCTACTATTCTTTAAACGTTTTCAGCGGGAAGTTTTAGTTTGGTTCCCAGAATGTTCTACTGAAAGGTAGGATAACGTTCTCTAAAAACATTCTTAACACTTTTGGTGATAACTTTCTTAAGATATATGAGCGCATTGAGACAATGAATAGGACGTATAAAAACAAATGTGCGTGCCAATATTCACTCACATGCACTTATAATCACACGTATGTAGGCCCACAGTATTCATAATATCATATTTGTAAAATATGAGAAAATAATCACACTTTTTTCTGACTTAATAGGTTGTGTCTCGTATGTAGGTTCTAACTGTCAGATAAGCTATCTGGCCATGTGTGGTTTGTGAGGGCTTTTTTTGCGTGCCACTCTAGCTTTGTACCAGCATATTCTTTGAAAACTTTGCCTGCTTTTGCCTCACACTCATTTGTATGTCTCTCCCAGGAGGAATCCAAGGCCTTCCACACTCCCAAGACCAGCCAGGCCTCTCTACCCACCCTGGAACAACTGTTTCCCACTGCCGCCATAACCAACCTCCACTCCCAGCTCCCCTTTTCTAATAAACAAATGTTACTTTCACCAGCTGATTCCGAGTCTGATTCTGGGTCCCCTCCAGTACATGTGACACCGACAGTGACTTGTACTAGCTGCTGGTCGCATACAAAAAGAAAAGAAAAGACTTCTGATAAATCGGAACGATAAAGCATGATATCCTACTCTAAAATAATAACATTCTGGCAAGATAAAAAAATCTAACTTGCAGCTGAAAACGTTTTAAGAATAGTAGGGCATAATGTACTAACAATGTTATCAAAAACAATTCAAAAAAGGTTATTACCAAGCATTTTAAGAATGTTTTTAGAGAAAGTTATCCTACCTTTCAGAAGAACATTTTGGGAACCAAAATAAAACGTCCCGCTGAAAACGCTTTAAGAACAGTAGGGCATAATGTTCTGACATTGTTATCAAAAACATCTTAAGAAGGTTATCACCAAACATTTTAAGAATGTTTTTAGAGAACGTTATCCTACCTTTCAGAAGAATATCCTGGGAACCAAAATAAAACGTCCAGCTGAAAACGTTTTAAGAATAGTAGGGCATAATGTTCGAAAGAATGTTATCAAAAACATCTTAAGAAGGTTATCAAAAACATCTTAAGAAGGTTATCAAAAACATCTTAAGAAAGTCATCACCAAACCTTTTAACAATGTTTTTAGAGAACGTTATCCTACCTTTCAGAAGAATATTCTGGGAACCAAAATAAAACTTCCCGCTGAAAACATTCCTAGAACAGTGAATGATAACATTCTCAGAATGTTTTTAGAACCAAACACTTCTAGCTGGGAGGTCTGTCTCGATGGACGGAGCTCAAGCACATGGCCTTTGTGCGAGTTTACTTTTTGAGCGTTGTGTTTGGAATTTGTTGTGAGTGGTTGTTAACTGTTGGAAACATGATTTACAGGTGGGTGGGGACAGTTGGTGGCTACCGGTATATTATTTATCAAGTCTCTTACCATGAGGTCTTGGTGCCGGCCTCCAGTAGGGGGTTTCCAAACAGTCTGATGGGTCTGTCGACTGGCTGGTGGACCCACGCATCGTATTTCTCTCCCAGGTGGCCCACCTGCCATGCCAGGGGCTTCCGCCAGTCTACCAAATCCTGTTGAGATACAACCAATGAGAAATGAGTCAAACATATTCTATACACATAAATATGGCTGTGCTGGAGAAAGCACCAAGAGCAGTTATCACAGAAACGTGGTTGTCTCAAGCAGGTGGCAGCAGAGAGTTACAAACTGAGACTTAACAAACCAGGAAGTGACTGCCTGGATGTTTGTATTGTGTTTGTGCTAGAAAATATAAAACATTTTAAGTCAAAGACCATTGGATTAGATACTATTATAAGCTCTTTACAAGCTCCTCATGCCTAAAGCTAGGGCTTGCACAATTCATCTAAATGTAAATATATACAATATTATTATACAATACAATATTTGAAATTAAGTATTGTGGAGCTGCAGACATATCCCCACCTGCTAATAGTATTCTACAGTTCCTCTACAACTGATTATTTAATTTCATCATAATGAGAATAATGCTGCGAAAATGATCCATCCTTCCTGCATTTTTGTTTTCATATTAGTCAAAACTATTTAAAATCGGTTTTTTCAAATTGAGTATCCTTTCCTACGTGAGACACGCATACAAAAAGTGGGTTGTACAGTCAAGTATCACACTAATCTGTTACTATAAAACCTATAAACCCCTCTGAGCACATCGGTATCAGGCACGGACTGACACAGTGACCTCAGGTTGTTTATCTTGTCCCACACTGATTCAAATAAACAACCTGTTTGCCTCGTAACGCCCTGCTCTGTCTTTTATTACCTCTGTTCACTCAGGACAAAGTGATGAACAGAGAGTGTGGTTTTCCTGGTTGAGCTGATAGTAGGTAATGCTGGGCACAACATGTACACGGCTAAATCTAAATAAAACAGTGTGAAGAAGACAAATGGTAAATTGACTGCATTTCTACAGTGCTTTTCCCCCGATTTACATATTCAAGTCAGCTTTCACCCATTCACACAGAGGCAGAGGCTGCCATAGAAAGTGCCACCTGCTCAGGGATCAATTAGGGTTAAGTAACTTGCCCGAGGAAACATCAAAATGTTGACTTCAGGGGCTGGGGTCCGCTGACCTACGGTTGGAGGATGACCATCAACCCCCTGAGCCACAGACGCCCACGTAAAAGCATGACATGGAAAGAAAAATGGGTAGAAATACTTTAAAGGGCCCTATTATGCTTTTTTGGAGATTCACCTTCCCTGTAGTGTGTTACATAGGTTTTTGAGCATGTAAAATCCCAAAGTTCCCTCTAGACAAAACACAAAACGCAATGCAATTTCTCCATAGGATTTTGGAAAATAGCTCGAAATAAGGTCTGTGTTTGACACAAATTAAAGAGACAGATCACGTGTTGTTCTATGACATTAAATACATCAGCAGTGACTCCACTGGTGATTTTTGAAGAGTTAACGTGTCTGAAAAACGATGGTTAACAAGTGGCTGAATAGGACTACAGAAGTTGTCGAGGTCATTTTACGTCATTACATCGAACACGTAAACACTCCCGCTAAGTTTGTTTGCCCTGTTCTGCTTGAAAGCAAGTACCTGCCTCCTGCCTCCTGTTAAAACAAATGCTTTAACTTGTACAATTTTGAATCTGTATTTTTGAATATGGATCTTAAGTTACGGTGACGTTGAATCAGCGACCCTGCTGTAGTTCGTTTATAGCATAACGTTAGCATTTTGGCGACTAGATTTCATCCATCCATCCATCCATCTTCTCCCGCTTATCCGTGGTCGGGTCGCGGGGGTAGCAGTTCCAGCAGAGAGCCCCAAACTTTCTTTTCCCTGGCGACATCAACCAGCGCTGACTGGGGGATCCCAAGGCGCTCCCAGGCCAGCGAAGAGATATAATCCCTCCACCTGGTCCTAGGTCTACCCCTTGGTCTCTTCCCAGCTGGACGTGCCTGGAACACCTCCCTAGGGAGGCGCCCAGGTGGCATCCTAACTAGGTGCCCGAACCACCTCAACTGGCTCCTTTCGACGCGAAGGAGGAGCGGCTCAACTCCGAGCGGCTCAACTCCGAGTCCCTCCCTGATGACCGCACTTCTCACCTTATCCCTAAGGGAGACACCAGCCACCCGGCGGAGAAAACCCATCTCGGCCGCTTGTATCCGCGATCTCGTTCTTTTGGTCATGACCCATCCTTCATGACCATAGGTGAGGGTAGGAACGAAAATGGCCCGGTAGACAGAGAGCTTTGCCTTCTGGCTCAGCTCCCTTTTCGTCACAACGGTGCGGTAAAGCGACTGCAGTACCGCTCCCGCTGCTCCGATTCTCCGGCCCAACTCACGCTCCATTGTTCCCTCACTCGAGAACAAGACCCCAAGATACTTGAACTCCTTCACTTGGGGTAAGGACTCATTCCCTACTTGGAGTGGATTGTCCATCGGTTTCCTGCTGAGAACTTATGAGCATCCTTATGTTCGAACATGGTGTTTGTTATGGCCAATCCATGACTAGCACAGAAGTCCAGTAACAAACCACCACTCCGGTTCAGATCAGGGGGGCCGTTCCTCCCAATCACGCCCCTCCAAGTGTCTCCATCATTGCCCACATGTGCGTTGAAGTCTCCCAGCAAGATTAAAGAGTCCCCTTCAGGAGCCCCATACAGGACTCTTTCCAGGGTCTCCAAGACGGCCGTATACTCTGCATAAGCACACACAACAGTCAGAGTTTTCCCCCCCATAACCCGCAGGCGTAGGGAGGCGACCCTCTCGTCCACTGGGGTAAACTCCAACAACGAAGCACCTAACTGGGGACTTGTGAGTATCCCCACACCCGCCCGGCGCCTCACACCTTGAGCAACTCCGGAGAAGAATAGAGTCCAACCCCTATCCAGAAGTAAGGTTCCAGAGCCGACGATGTGCGTAGAAGTGAGCCCAACCAGATCCAACTGGTAACGCTCCACCTCCCGCACAAGCTCCGGCTCCTTCCCCCCCAGAGAGGTGACGTTCCACGTCCCCAAAGCCAGCTTCTGTCGCCCGGGTCTGGTCCGTCGAGACCCTCCGCTTTCACTGCCACCCTTCTGGCAGCGCACCCAACCCCATCGTTGTTTCCCGTAGGTGGTGGGCCCGCGGGACGGAGAAGCGGAGGTGTTGCCCACCTTGCCTTTTCGGGCTGGGCCCGGCCGGGCTCCGTGGCAAGCCCGGCCACCAGACGCTCGCCGACGAGTCCTCCTTCTGGGCCTGTCTCCAGAAAGGGACCCCGGCTTCCTCCGGGCCGGGTATCCTCACTTCTTGTTTTTTTTTTCATGAGGTCTTTTGAACCAATCTTAGTCTGGCCCCTTGCCTGAGACCAATTTGCCATGGGAGACCCTACCAGGAACACAAGGTTCCAGACAACACAGCCCCCAGGTTCATCAGGGCACACAAACCTCTCTACCACGGTAAGGTGCTGGTTCTTCAGAGAGGCGACTAGATTTATGATTAGAACATTATAAAAGTAGGGTAGACATGTGGAAATTATTCGGCTGAACAAAACGTGATCCGTTTCTTAAATGTGTGTCAACCACAGACCTTATTTCGAGCTATTTTCCAAAATCCTACGGAGAAATTGCATTGCATTTTTGTCGAAGGAACTGGAAGGAGTTTACTTCCGGGTGTTATGACGCGTCACTGCGGTTCTCTATAGAGTGGCGAAGTCACGCCCATCTACTTCCGGTCCATGGGAACTTATTTCGGAAAAATAATGTATTGAAGTCAATGGAGAGAGAAAATGTATCTTTCGATCCCGTTTGAATTGTGCCATGAATTACACATATGATGTTTGTCAATCTTAAAAAATGATTTCACAGTTTGTCGTAAAATTGTTGAAATATAAGACTGAAAAATACGCAACTAGAAAGACTACAAATCCCAGAGTCGCGTAAGTGATGGCACAATTGTTTTCCTCCACTAAGAGATAGCTAAGATCAGCTAAGATAACTTTAACAAGATGGTGAATAGGACTACAGTATGTGTGCTTAGTACCAGGTTGTTATCATACCAGCAATGGGTCTTCCCAGCTAGCGGGGAACGTTCTCACAACTTTGGCTAATGTTAACTATTGGTTCTAATAAGGTTTTAAAGAAACGTTTTAATCTGATGTTCAAAGAACATTTTTAGGATGTTTATTTTTTCAAATAATGTTCCTATAAGGTTTAAGGTTAACTAAGACATAACGTTTTAACTGCAACATTCAGAGGATGTTTTCAGGATGTTATTGAGGCCTGAGATGACAGAAGGGTTTTATAAAATGTTCCTTTAATGTTACATGATAACAAATGAAGAACATTCTCCAAGCAACATTCTGCAAATGTTTTCAGGATGTTATTGAGGCCTGAGATGACAGAAAGTGTTTTATAAAATGTGCCTTCAATGTGATATGTTAACAAAGGTGGAACGTTTTCCTTGCAACATTCTAAGGATGTGTTTTGGACGTTGTTGGGTAACACATTAAAGATGTTCTTTATAAAACGGTCCCTCAATGTTACTTGATAACCAAAGAAGAACATTTTGAAAGCAACATTTGGATAATGTTTTCAGGAGGTTATTATTTTTTTATAAAATGTTCCTGTGTTGCGAAATATTAACAGGGTCATGGTCAGATTTATTTGTAGGGCGCTTTAAAAAACAAACTTGCTGCATTTGTTTGAAAAGGATGTTTAAAAGAAATCAGATGTCACCACTTTTTCGTTTTTAGAAAAAAACAAGCAGGTAATTCATGATATTGCACGTTTGCGTGTCTGAGTTCCCAGCTAGACATTGTTGGTTCTAAAAACATTCTGAGAATGTTACCATTCATTGTTCTAGGAATGGTTTCATCGAGATGTTTTATTTTGGTTCCTAGAATGTACTTCTGAAAGGTAGGATAACATTCTCTAAAAACATTCTTAAAATGTTTGGTGATAACATTGTTCGAACATTATACCCCAAGTGTTTTTGTTGTTTATGCACATATCTCTATGGTCATATGGATTGAATAACACTTAGAAAACCAAAGACAGATATATAGAAGAATGGACCGACTATCACTGCCCGTCCCTGAAACCCCTGTTAGTGGGTTAGTGCCCCCCCCACCTGCCTGCTGGTCTGCTCTACACGGCTGGGAGCAATCTCCAATCAACCACACCTGCAACCCGCTCATCAGCCACACGATGAAAGCCTGCAGCCTGCACTCATTCCCTGCCGGATTGTTGCGGTGAACGTTTTTTTGCGTGCCGCTCTAGCTTTTTACCTGCATATTCTTTGACAACTTTGCCTGCTTTTGCCTCACACTCATTTTTGTGTCTCTCCCAGGAAGAATCCAAGGCCTTCCACACTCCCAAGACCAGCCAGGCCTCTCCACCCACCCTGGAACAACTGTTTCCCACTGCCGCCATAACCAACCTCCACTCCCAGCTCCCCTTTTCTAATAAACAAATGTTACTTTCACCAGCTGATTCCGAGTCATCCTTTTACATGTGTTAATAGTCAAATTCCATCATAATCATCCTAATGACCACAGTGGTCAGTGCATTTACCCAGGAATTTTGAGTTGAACAATTACAGGAATATTATGTCTTTATGTTCTAATAATGTAAACATATTTTAGTAAATTGTTACCACAGAACATTTGCATACTTTTTTTTTAACATAAACCATCTTATCCTTCTCTACAATAATAACATTCTGGCAACATAAAAAATCTAACTTGCAGCTGAAAATGTTTTAAGAATAGTAGGGCATAATGTTCTAACAATGTTATCAAAAACATTTTAAGAATGTTTTTAGAGAACGTTATCCTACCTTTCAGAAGAACGTTCTGGAAACCAAAATAAAACCTCCCGCTGAAAACGTTTTAATTATAGTAGGGCATAATGTTCTAACAATGTTATCAAAAACATTTGAAGAAGGTTATCACCAAACATTTTAAGAATGTTTTTAGAGAACGTTATCCTAACTTTCAGAAGAACGTTCTGGGAACCAAACAAAAACTTCCCGCTGAAAACCTTCCTAGAACAATGACTAACATTCTCAGAATGTTTTTAGAACCAACAATGTCTAGCTGGGTTGCTCATTCTTTCGCTTCCCGTCTGATGAAAGGACCAGGAGTGGCTGGATCATGTTAGCTACCTAGCTAGTAGCTAGCACGTTAGTTAGCATTACAGCCTTGTCATTTTTATTAGCCTTAATATGAAGTAACATTAAGTAACCCAAAATGTTAAACAGTAAGAGTAGTAGTCATATTTCGTGAACCCTTTGAAGAGTACTGTCACCGGTGTGATCATTCTATAATACACAATTTAAGCCCGGGGGTGAAATGCTAACGCTACATTAGCATCGCCGATCTTTTCTACTTCATGCTATCTGCACACATGGTTGACATTAAACATTAAAAAGACCAGGCAGTTCAGAGAGAATCAAAGGAAGGCAGACAGGCAGCTTTGCATGACATTCTTCTGGACGTGTTTCCTTGTGATGATAGTGAGGGTAGTCAATCGTTTTGTTGACAAGACAGTAGTGACGACCATCTTGGTGACGTGTGTTGAGACAGCCTGCTCGTCACAGAACTCACAGTGTGCCAGCTGCTCAAAAGGGGCCAGCAGTGAATCAGCCATTCTCTAACAGGGCTGAAATAGAGGGATGCGAGGGATGTCTAAAATGCATGATTTGTTTGGTATTTTGAGCAAAACATATCATAGATATGTTTTTTATATATTTTATTTATCTGATACACATGATATATGCCTAAAAATAGCATAATAGGAGAAAAATGAACGACCATGTCACATGACAATCTTATCATGGATATATGCTAATTGTTCTATCATTATTGATTTACACTATTCATTACCATCAGACTGGCAATAACTGACAGTCAATATGGACTCCTCATATTAAGGCCTGTCATGCTGATGGTATTCTAAAATGAAATACAAGGAGTGTTGGCAGACTCAAAGTTAATGTCGTGAACAAACACCCCCACACACACACACACACACACACACACACACACACACACACACACACACACACACACACACACACACACACACACACACACACACACACACACACACACACACACACACACACACACACACACACAACACACACACACACACACACACACACACACACACACACACACACACACACACACACACACACACACACACACACACACACACACACACACACACACACACACACACACACACACACCACACACACACACACACACACACACACACACACACACACACAGGTGAGTAGCTAAATAATGTGGGACTCCTGCTTGAACAGTTTCTCCCTGCACTGTGTGTACACAAAGTACACTGTGTCAACAATACAAAGCTATAAAACAAGTTTAAAGTTAACAAGGCGGCAACGTCAGTGAATGTTTTTACCTTTTTAAGTTAAACCTACTTTTACTATATTGTAGTTTTGCCACATGTCCAAACATCTGGTGTGAATATTTGTTCTGACGTAAAATGATGTATAACTATTACATCATACCTTGTATCTTGCACTGGAAAAACCTGGAAATAGCCAACAATTATACTGTGTCACTATTGTACATGACAATAAAACCTGTGACTCAAATCAAATAATCTTATCTGTTTATGAGATACTTTTGAATGTTTTGCAGTAGCTCTGCTCTGTTTTGGTCCTGTTTTCCAGTGTACCACTCAGTATAACACATGACACGTCTGTTTATGTGGCACGTGGGTTTGGTTATTGAAATCACACCACAATAGAGCTCTGTGATGGGTGTGTTCGAAGCACATGATTTATTTTACATGGCACCTAAACACTCAAACTGGTACTACAGGGCTTAAGTCGTCAATCATTTTAGAAGAATAGATTGGGAGTAGCTTTTACGGATGGAAACACTGTGGAGTGTGATATGGCCAAGGCGAGGTGTACTATGTGAACAGTGACGCGTTTAACTCATTACATTGATGCTTGGCAACAGAGATAGCTAGATGGACTGGTTGAATGTGCCATCACTATGTGCTTTGTGAGGAGCTGGTATGCTGATACAGCTGAAGACTAGAAAAACATTCTTTGTCAAACTGCTCCATCACATGAACATGATGTAACCCTCCTGGTATCCTCAGATTTACTTTACACCCTTTGTCCTCCGGGGTCAATTTGACCCCGGTAGTTTAAAACTCAAGACAATGATCATATTCCAAATGTTAACCAAAATGTATGTCTCTGGTGCTTTAGGTATCTTAGTTGACTACCTAAATAACCATTTAAATAAAACATTACCCCAACCGTCCCCCCCACAGACCCCTTTATACATCCAGAATTCCTATTATGTGACTATTGAAAAATATATAAATCACCATAAAATCTCACTGACTGAAATAAAATGTTAAAGTAAGATCTTTTTGATGTTGTTAAAGGACCAATAACTAAAGCAGAGGGTCGTTTTTTTTTTACAATGATACATTTGCATGTAATAGTCACCTCGATATCATCCTACACAATCAACACAAATATGTGTAAAATATTGACATTTTTATGTTTTATATTACTAAAACAGCCTGGGGTCAAATTGACGCCAAGGAACACCGATGCGTACAAAGTGTGTACAGGACATTTAAAAAAGATCTTCATTTTCATGTTATGTTTACCCATTAGTTCTCACTAAATTAGGAAAAGTCATGAAATACTAAGAAAATAAATAATGTGAACCATTTTTTTAGATACGTTAAACATTGAATGGGGTTAAAAAGCATCATCATGTGATATCTGAATGAACGAACATATGTTTGTGTCTTACTGAGATTCCGACAAAATAACTTCTTGCAGATTAAAAAAATAAAGAGAAACCTAATCCAATTATAAAAGTTACTTAATGAATTAGTATACTTGGAGTTAACTCAACTACAGACAAGAAATAAGATAATAATTGTTTGCAATGCACTGTATCTTCATGCGTTGATGCCTCTTGGCACAAACAATAATCTAGAAGAACTGGAAATCATATTCTAAATGCATTTTTAAATGGTAATCTGATCTGATTGTAATCCCAATTACGTAACAGCATTCCAAGTATTCTGTTACTACCAGCGTGTTGTCTCGCAGTGTGAGAACTCCAGCCTACTCACAAACAGGCCAGTCGGATGAAAGGAGGCAGGGTGAATAACCTGAAGACTGTTCACCTGTATTCTACCCCCCATCAACAGCGCATACACACTGCTCGAACTATTCTATGTTATTTGGTCGCTCTCATTCCAGTCCAGAGTATGCCACTACAGATCAGCTCAACAAACACACACACACAAGAGATAATCTATGTAGGAATACACACACACACACACACACACACACACACACACACACACACACACACACACACACACACACACACACACACACACACACACACACACACACACACACACACACACACACACACACACACACACACACACACACACACACACACACACACACACACACACACCACACACACACACACACACACACACACACACACACACACACACCACACACACACACACACACACACACACACACACACACACACACACCCACACACACACACACACACACACACACACACACACACACACACACACACACACACACACACACACACCTTGTCCATGTCCACAGTGCTGCAGCAGTTGTACGTGTCATTGTCGTCCTCCTCTTTTTGTTCTGCCGTCTTTTCTGAATTGTTTTCTTCTGTCTGCTCGCTGGCCTTCCTCCTCTCTCTCAGATTCTGAAGAAAAACAGGACAAAAAACGTCATATAACGTCATCAACAACAGGTACAGGTAGACAGGTGTTTGAATTGGCAGTCATTGAGAGAGTCATCATAGACCAATACAAATACGTTGAAATAGGGCCCATCAAATACTATGTGGTCAAGATGCACAAACACTTGTTGCACGTACAAAATAAACAATGTAAACATTGGCATGTACATTTATCTTTATGACCTGATGATCAAAGTAGCTCAGGTGTTGGCCATCCTGCTCCTTTCACATCTCCGTTGAGTCGTGCATTTGTGCAGTACTAATTGGGCAATCTCAAAATGATATCAGAATACTGGAATTGGCTTTTGTGTCAAATCAAAGACATTAACCTAAAAAAAGAAGCTTAAGTAAAATGTCAAATAAAAGATCAAATAAAATAGCGAAAAATATATTTATATATAAATGAAGTTAAAGTCAAATTGTGAACATTGTACAACAATATATTAAATGGATATTACAATAAAGACAGTGGTGTATCAGTATTAATAAGATATTCCTGTATTGCCCTGTTAAAATGCGCAATGTGGCTAATGATAGTGAAGTAAGTCCTCAGGCCATGAGTAATACTAGTGTGTATTTACTCAGTGACTGATGCTTTGAAGGAGTTAAACAGTCACAGTGGGTCATTCATTGGATGGGAGAGATGGGAGGCAGGTAAAGACAAAGTTAAGGAGCTAAATGCACAAGAGCTTTTCCAATATCCTGGAACGGGAGATTAGTTGGGTGGAGTTATAGGATGCGGTCGAAACTCCAGATTAATGTAAAAAAAGATGACGACTCATGTAACTGCTAATAACCTATAAAACTATTAGTACAGGGTCGTGTGATAATTGACTTTGGGCAAGTGGATTTCTGACCAACTCCCAGCCTACTCAGAGTGAACCTGGTGTGTGTGTTGTGGGGCGAGTCACACGGTCCATTTCGGGGCTGCTCTTTGCTCAACTCTGTGGGATGTTACAGCCTCATCACCATACTTAATGCTTATGACCATGTGACATAACAATAAACATTTATAATGTTCAGTTTCTGAACATCTGACCTCACGACCTCATATTTTTTAAATATATTTTCCATTACAACTGCAACTTTATTTATTACAACCTCTCAAATCAGTCATTACAACTTGACGAATCTGCTCTGTGGCAGTATAAATCGACGGATCTGCGGTCTTGACTTTTGCTACACTTCTTGCGATAAATGTGTCGCGAAAGTAATTTTCACCTGTAGATGTGGGGGGAGGGAGGGGGGTTGGAGCAAAGGGGCGGAGCTATCAGAACAACGAGGCTTGGGTCAGTCACAGTCACAGTCAGGTCGAACCGGATGACTGCGGGGCTACTGTTCGTGTCGCTACCAGTCCGCTGACATGGCGCGTCAATCAACGGTAAGTTTTGCCCAGTACTTGCCCAGTATTACTTTGAATATTATTATTGTGATTGAGGATTAAATCCGCTTTGAAGACCACCGTTTTATATCGTGCAGTTTAGCGGCGAAATAACGTCAGTCAGCCAGCTAACGCTAGCTTTGTTGAGTGTATGCTAGCTAAACAAGTAGTGGCTGTAGTCTATACAGCAGTAATTCATATATTATAGCCTACTGCTTTGGCACTAACGGTTGATAAGCGTTTATGAAAATAAAACCAATTTAACTGTACTGAAATAATGACACGTTTTATAATTGTCTTGGGCTCCTGCTGTGTTTTTAAAGCCTTTGTAAATTATCCATGCTATTTTCTATTTAGCTAACGTCGAAGTAGTGTATGTGAAATCAACCTCACAATAAGATGTGTGTATATTACAATTATTAATGTCATATTTCAAGATGATTACTTAGATATTACAATATGGTTGGTTGAGCTGGAGTTCATTATTGAGCTTACAAGTTAACGTCACAGTCATCTGAATAACAAACCCAAACCTTGTTTTTATTAATTGTATTACAAATTGATATCAAATAAACAGTAAGCATTGGTAACACAATTTCCAAAGTTACAGTAAAATAAAAAGGACCCTGACTCGGACAATACACAATCCAACATGTTCAACAGAAGAGAATCAGTTATATTGTTTGTACACATGGTACTTTACATATATATATATATATATCTGTTTGTTTAAAGTGTCCAGGTGATGCAGACAGGCTGGACCAGAGAGTGAGAGACAGAACTGGACTCCTCACAGCAGTGAACTTCAGCTCAGGTACTAAGACTCTTTTTTCATACTGTACAAATAATCAAGAAAGATATTGGTTTAAATGAATGAAGTATTGACTTGAATACACTGATATACATTCCATTAAGTAAGGGATAATGTGCTGCGACGCGGTCATTATGGGGAAAAGAACACCGACAGGCTGATCAGGAGCCCGACGCGAAGCGGAGGGATCTAGATCGGCATGAAGGTGATAATGACCAAGTCGCTGCACATTATCCCGCTTATTACATGGCCACATTCTCAACAAAGTAACGTTATGACTTCCAATATTAATTGAAATGCTTTTATGGATTTAGAAAATGATTTTATTGATTTAAAAAATAGTTGTATGTATTGATTTAAATTGACATGCATCCGCGAAGAAAAATAGTCCGATGTTACTGTTTGAACTAACGTAGCAACGGCAGGAACTGCTTCGATAGCGTTTTTGAGGAGCTTTCTGATTACAGATTTGAAAACATCGCTGCTTGCTTTAAAAGTAGCACAATTCATTATGTCAAACCTTGGAAAGTATCTCGATATCCCTGCCCTGATGCCAAAGGAACTGCACACTGTATGTTTTGCCATTTGATGTATATGTCTGGACCGCTGCGTAAAAAGGAGGGTTTCTGCCCGTTACTTCTCCGCTGTTTTCTTGTCCCTCTTGTCTTTTTCTTTTCTTCACTGGGGACTCATCAGCCACTAACTATTACTCCAAATTACTGTGCTCTCCAAATATATTAAAATGAATGTTAAAATCCTCCATGTTGCTATCACACGACAGCGGAAAACTAAAGACAATCAGACAGTTTGCTTGCTTTTCAAACTGTTACATTTGAAAAACAGTGAGAGCGTCTCTTGTCAGTTTGAAAAGCCAACGGTAGGACCTGCTTGCGTTTTTGAGGAGCTTTTTGATTACAGATTTGAAAACATCGCTCCTTGCTTTAAAAGTAGCACAATTCATGATGTCAAACCTTGGAAAGTATCTAGATATCCCTGCCCTGATGACAAAGTAACTGGCAAGTGAATATGTGTCGCCGTTTGATGTCTATGTCTGGACCGCTGCGTAAAAAGGAGGGTTTCTGCCCCGTTACTTCTCCGCTGTTTTTCTTGTCCCAGTTCGAAAAGCAAACTGCATGCAGTTTGCTTTTCGGCCCAACTGTATACAGTTAAATCGACCGGACTTCTTTCTGAAGATGTGAGCGTCCTTAACAACGGTCAATAAGCCCTTGACAGCGGTCTATCTGTTCGGTATTAACAACGTGTCACGTGTTCTGAATTGACCAATCAGAATCGAGTATTCAACTAAGCCATGTAATAAAGCTTTTTGTTTATCGACCATCTCTCTCCAGTCTTTTGCTTTGGGGTCCAAAATCCGAACTGGGACAAGAAAAACTGCGGAGAAGTAACGGGCAGAAACCCTCCTTTTTACGCAGCGGTCCAGACATAGACATCAAACGGCGACACATATTCACTTGCCAGTTACTTTGTCATTAGGGCAGGGATATCTAGATACTTTCCAAGGTTTGACATCATGAATTGTGCTACTTTTAAAGCAAGGAGCGATGTTTTCAAATCTGTAATCAAAAAGCTCCTCAAAAACGCTATCGAAGCCTGCCGTTGCTACGTTAGTTCAAACAGTAACAACGGACTATTTTTCTTCGCGGATGCATGTCAATTTAAATCAATACAACTATTTTTTAAATCAATAAAATCATTTTCTAAATCCATAAAAGCATTTCAATTAATATTGGGAGTCATAACGTTACTTTGTTGAGAATGTGGCCATGTAATAAGCGGGATAATGTGCAGCGACTTGGTCATTATGGGGAAAAGAACACCTTCATGCCGATCTAGATCCCTCCGCTTCGCGTCGGGCTCCTGATCAGCCTGTCGGTGTTCTTTTCCCCATAATGACCGCGTCGCAGCACATTATCCCTTACTTATTCAAGTAATATGTTCAGTATTGTTGCTCAAAAAACGAAAGCAGCTGTGGTTTGCTTGAGTTCGTGTGTGTGTGAGTTCAAAATATTCTCAGTTTCCTTTTGTTCGCTACTGTGGTTAAGTTTACAAGCTGCTCGGCTGAGATAAAGGCAGCTCAATTTACCAGTGACAAGTGAAAGCAGTGAATTCAGCCTTATGTTGGAGAATATATGAGAGTCATAAATACATACAAATAGAAGAATGTAGGAGTACATCAATAAAATATTATTTGATGTGTTTTATTAAGTTTGACTTTTTTTCTTTCACTCATCATTTATAATGTGTTCAGTTGCTGTTTTTCGGTGCATTTTAGTGTCTGTGTGTATTCATTCTGTTCAGTTTTTATTGTGAAAGCACTGTAATTGTTTGAAGGGGCTGTATAACTAAAGATTATTATTATTAATTCAAAAAGTTAACATGTATGTACTTTTGTGGAGTGGAGTTTTTTTTAATGTGAATGTAACTATTTATTAGCTAATTGGTTCTAGACACGTAGATAACACCATTTACTCACACAAGTCCCCTACGGTTTGTCTTTAGCATTGCCATGGCAATTTAACACCTACTGAGGCAACGTTACACCCCCCATCACACACTGCACTAGAACAATAACAAAAAAGAAGAAACAAAAGGAACATATTAACCTGTCTCCTCCTCAGAGATTATTTGATGTTGCAAGTAACTCCCTCTAATAATATGAGATCAATACATCTTTAATCCTGTTTGTAATGAGCGTTCTGCATAGATCCTGTAGTACTCAGCGTTATTCAGCATCAACAGAATACTATGAATCGTGCTCGTGCATACCCCTCAGTAGTATTTCTGTTCAACACTACTCTGCCTCTTTTTTTTAAATCTGCAAAGCTCTCCACTTTAAATTATAGTATTTGTCATATCTTTACTGTGCTCTTTTTGTATTTTTATTTGGTGATTATATTGTCTTTATCTTTTTTTACCAGATGTTATTGTCGTACTATCTTTTGCTCCTTTTCTACACAGGGTTCATACACTTTTTCACCAATGACTGTTCCATGACTTCTCCATGACCTTTACCTCATTTTCCATGACCAAAACAAAACGACCACTGAAAATGGTTTATTTGAACATGGAACAGGAAAATAAGGTCTGCATATGAAACATGTAGTGCCTATCTAAAACAAGTCAAATAGTAGGCTTACTAGCTTCTACACGCTGCAGCAACTGCAGTCAGGGAGGCAAAGTCATCAGGTATGGAAAAGGTGACAAGGATCCGAGCCCCCCGACCCCACGGAATATCGGCTTTAAAATGAGGAATAACAGGATGTTAGCAGTCAGAACAACTAAAGCAGCAGGTAATAACAGAAACGCCAAAGAGTCACATCTCTTAGAAATATATAAAAGCATTTATCTTAATTGTGTAGCAGTCAGTTTATAATTCTGGCAGCACTGTTGAGCATTTTGAAAATGTATTGTCATGCCTCTGTGCAAGTCTTTCTATCTGTATAGCCACTGGTGTAAAGTAACTAAGTTCATAAGCTCAACAAGTACTATACGGGGGTACAATTTAGAGATACTTGTACTTTATTTAAGAATTTCAATGTTTTGCTACTTTGTACTTCTACTCCTCTACAGTTCAGAGGTACATGGTGTACTTCAACTCCTCTACAGTTCAGAAGTACATGGTGTACTTCTACTCCACTACAGTTCAGAGGTACATGGTGTACTTCTACTCCTCTACAGTTCAGAGGTACATGGTGTACTTCAACTCCTCTACAGTTCAGAGGTACATGGTGTACTTCTACTCCAATACAGTTCAGAGGTACATGGTGTACTTCTACTCCACTACAGTTCAGAGGTACATGGTGTACTTCTACTCCACTACAGTTCAGAGGTACATGGTGTACTTCTACTCCACTACAGTTCAGAGGTACATGGTGTACTTCTACTCCTCTACAGTTCAGAGGTGCATTGTGTACTTCTACTCCAATACAGTTCAGAGGTACATGGTGTACTTCTACTCCTCTACAGTTCAGAGATACATGGTGTACTTCTACTCCTCTACAGTTCAGAGGTACATGGTGTACTTCTACTCCACTACAGTTCAGAGGTACATGGTGTACTTCTACTCCACTACAGTTCAGAGGTACATGGTGTACTTCTACTCCTCTACAGTTCAGAGATACATGGTGTACTTCTACTCCTCTACAATTCAGAGATACATGGTGTACTTCTACTCCTCTACAGTTCAGAGGTACATGGTGTACTTCTACTCCTCTACAGTTCAGAGGTACATGGTGTACTTCTACTCCACTACAGTTCAGAGGTACATGGTGTACTTCTACTCCACTACAGTTCAGAGGTACATGGTGTACTTCTACTCCAATACAGTTCAGAGGTACATGGTGTACTTCTACTCCACTACAGTTCAGAGGTACATGGTGTACTTCTACTCCACTACAGTTCAGAGGTACATGGTGTACTTCTACTCCACTACAGTTCAGAGGTACATGGTGTACTGGTGTACTTCTACTCCACTACAGTTCAGAGGTACATGGTGTACTTCTACTCCTCTACAGTTCAGAGGTGCATTGTGTACTTCTACTCCAATACAGTTCAGAGGTACATTGTGTACTTCTACTCCAATACAGTTCAGAGGTACATGGTGTACTTCTACTCCACTACAGTTCCGAGGTACATGGTGTACTTCTACTCCACTACAGTTCAGAGGTACATGGTGTACTTCTACTCCTCTACAGTTCAGAGGTGCATTGTCTACTTCTACTCCAATACAGTTCAGAGGTACATTGTGTACTTCTACTCCAATACAGTTCAGAGGTACATTGTGTACTTCTACTCCACTACAGTTCAGAGGTACATGGTGTACTTCTACTCCACTACAGTTCAGAGGTACATGGTGTACTTCTACTCCACTACAGTTCAGAGGTACATGGTCTACTTCTACTCCAATACAGTTCAGAGGTACATTGTGTACTTCTACTCACTACAGTTCAGAGGTACATGGTGTACTTCTACTCACTACAGTTCAGAGGTACATGGTGTACTTCTACTTCTCTACAGTTCAGAGGTACATGGTGTACTTCTACTCCAATACAGTTCAGAGGTACATGGTGTACTTCTACTCCACTACAGTTCAGAGGTACATGGTGTACTTCTATTCCTCTACAGTTCAGAGGTGCATTGTGTACTTCTACTCCAATACAGTTCAGAGGTACATTGTGTACTTCTACTCCAATACAGTTCAGAGGTACATTGTGTACTTCTACTCCTCTACAGTTCAGAGGTACATGGTGTACTTCAACTCCTCTACAGTTCAGAGGTACATGGTGTACTTCTACTCCAATACAGTTCAGAGGTACATGGTGTACTTCTACTCCACTACAGTTCAGAGGTACATGGTGTACTTCTACTCCACTACAGTTCAGAGGTACATGGTGTACTTCTACTCCACTACAGTTCAGAGGTACATGGTGTACTTCTACTCCTCTACAGTTCATAGGTGCATTGTGTACTTCTACTCCAATACAGTTCAGAGGTACATGGTGTACTTCTACTCCTCTACAGTTCAGAGATACATGGTGTACTTCTACTCCTCTACAGTTCAGAGGTACATGGTGTACTTCTACTCCACTACAGTTCAGAGGTACATGGTGTACTTCTACTCCACTACAGTTCAGAGGTACATGGTGTACTTCTACTCCTCTACAGTTCAGAGATACATGGTGTACTTCTACTCCTCTACAGTTCAGAGATACATGGTGTACTTCTACTCCTCTACAGTTCAGAGGTACATGGTGTACTTCTACTCCACTACAGTTCAGAGGTACATGGTGTACTTTTACTCCACTACAGTTCAGAGGTACATGGTGTACTTCTACTCCTCTACAGTTCAGAGGTACATGGTGTACTTCTACTCCACTACAGTTCAGAGGTACATGGTGTACTTCTACTCCAATACAGTTCAGAGGTACATGGTGTACTTCTACTCCACTACAGTTCAGAGGTACATGGTGTACTTCTACTCCACTACAGTTCAGAGGTACATGGTGTACTTCTACTCCACTACAGTTCAGAGGTACATGGTGTACTTCTACTCCTCTACAGTTCAGAGGTGCATTGTGTACTTCTACTCCAATACAGTTCAGAGGTACATGGTGTACTTCTACTCCTCTACAGTTCAGAGATACATGGTGTACTTCTACTCCTCTACAGTTCAGAGGTACATGGTGTACTTCAACTCCTCTACAGTTCAGAGGTACATTGTGTACTTCTACTCCAATACAGTTCAGAGGTACATGGTGTACTTCTACTCCACTACAGTTCCGAGGTACATGGTGTACTTCTACTCCACTACAGTTCAGAGGTACATGGTGTACTTCTACTCACTACAGTTCAGAGGTGCATTGTCTACTTCTACTCCAATACAGTTCAGAGGTACATTGTGTACTTCTACTCCACTACAGTTCAGAGGTACATGGTCTACTTCTACTCCAATACAGTTCAGAGGTACATTGTGTACTTCTACTCACTACAGTTCAGAGGTACATGGTGTACTTCTACTCACTACAGTTCAGAGGTACATGGTGTACTTCTACTTCTCTACAGTTCAGAGGTGCATTGTCTACTTCTACTCCAATACAGTTCAGAGGTACATTGTGTACTTCTACTCCAATACAGTTCAGAGGTACATGGTGTACTTCTACTCCACTACAGTTCAGAGGTACATGGTGTACTTCTATTCCTCTACAGTTCAGAGGTGCATTGTGTACTTCTACTCCAATACAGTTCAGAGGTACATTGTGTACTTCTACTCCAATACAGTTCAGAGGTACATTGTGTACTTCTACTCCACTACAGTTCAGAGGTACATGGTGTACTTCTACTCCACTACAGTTCAGAGGTACATGGTGTACTTCTACTCCACTACAGTTCAGAGGTACATGGTCTACTTCTACTCCAATACAGTTCAGAGGTACATTGTGTACTTCTACTCACTACAGTTCAGAGGTACATGGTGTACTTCTACTCACTACAGTTCAGAGGTACATGGTGTACTTCTACTTCTCTACAGTTCAGAGGTACATGGTGTACTTCTACTCCAATACAGTTCAGAGGTACATGGTGTACTTCTACTCCACTACAGTTCAGAGGTACATGGTGTACTTCTATTCCTCTACAGTTCAGAGGTGCATTGTGTACTTCTACTCCAATACAGTTCAGAGGTACATTGTGTACTTCTACTCCAATACAGTTCAGAGGTACATTGTGTACTTCTACTCCTCTACAGTTCAGAGGTACATGGTGTACTTCAACTCCTCTACAGTTCAGAGGTACATGGTGTACTTCTACTCCAATACAGTTCAGAGGTACATGGTGTACTTCTACTCCACTACAGTTCAGAGGTACATGGTGTACTTCTACTCCACTACAGTTCAGAGGTACATGGTGTACTTCTACTCCACTACAGTTCAGAGGTACATGGTGTACTTCTACTCCTCTACAGTTCATAGGTGCATTGTGTACTTCTACTCCAATACAGTTCAGAGGTACATGGTGTACTTCTACTCCTCTACAGTTCAGAGATACATGGTGTACTTCTACTCCTCTACAGTTCAGAGGTACATGGTGTACTTCTACTCCACTACAGTTCAGAGGTACATGGTGTACTTCTACTCCACTACAGTTCAGAGGTACATGGTGTACTTCTACTCCTCTACAGTTCAGAGATACATGGTGTACTTCTACTCCTCTACAGTTCAGAGATACATGGTGTACTTCTACTCCTCTACAGTTCAGAGGTACATGGTGTACTTCTACTCCACTACAGTTCAGAGGTACATGGTGTACTTCTACTCCACTACAGTTCAGAGGTACATGGTGTACTTCTACTCCTCTACAGTTCAGAGGTACATGGTGTACTTCTACTCCACTACAGTTCAGAGGTACATGGTGTACTTCTACTCCAATACAGTTCAGAGGTACATGGTGTACTTCTACTCCACTACAGTTCAGAGGTACATGGTGTACTTCTACTCCACTACAGTTCAGAGGTACATGGTGTACTTCTACTCCACTACAGTTCAGAGGTACATGGTGTACTTCTACTCCTCTACAGTTCAGAGGTGCATTGTGTACTTCTACTCCAATACAGTTCAGAGGTACATGGTGTACTTCTACTCCTCTACAGTTCAGAGATACATGGTGTACTTCTACTCCTCTACAGTTCAGAGGTACATGGTGTACTTCAACTCCTCTACAGTTCAGAGGTACATTGTGTACTTCTACTCCAATACAGTTCAGAGGTACATGGTGTACTTCTACTCCACTACAGTTCCGAGGTACATGGTGTACTTCTACTCCACTACAGTTCAGAGGTACATGGTGTACTTCTACTCACTACAGTTCAGAGGTGCATTGTCTACTTCTACTCCAATACAGTTCAGAGGTACATTGTGTACTTCTACTCCACTACAGTTCAGAGGTACATGGTCTACTTCTACTCCAATACAGTTCAGAGGTACATTGTGTACTTCTACTCACTACAGTTCAGAGGTACATGGTGTACTTCTACTCACTACAGTTCAGAGGTACATGGTGTACTTCTACTTCTCTACAGTTCAGAGGTGCATTGTCTACTTCTACTCCAATACAGTTCAGAGGTACATTGTGTACTTCTACTCCAATACAGTTCAGAGGTACATGGTGTACTTCTACTCCACTACAGTTCAGAGGTACATGGTGTACTTCTATTCCTCTACAGTTCAGAGGTGCATTGTGTACTTCTACTCCAATACAGTTCAGAGGTACATGGTGTACTTCTACTCCACTACAGTTCAGAGGTACATGGTGTACTTCTACTTCTCTACAGTTCAGAGGTGCATTGTGTACTTCTACTCCACTACAGTTCAGAGGTACATGGTGTACTTCTACTCACTACAGTTCAGAGGTGCATTGTCTACTTCTACTCCAATACAGTTCAGAGGTACATTGTGTACTTCTACTCCACTACAGTTCAGAGGTACATGGTCTACTTCTACTCCAATACAGTTCAGAGGTACATTGTGTACTTCTACTCACTACAGTTCAGAGGTACATGGTGTACTTCTACTCACTACAGTTCAGAGGTACATGGTGTACTTCTACTTCTCTACAGTTCAGAGGTGCATTGTCTACTTCTACTCCAATACAGTTCAGAGGTACATTGTGTACTTCTACTCCAATACAGTTCAGAGGTACATGGTGTACTTCTACTCCACTACAGTTCAGAGGTACATGGTGTACTTCTATTCCTCTACAGTTCAGAGGTACATGGTGTACTTCTACTCCACTACAGTTCAGAGGTACATGGTCTACTTCTACTCCAATACAGTTCAGAGGTACATTGTGTACTTCTACTCACTACAGTTCAGAGGTACATGGTGTACTTCTACTCACTACAGTTCAGAGGTACATGGTGTACTTCTACTTCTCTACAGTTCAGAGGTACATGGTGTACTTCTACTCCAATACAGTTCAGAGGTACATGGTGTACTTCTACTCCACTACAGTTCAGAGGTACATGGTGTACTTCTATTCCTCTACAGTTCAGAGGTGCATTGTGTACTTCTACTCCAATACAGTTCAGAGGTACATTGTGTACTTCTACTCCAATACAGTTCAGAGGTACATTGTGTACTTCTACTCCTCTACAGTTCAGAGGTACATGGTGTACTTCAACTCCTCTACAGTTCAGAGGTACATGGTGTACTTCTACTCCAATACAGTTCAGAGGTACATGGTGTACTTCTACTCCACTACAGTTCAGAGGTACATGGTGTACTTCTACTCCACTACAGTTCAGAGGTACATGGTGTACTTCTACTCCACTACAGTTCAGAGGTACATGGTGTACTTCTACTCCTCTACAGTTCATAGGTGCATTGTGTACTTCTACTCCAATACAGTTCAGAGGTACATGGTGTACTTCTACTCCTCTACAGTTCAGAGATACATGGTGTACTTCTACTCCTCTACAGTTCAGAGGTACATGGTGTACTTCTACTCCACTACAGTTCAGAGGTACATGGTGTACTTCTACTCCACTACAGTTCAGAGGTACATGGTGTACTTCTACTCCTCTACAGTTCAGAGATACATGGTGTACTTCTACTCCTCTACAGTTCAGAGATACATGGTGTACTTCTACTCCTCTACAGTTCAGAGGTACATGGTGTACTTCTACTCCACTACAGTTCAGAGGTACATGGTGTACTTCTACTCCACTACAGTTCAGAGGTACATGGTGTACTTCTACTCCTCTACAGTTCAGAGGTACATGGTGTACTTCTACTCCACTACAGTTCAGAGGTACATGGTGTACTTCTACTCCAATACAGTTCAGAGGTACATGGTGTACTTCTACTCCACTACAGTTCAGAGGTACATGGTGTACTTCTACTCCACTACAGTTCAGAGGTACATGGTGTACTTCTACTCCACTACAGTTCAGAGGTACATGGTGTACTTCTACTCCTCTACAGTTCAGAGGTGCATTGTGTACTTCTACTCCAATACAGTTCAGAGGTACATGGTGTACTTCTACTCCTCTACAGTTCAGAGATACATGGTGTACTTCTACTCCTCTACAGTTCAGAGGTACATGGTGTACTTCAACTCCTCTACAGTTCAGAGGTACATTGTGTACTTCTACTCCAATACAGTTCAGAGGTACATGGTGTACTTCTACTCCACTACAGTTCCGAGGTACATGGTGTACTTCTACTCCACTACAGTTCAGAGGTACATGGTGTACTTCTACTCACTACAGTTCAGAGGTGCATTGTCTACTTCTACTCCAATACAGTTCAGAGGTACATTGTGTACTTCTACTCCACTACAGTTCAGAGGTACATGGTCTACTTCTACTCCAATACAGTTCAGAGGTACATTGTGTACTTCTACTCACTACAGTTCAGAGGTACATGGTGTACTTCTACTCACTACAGTTCAGAGGTACATGGTGTACTTCTACTTCTCTACAGTTCAGAGGTGCATTGTCTACTTCTACTCCAATACAGTTCAGAGGTACATTGTGTACTTCTACTCCAATACAGTTCAGAGGTACATGGTGTACTTCTACTCCACTACAGTTCAGAGGTACATGGTGTACTTCTATTCCTCTACAGTTCAGAGGTGCATTGTGTACTTCTACTCCAATACAGTTCAGAGGTACATGGTGTACTTCTACTCCACTACAGTTCAGAGGTACATGGTGTACTTCTACTTCTCTACAGTTCAGAGGTGCATTGTCTACTTCTACTCCAATACAGTTCAGAGGTACATTGTGTACTTCTACTCCAATACAGTTCAGAGGTACATGGTGTACTTCTACTCCACTACAGTTCAGAGGTACATGGTGTACTTCTATTCCTCTACAGTTCAGAGGTGCATTGTGTACTTCTACTCCACTACAGTTCAGAGGTACATGGTGTACTTCTATTCCTCTACAGTTCAGAGGTGCATTGTGTACTTCTACTCCAATACAGTTCAGAGGTACATTGTGTACTTCTACTCCAATACAGTTCAGAGGTACATTGTGTACTTCTACTCACTACAGTTCAGAGGTACATGGTGTACTTGTACTCCACTACAGTTCAGAGGTACATTGTGTACTTCTACTCACTACAGTTCAGAGGTACATGGTGTACTTGTACTCCACTACAGTTCAGAGGTACATGGTGTACTTCTACTCCACTACAGTTCAGAGGTACATTGTGTACTTCTACTCACTACAGTTCAGAGGTACATGGTGTACTTCTACTCCACTACGGGATTATAACACCAGGACTCGTGGACACTGCCTCAAGTTGAAGAAACAGTACTCAAAACTTGTTCAGCCTGCGTGTGGTTGACTTGTGGAATGATCTGCCAGAAAGCGTTGTCACATCCAAGACGGTTACAAGTCCCGCCTCGACCACTACTGGTCAAACATCACCTTCACTTTGGACGATGTGACTGTTGCCAACATCCATAGTAAATAAAGAATCAGTGATCTACTTATTTATTTATGAGCCACTAAAAGGCCTTAGGCCTATTACAGCCGTATCCTATTGATTGATTGACTACAGTTCAGAGGTACATGGTGTACTTCTACTCCACTACACAGGTACATGGTGTACTTCTACTCCTCTACAGTTCAGAGGTACATGGTGTACTTCTACTCCACTACAAAGGTACATGGTGTACTTCTACTCCTCTACAGTTCAGACGTACATGGTGTACTTCTACTCCACTACAGTTCAGAGGTACATGGTGTACGTCTTCTACTCCTCTACAGTTCAGAGGTACATGGTGTACTTCTAGTGCACTACAGTTCAGAGATACATGGTGTACTTCTACTCCACTACATGTATTTAATACTTTTAGTTACTTTACAGATCTAGATGAATGATGTGAAATATAATCAAGTGTTGAATCAGACTTTAGTTCCACCTGGAGTAAATTTTTATTTATTTTTTTATTTATCCTTTATTTATCCAGGAATGTCCCATTGAGATACAAGATCTCTTCTTCTAGGGAGTCCTGACCAACACGGCACACAACAAGTTTCAACATAAAACAAAGGCATTAAACAAAAAAAACATACAATTCAAATATAAATACAGAAGGCCATTTGTGCAGTGGCAAGAAGCATAATCACATCAGCAATAGCATCAGGTAAAACAGTTACATGTTTCATGAAGGGCTAATCGTAGCATACCTTTAAAAGCATTTACAGTAGGAAGTGCCTCTAGACAAAGTTTTACTTGCAGCGTATTCCATAAAAAGGGAGCATAGTGGGAGAATGCAGCTTTACCAAGCTCTGACTGCATCAAAGGAACATTTAAAAGCATCCCATTTGCTGCTCGTCTAGTATTAAAAAAGCAAGTATAAAATGACAGAAGTCTGGAGATATATAAGGGCAGCTTACCTAGCAATGACTTAAGGATAAAAATCAACATGTGTGATTGTCTTCTTTGGTACAGAGAGGACCATCCTAAGGACTGATACAAAGTGCAGTGGTGGGTGCGAGAGCCTGCACCCGTTACAAAACATATAGCAGTATGGTACGCAGAGTCCAGCTTTTTAAGCAGGGAGGAAGAAGCATGCATATAGATCACATCGCCATAGTCTAATACAGACAGAAAGGAACTCTGCACAATTCTCTTCTTGGCTTCAGACGGGAAACATTTCCTTAAACGAAAGAAAAAGCCCAGTTTAGGTCTAAGTTTTCTCAGTAGGTTCCCAATATGAACATCAAAGGCCATCTTTTCATCAATCCATATGCCCAGATATTTGTAGGATGCTACTTTGTCAAGGCATCACCCTTCCAGTGTAAGAATCGGAGGGACAGCTGTATTAGCTCGAGAGCGAGAGAAGGTCATGTACTTGGTCTTTTTTGCATTAAGGACCAGTCTTAGCCTTAGCAAGGAGTGGTGCAGTGTATTAAAAGCATCCTGTAGAAGCTCTATAGCCTGAGTTAAAGAGGAAGCCACTGTATAAACAACTGTATCATCGGCGTATAAATGAAACCGTGCTGGGTTTATCCCATTTCCTAGTTCATTTATAAAGATGGAGAATAAGACAGGGGCCAAAATAGAGCCTTGTGGAACACCTTTGTTTATAGTAAGAGCAGCTGAGGTATAATCTTCTACTGAGACACACTGAGTTCTTTCAGATAGATAGTTTTTAAACCAGCTCAAAGCCATTTTGCCAAGACCTCTGCAGCCAAGCCTCTGCAGTAGCAATGCATGATCCACAGAATCAAAAGCTTTAGACAGATCAACAAACAATGCTGCACAGTGTTTTTTCTTGTCTAGTGCTTCAATGATGTCATTTGAGACTAGCATAGCCGCTGAAGTAGTACTATGGCCTGATCTGAAGCCTGACTGAGACTCGCTAAGAATATTATGGTCAGTTAGAAACTTTTTCAGTTGTTCGTTTACAAGAGATTCAAAGACTTTGGCCATTACAGACAGTCTGGAAATAGGGCGATAATTATTTAGGTCAGAGGGGTCTCCGCCCTTTAACAAGGAGAGAACCATGGCCGACTTCCATGAGCTAGGTCATTCACCAGCATAAAGACTGAGATTCAGAATAGAGGTTATGGGTTCTGCAATCAGACCTGCAGCAACTTTGAAGAAGAACGGCTCTATCTTGTCTGGGCCTGAAGATTTCTTTACATCTAGGCTCATTAAAGCTTTGTGAACCTGAGAGGTCAAGATGGGGGCAAAGGTGAACAGTTGATCAGGGTCAAGTGGCGGAGGACCTGGCTCTCCTTCTGCAGCGATCATCCCTGAGTTGCTAGAATCAAAGATTGAGCCAGCAGAAATAAAATGATTATTAAAGCTGTCTGCAATATCCATGTTGCCCTTGATTTCACTCTGATTTACCCTTAAGAGATCAGGAAGGCTGTTTGGAGTGAGAGAACCTGAGGAGGATTTAACAAGTTTCCAAAACTTTGCAGGGTTATTCAAATTGTCATGTATTGCATTAAGATAGTAGGCAGATTTAGAGTTTTTAATCAGCTTAGTGCATTTGTTTCTTAATGTCCTATACAGATTCCAATCTAATGGAATATTCGATTTCTTTGCTTTAGCCCAGGCAGTGTCTCTCTGTCGAATGAGAGAGGATATAGAATCATTAAACCAGGGGTTGTCTTTACCGCTTATCCTAGATGTCCTAAAAGGAGCATGCTTGTCACATATAGCCAAGAAGGTGGATTTAAAATAATTCCATGCTAACTCAACATCGGTCATAAGTGAAACAATGTGTAAATCACTATTAAAAACATCATGTAGAAACGCCTGCTCATCGAAATGTTTGAATCGCCTCTTGTGAATGAAACGTGGCTTTCCTTTAGGGATCTTACAGGTTCTCACACAAGCAATTGCGCAGTGGTCGCTTATATCATTACAAAACGTGCCTACTGCGGAGAAACGCTGAGGTGCGTTTGTAAGAATAACATCAATCAAAGTGGACTTCTCTAAATCTTTTTGGTTTAACCGAGTTGGCGAGTTAACTAGTTGCACCAAACAGAGAGAGTCACAAGTGTCCTTGAAAGAGTTTTGTAAATCCGTTTGCCAGTCCCAGTTTAGGTCTCCGAGTAAAACCATCTCGGATTTAGTCCAGTTATGGAGAAGATTGGAGAGTATATTCGTGGCTTCGCTTGAGGCAGCGGGCGGGCGGTAGCATCCGATCACTATAATGTCTGAACCACTTGGGAGCAATAGTTTAATTACAGAGAGTTCAAAGCATTTTGGTTTTGTTAGGGATTCGATGCAGGTGCAGTCTAAATGGTTTTTAACATAAATCGCAACCCCGCCCCCTTTTCCCACACGGTCTGTTCTAAAGACATTGTAATCTTTTATATTTATCATATCATTTGTAATCGACTTTTTGAGCCACGTCTCAGAAAGGACAATGATATCAGAGTCAGTCGAATCGGCCCATATTCTGATGGAGTCCATTTTATTAATCATGCTGCGAACATTAAGGTGAAAAAGACGTAATCCGTCTTTCGTTCTAAACTCCTCTGGTGTTTGCAGCTGAGACAGTTCTGGGCCTGGATTCGGTTTCACGTTACCCGACATCAGGAGTAGGAGAATTAGAAGCCAGGTCCTCCTCGCTGGGCTGGTCGGCTTGCCGTCGCAAGTGCGCGCTGCATAGGGGGAAAGTCTCCCATTTCCCTGGGCCCATAGACAGAGTAGTCCTCGCGGCAGAACCCCGGGTAGATGAGACGTCCATGAGAGAAGGTCCTCCGCGAGCAGCGGGGTTGTCATCATGGCAACAACTCTTCCTAAATCCGGGGAAGCCATGGTGCCTGGGGTAGTCCTAATCCTAATCCTCGCTCAGGGATTTATTCCGGTGTGAACGCGATCTGCTCTTTAGTTCATCAGAACTTAACTAAGTATGGCAAAGTAGGCTACTTGGTGTGAAAGCGCCTATTGAGTCCACAACAATTGAACAAATATAAAGATATGGTCACCAAGTAAACTAGTTTCATAATTGCATATTTTCTAGCATTCAATGGAAATCAACATGTTCCTATATATGAACTAAATTAATTTATATTCTTGATCTTTTTATTGAAGTAAAATCTAAAATAATCTATATCTAATCTCTATAACACAGCAAGCAGGTAAATATTTTCTTGATAAACCAGACATCAAATACTGTCTGAATCCACAAAAATATGTACTTTTATATTACTTATGCAAATGTGTTAAATAATGGGGGGCATTGGGGGGCAGGGCATCAGTAGTGGATGAAGCATTGAGATATTTTTCTTGAGTATTAACTTGAGCAACACTACTTCAGCCGACTGCCAAGTAGCATGTACACACTGCGCATGCGTGAGTGGCAATAACTTTCCTTACCAGCAGGCGGCGGTAGTGTGTATTCGTCATTCAAAACAGGCAACCGGAAAACAGACTGCGTGATATATACAAACTTCAGCTCTCTGAAGCAGAAATAAACTATGTAAGCATTAATGTGGCTGGCAACCTTAAAGTACTGCTGCTACCACATTCCATGCATCAGTAATTTTATAATCCAATATTATATTATTATAAAACGGACAAGTCAAATCAAGCAATCTGATTGGTTCTTAGCCGTGATATACTGAGCGTATACCACGGGTAGAATTGTAAGTTACTTTTCACAACAAATCAGTATCCCTCAGCGTCTGAGAAAAACAGTATATACTGGAACAAGAAAGCAGCGGAGAAGTAACGGGGCAGAAACCCTCCTTTTTACGCAGCGGTCCAGACATACACATCAAACGGCAAAACATATTCAGTGTGCAGTTCCTTTGGCATTAGGGCAGGGATTTCTAGATACTTTCCAAGGTTTGACATCATGAATTGTGCTACTTTTAAACATAGACTGTATATATAAATATATATATGTCTGTATATGTAGCCTATATGCTTTTAAAGCAAGCAACAATGTTTTCAAATCTGTAATCAAAGAGGTCCGCAAAAACACTATCGACCAATCAGATTGCTTGATTTGACTTGTCAGTTTTATAAATATATTTACATTTCTTCCATTACGGAACAAACTTACAAAGCATAACATGGAAAGATTTAAGATTAACTTCGACCTCCGGGGGGTCTTACTATGGGATGGATTGAGGAAGCCTATCTCCAGAAAAAAAAAGCACCTAAACGACGACATGCAGAGCTACGTGAAGAGCAGGTAGACCAACTGGAGAAGTAGCACCATTCAAAAGCTTTCTGATGCGGGTCTTGAAACAAAGCAGAGAAATGATGACCGTTAGTGGCCACAGGTGCGAATACTCTCTCCAGAGCTACTGGAAGCCGAATCTCGGGGACCGGAGAAAGTGGAGAAATATTCTCACCACGCCAACAACAGCCGAGAACAACCTCAACCTATACAAGTAACCACGTAAGCCATTTTACTGATGCTGGACAGTTTTTCAGTGGGTGCACAATAAACGGCAACATACAAATGAATGTAAATAAATAGCCAAATAATGGATCAACGCTCTCTGTCTAATATGTTCGCTAGCTGTTAGTGTTGTTGCATAGCAACCACCTTGCACTATGTTGTGTGCAGAAGGCAACGGAGGGACTATTTTATTTTGAACATCATTATTTACTAATAAAAACTATTTAAATTAGAGTGTGTATTTTTCTTTCATATTGCCACACTTGGTAACCGTTTTATAAAAGCAATAGCTCACTTCAGGCCATGATATATGCTCATTATATCACAGCTAAGGGGGTTGTCGACCCTCCGCTTCGCGTCGGGCCGAACCACGCCCCTTAGCTGTGATATAATGAGCATATACCACGGCCTGTCGTGAGCTACACTGACAGGCAACTGATGTATCATCATGTACATCTGTATCTTCTGACTTTTATTGTAGCATAGTTAATTGTATCCTCATTCTAATGTTGTGTTATCTAATGGCTGTAGTATGAAGGTACGAAATAAAGTTTTGTATTTTGCAGTAGCGGTAAAAAGTGATTTATTATCAAATGTAGAATTGTACAATGTAAACAATCGACTAAAATACAATAAGATATATAGTAAGTAATATGCCCACAATAAAAAAAAAAAATCCACATCGTCCAGGGTCCTGTCCGTTAAATACTTGAAGAAGCTATTGTCCATGCAGGAAGTGTGGCAGCAAATTACGTGGAAACTGAGTTGGTCTTCGGTTTCTTCATTCCAGATCGCCATGATGTAAAATAAATTCTTGCGTCCAGGTGAGATGAAAATGAAAAATAATAGCCGTCTGTGTGGGCCTTCTTCACTTCCGTTTCGCTTCTCATGCACTGATTCGCTAAGCTGAACAGCCAATTAGAGTGATTTCTTTTTCCGACAGCTCCCCGATTTGACATGTTGAATTGGGAGCGGAAGGTGGGACACACCAATCTGAGTAGGGCGACAGGACGCTCATCGGCGGCCAGACATCTATCGACGGCCAAAATCGGCTTGGTGTGTCAGGGCCTTTAATACGACAATTGTAAAACCAAAGAGGAACAGCATTCACATGCAGGCTGTGGGAGTTCCTCTTTACTGATGCAAAGACATTGAACTTAGACTGAGGTACAATCCATATAATAGTAGCTTGGTAAACCTGCAATCTACACTCTCAAAAATGGTTCACTAAACAACACTAAAGTTTTCACAATCCATAGTGAACCACAATGTAAATCCACTACAGGATAATGTATTCCTAAAATGTAAGTAAATGTTGGTTATCTTAAAACGTTTGTGATTGTAATGTTAAATTAAGCATTGTGGAGCAGGCTGCACAATGAATCAACATTTCAAATTCAAATAGCTTGAATCATTATTTCAGAGCAAAACAACCCATGAAAAACGGACCGGTTTGTTTTATTTCAGTTTGACGGTTGGTCGGCAATCCAGATATCCAAATGCTAAATATTGCTACAGAAATCCTAAACCAAGCTGCTATAACTTCATGTCCAGGAGAGTCAAGGACTTAGGTAACCCCACACCCTGTTCCTCTCTGACTCAAACTTCTACATCTCACTATCTCAGTTTCAGAAATCTAACTTGTTCAGTAAACACTGAAAGAACGAGGAGGGAGTTAAGTAACTAATTGCCGGCATTCATCTTTTTTTCTGTTGATCCAGGAGTTCTTGTGTACACTCTTCAGGCCTGGGCTGAGACAATGGCTGGTATGCCTGTGCTGTTGACATAACTCTCACCTCATGCAACCCATTGTCATGTCAAGAATGAAGACAATTAACAGCAATTGACTGTGAAGTAATACTTAGATCTTTCATTATATGCTCCAGCTTACAGTATATATTCATGATTTCACAAAAAACATCTTAAACCTTCAATAATCATTTTCCTATCTTTATAAAAGCCAAACTCTAATGACATCATTCCTCCTTTTTCCATTATATTTGCTGTTCAGGTAGATTATTAGCTAGTTATTATCTAACATTTCCATTTATAAAATATGTAACTACATGACAAAGGAGTATGGTATTGAGGGTATTGGCAGGTTACTATGTTTCTGAATATCACAATTAAATGTAACAATTCATATTAAGAAAAGGATTCAGAAACGTCTTGTTATGAGAGGGCACGATGACCAAATCATCTTAATGAACTGAAGAGATCAGTGCGAAGGAGATAAACATAAGGAGGACTCTATATCAGTGAGAGGAAATGCATAAAAGAATCAGATACAAGGAGATGTCCATCTGTGACGAAGGGAACTTCGTCACTATGGACTGACGGCTTCAGGCCGGGTGGTATGGCACTTTGTTGGCGTGATTGCACAGTGTGTGTTGTCTGTGGCTGATGATTGTGTGCACCTGGTGTCCTGTGGTGTCTCCTCCCCCCTCACCTGTGTCTTGTTGTGCTGATTGGAGTGTGGGTATTTAGGCTCTGTTGCCCTGTCTGTGGGAGGGGGCTGGGTGTGTGTGTGAGATCCTTGTGGCTGCAGGATGTGGACAAGGAGAACCGCAGATTGAGGCTGTGAACTTTGTGCCCATGTTTTTAATAAATGCCCACGCCGGGTTATATTTTTGGAGGTTCTGCCTCCTTGCTTGGTCTGGGCCGCTCAACGGTCAGCTTCACACCATCCTTTGACCATCGAGGAGGAGTAGGAGGGTGGATGTTTAAAAGGAATGCAGTGAAGAGGAATAAAATGTGATTTAATAGGGATCTGCGTTATGATTATAATAATAGGAAATGTCTCTTATACAACCATCTTAAACAATTAACAACACACAAAGAATAAACTTAATTTGTAATTGGCATCAGTTTGACCAGATTTCAATTTGTTACACTTGTTTGTTGTGAAAACAAAGTTAAAGGGGCCGTATTATGCAAATGTTCAGGTAAATAATTTGGTATTTGCATTTAACATTTTTTTCTCATACTACCTGTCTGTGCTGCAGCACCTCTTTTCACCCTGGGCCTGAAACCAGAGCCCAGTCTGCTCTGACACCTCTTCTGTTATCGGCTGTTAATGTCTAACCTTCCAAACATTTAACATTATATTCAATTTCCCTTTGTACATGATGCCTATTTGTATTTTATTATTTTTAAAGATAATTTGCCTGATTTTGAGCTTTGAGAAGAAAAAAGAAACATGAATTGAAATAAAAACTGTGAACCTTCTTGTTTCTATCATTGTATTTTATCACTGTGCTTTTTATGACTGGTGATAGAAAGAGCGTTCGGACTAAAAGGTGAAGGTTATCTGTAGGACACGGCTGAGTGAGCGTTGCCCACTGTATGTAAGCACACTTGGTCATGGTTGTTTTGTGGATTTTAAGATCAGACGATGACGACAGTGGCACATGGGCCGCACTCTGAATCGAGGCAGTTGCTTAACCCTGGTCTTTATTTCCCTAAAATTAAACCATCATTTTGATAACAAAAAAACTCTCAGATACTGCATAGTTTGACATTTAGCATGGCCCAACGGCAAACAAGTGTACCCTGGATGCCCAGAGCATTTCTTTGATGGTCCAAACTAACTCCTTTACCATCTCTGTGCAACTGGACACCATTAGTCTGGAGCCCCCATGTATTTACTGTACATGAGATACTAGAAAAAAAACGTTAACAACAGCTAACATTATCAGAAGGAGGTTATGATGCGTTCTAGACCTATTTGTGAAAATGTGTATTGGCAGAAAGAAAATGATCTGACGTGTTGCTATCAAAAGGAAAATAGACTATAGTCATTTTAGTGTTTGATAGAACAAAGAAGTCGAATTTTTAATTTGAATTAAAATATATCCTTTAATGATGTCCAATCATTCTGCTAATGTCCAGTTATTGAAGTGGTAGAATTATGTAAGGCTGTGCTACGTTGTAAAAAATTGCCTTTGTTTATTGTTTTTATATAAGATTATTTTTAAGGCCTCCAAATATAGGGGTTGGTTTCCTGTCGGGCCTTGTATTGTATATCCCTTCCTCAAGGTAACATTATCCATCTACTTTCCCCAAAGAATGTGTGCCAACTGTGTTCCTAAACCTGATTGTCTGGTTCATCTCTCCTGGTAAGTAACATGACTCCTGGCTACTTTTTATTAATAAAGACCAACAGAGGTTGATCATCCCTCCTGCGTTCTAGTACATAGGTAACAGCAAAGATATAACAAAGCATCAAAGGCAGTAGCTTTGCAGGTGACCTTAGTGCTTTCATAACTTGTGGTTTCCGGTTACATCGATGAGAAGGGTCAATTAGTGAGTACATGGGTAACACCCAGAACACTTGGTCTCTAACACTCCTTGTCCTTTCATTATTTGGGGTCAGGTATTCCCAACGTGTGCACTCATAAAGTCGACTCTGGCTTGAGGTACACTTCTTCATACAGTAGTTTCTTATTTGCTGCCCTGTTTAATGTTTGGTTGGCTCAAAGCAAATTGTGCCAAAGATATTCTTTGTTGACTGGGTTGTAAAACCTGGATAAAGCTGGACAATTTTTCCTGAAACAAATTCGAATTTTCACTATGCACCCTGGGCGTTGTGTGTATGTGGTTTTGTCTGATGGTGTGTCAACAGCAGTTAGTAAGAGCGAGGCATGTGGAAAGATCGGGTTACAGTTCAGTAACACTGTGGAGAGTTCGATAACACTGACTACTTGTGTGGCACATCGATCAGTCACATATATTACACCAAGTATATCCAACAGTAGGGAATAACCAAAGTCTTTTATACATTTTACACACAATCAAGTCCTTAAAACCATGTCTCAATAAACAAGAGTTCTTCAATATATCAAGGTTTTAGATATGGAAATGGAAATTGAGGATTCAAATCTTTTTTTATCGTGTCACACCTGTAGATACAGTGAAATGTAGTACCTGCATGTATCCCATTTGAGTATTAGGGGCATTGGAAAGTTACTATGAAGTACCCAGGACCCTCGCTCAACAGGAGGTGACTAAATATATTTCCCTCCCCTCTCTCTGGTCGCTACAACGGGGAAATTAAATTATGGGCAAACATTTGTATTTACAATTATTCAAAGTAACCAGTGGAAACCAAACCAACTGAGATCAGTCCAGCCGTGCGCCACGCCTCTTTTAAACATCACTGTTGCCGTAGTTACATTCCCGGAGGATACATCAGTGTATCCTCCGTCATAGCTCCTCCAGAGAGCCTCCTCAATGCTCGATCCTCGATCTGCATTTAGAGAAATTAGATGTCCTTCAGGAAGGCGCACTGACATCGATTTTTGGGTCACTACCAAGGAGGCGAAAAATTAGAGAACTGAGAAAGGGCTCTTGTGTGATTTGTTGAAAATCCAGAGCCTGGAGTGCAGGAATTCGTTCTGAAGCTTTCCAAATGCGTTTGGTAGAAACAACAAATGTATCTCTGACTCATTCTTCTCCAAATCGCTCGGTTGTGTTTCTGCGTTCTACAATTCCTGTGCGAACATTGCCACATTTTTGTCCAATAACAAAGACTCCTGCAAGTGCATTTCCTGCCCTGCTCCTCTGACGACGCCAAACATAATTCCTTTTTGTTCTGCTTTAATTTATGCACTGTGAAACAGAGCCAGACAAAACAAACCCAAAAGTATCAAATTCTCTCTGATTTGGACTAGCCAAACGGATACTGACCAGGGTTCGAGTTATGTAGGAGCCAAGGAGGGGTCCTACATCTGTGGGGGTCGCTAATACATTACTAACAACCATTATTTTTAATCACAAATAATGCATTTTTCAATGTAATGAGTATTAATTACGTTTACGAGGTAAATAGGCTAAAAGAAAACATGTTTTCCAAAAGAACTATGCATCGTATTCTCTCTTGAATGACTATGCATGCACTTTACCTTCAAGGTGCGCGCGCGCGTGTGTCTTACTAACATATCACTCTTCTCCCTCTAACTAAAAGAAACCTGAATTACCCGGAGTGTGTGTGTGTGTGTGTGTGTGTGTGTGTGTGTGTGTGTGTGTGTGTGTGTGTGTGTGTGTGTGTGTGTGTGTGTGTGTGTGTGTGTGTGTGTGTGTGTGTGTGTGTGTGTGTGTGTGTGTGTGTGTGTGTGTGTGTGTGTGTGTGTGTGTGTGTGTGAACAGAGGTTCATTTTCTTCCACAATGACAACACTTAATCTAAAGTTAACGAGACTCTGACCAGCGACCAGCTTCCAAAGAGACATTTTTTAAATGTGTGTTTTGTGTTCCTCCCCTCTGGACTGTAGGTCAAATAGTCTCATCTACAAATATTGTACACACACAGCCCCACCCGGGCCTACCTGCTGCACAGATCACTTTTATATCATTATGTAATGTTGAAGTGATAAACAGGTTTATAATGGGACAAGAAAAAAGGTGGGGCGGAGGAAGCAAATGAAAAGCTGGAAGATATAGACTACGCCAGTGGTTCCCAAACTTTTTCAGTCGGGCCCCCCTTGGGTAATTGGAAATATTTTCGGGACCCCCCCCAACCTGGTTCCCATCTATATTGGTAGGATTAATTGTATATTGTTGTAAAAACATTACATGTGCTCTGCTAATAATAAGAAGATACAACTATAATTTTATATTTTATTATGGATTACACATGAACAAAAGTGCTTGTAATAGATACTGTGAATTAATTTGGCCTAATTAAAACTGGTTGGCCTTCTTCCCTGAGTAGTAGATTTTTAAATTAAAATGTCTTTAAGGAAAATATATTAATTAACTACTATTTCTACTGCAGGTTGCAAACGATCACATCACTTTACCATTCCTATTCCACACACAGCCTATCAATGACTTGTGTGTGCTTGCTCTCCCTTGCAGATCTTCTCAAACCGGGGCTGTTGTTTTGAGACTGCCACTCTCAGTTCATTCTCAATGTTCAGCTTTGATCTGTATTTCGTTTTGATGGCAGCAACAGCAGAAAAGCCTATCTCACACAAGTAGGATGTTACAAAAGGCAGCATTATGCCCACAGCTCTCTGACCAACACACTCTCACTCCCTAAGCGTCCAGGAGCGACGTTTGGTCAGTGTCCGTGGCGTCCAATTGTGACGCTCCTAGGCTCCTTCAGCGTCATAAAGGGACGCTAATAGCTTTCAACTGATTGCAATGTATTCCCATCTGCGGCGGGATTTGACGCTCATGGAAGCACGGCATTCGTTTATGTCGGCTGCCCTTAAAGGCAATGTGAGCGTCCATTCCCATTGGATAACGGAGAATTGTACACCCGGAAGTAAGTATTCCCCTTACTGTCGATTGATTTTACAGTGATATCTGCACTACTCATCGACTAAAAAACACCAGAGTATCCTTGTTAATTACACAACATTGATTGGTTTAAATTGTGTGCAATGCTTTTGTATTTTTCCCCTTCGTTTCGGAGAAACAAATATATTTTCTGAGTAAAGGATGGTAGAAGACACTACACTACCCAGAATCCCCAGCTATCGTTTGGACTACACCATGTGCTCTGTTTGACAAACCCCGTTTTTTTTCACCATTCATTCCAATGGCTGGCATCTATGTCATGTGATCTTCACATTTCTCCCTGCAGAAAAAAACATGGCCGAACTTCATTTTATTCTCGGTGGAAAATGCCTATTTTAAAGTTAGTTTGGCCATTAAAATGCGTTTTGATGTCATTTGATGCGAGAAATATGAGTTGTTATTTCAGATTATGTGTGCAGTGGATGTACATGATCTTTAGTTTGCTAGTTATTACGAAGATTACTTCAGGAAATCGCGACGTTTTCATTGTTACCAAGGTGGTTGCTAGGGACGCTGCTATCGATATTATTTCTGTTATGTTGTGTAACTGTTTAATGGAGTTATCTTTATTGCTACCCCCTTCCCCGTCAATGTATAGTGGTGGTCCACAGCGCAAACATATTAGTTTAACAAAATCCGCATCTAAAGATAGCCTACGTTATTTTCTCCTGTACAATTCCAGTCTCACATCTCACAGCACATCGTCATTAACAAATACCGGAAACAGACCGAAAACATTTAAAAAAATAATAATAATACTTTATTCCGAGTGTGCTTGCTTTTCTCTTTGAAAGTCATCACATAACGGCATTGTAATACACGGTTCGGCTGCATTAAATATTACATATCTGTAGTTCTGTATTTATAGAGCCCTGATGAGAAGACTTCTAGACAAACATGAGGAACTGAAAACGTGACGTGGATCATAAATATATCAGCCATTAAACAACATCTTACATTTCTTTTCACACAATGCGTCTCCTTGCAGTATCAACACTAATTCGGCTCACTTTTATATTTGATCCAATTGGTAGATAGGCTGTATTTACACCATAAAGGTGCACAGCTGATATAAAGGGACACCTAGTGGTTAAAGCATGTTATTGAATTTCATTATTTTTATTATTAGATATTAATAGGATCCCTATAAAGTATATTCATTACTCGTTATTCTCTACTAATAGTTCATTAAAGATTGTATATAATGACTAGTTTGCACATCCCTTTCAAGATTTCAAGATTTTCTAAGGTTTATTGACATATCATATAGGCCTACACAACTGTGGTGTAGTTCTGCACTGAATGAAAAACTTGGGTCGCAGGTTCCTCAATAGTGCATTACAAGACATCTATCAATATTTGTGCATACCTCCAGCAATCTTAACTATGTTGAAGCACTTATTTTAACTGATATTATACATAATGTATTATACTCTTATAAGATATATGTAGATATTTCATCTCCGGCCTTGTCAGGTATTGAACAATCAATAAATAAAGATCACAGAATTGTTGAATATAAAACACAGAATTTATATGATTATACTAAATGATTTTCAAATAAACACAACTGCATATTTAACTGTTACACATGCTGATGTAACGCAAATGTTCCAACTTGGGATCAATAAAGTATATCTTATCTTAAGCTGATCGATGGCTATGCCATATTTGCACAATGTGCCTCTGAACCTTGACAAGTGCATGTTTCAGGCTTATCAATTAATGTAATGTAATGTTATCACAGGGGTCACACACATAAGACCAGCTGTTAAATAAAGCTCTTCTGACCTTAGCTGGCATGTGGGTATATATATTAATACTGCCCATTATGGGCACAAGCAATTTTCACCCATTTATTAATTATATGTTTTAAATTTGAGTGTTTCCTATCCCCTAAACCTCCAGGGATGTACACAGTTTAATACTGGCAACTTCTTATTATGGGAAATACGAAAACGTCTTTTAAAACTACAATTCCCAGTAGAGACGTGCCATTGAGAACATGTTGCGAAACACAATAGCCAGCATGTGTAGTTCTGGGGACGGGGTGGGGGAAGGGGGGACGCGGTGGACCCGTTCAAATACAGTTTTGGACAGTCTGCCGTGGTTCCATCCCATTTCAAGTGCTGTTCGAGAATCGGCTTAACCCTCGGAGCACACTCTCCAATCACAGAGCTTGAGGACTATCACAGGGTTTGTCAAACAGAGCACATGGTGTAGTCCAAACGATAGCTGGGGATTGTGGGTAGTGTAGTGTCTTCTGCCATCCTTTACTCAGAAAAAATATTTGTTTCTCCGAATCGAAGGGGAAAAATACAAAAGCATTGCACACAATTTAAGTCAATCAATGTTGTGTAATTAACAAGGACAATCTGGTGTTTTTTAGTCGATGGGTAGTGCAGATATCACTGTAAAATCAATCGACAGTAAGAGGAATACTTACATCCGGGTGTACAATTCTCCGTTATCCAATGGGAATGGACGCTCACTTTACCTTTAAGGGCAGCCGACACAAACGAATGCCGTGCTTCCATGAGCGTCAAATCCCGACGCAGATGGGAATACATTGCAATCAGTTGAAAGCTATTTGCGTCCCTTTATGACGCTGAAGGAGCCTAGGAGCCTCACAATTGGATGCCACGGACACTGACCAAACGTCGCTCCTGGACGCTCCTGGACGTCACTCCTGGAGTGAGAGTGTGTTGCTCTGACCAATGAGATATTTTCGAGCAGTGTTTGTTTACAATTGAATAATATTAATAATAATAATAATAATAATAACACATTTGATTTATATAGCACACTTTAAAAACAACTTAATCTCAAGGTGCTTCACAAAGCTAAAAGGAGAAAATAATAAAGTAAAAAAATCTTCCCGCGCCCCCCCTGCAGTACCTCCGCAACCCACCAGGGGTCGCGCCCCACAGTTTGAAAACCACTGGACTAGCAATTGTACAGCGTCCTCAAATACTTTATTTTCACCAGAAACTGTTGAAAGAGAGAGTTACAACACACCATGATCTGTATGCAACTCGATCAAATTTCAAATTTTTGGTGAATATTAACACAAGATTTTCACTCATTACAACTCTGACTTCACTTGTTATATATATATATATATATATATATATATATATATATAAAACGGACAAGTCAAATCAAGTAATCTGATTGGTTCTTAGCCGTGATCAGGGTTCATACACTTTTTCACCAATGATTTTCAATGACTGTTCCATGACTTCTCAATGACCTTTACCTAATTTTCCATGACCAAAACAAAACGACCACTGAAAATGGTTTATTTGAACATGGAACAGGAAAATAAGGTCTGCATATGAAACATGTAGTGCCTATCTAAAACAAATCCAATAGTAGGCTTACTAGCTTCTACACGCTGCAGCAACTGCAGTCAGGGAGGCAAACTCATCAGGTATGGAAAAGGTGACAAGGATCCGAGCCCCCCGACCCCACGGAATATCGGCTTTAAAATGAGGAATAACAGGATGTTAGCATTCAGAACAACTAAAGCAGCAGGTAATAACAGAAACGCCAAAGAGTCACATCTCTTAGAAATATATAAAAGCATTTATTTTAATTGTGTAGCAGTCAGTTTAGAATTCTGGCAGCACTGTTGAGCATTTTGAAAATGTATTGTCATGCCTCTGTTCAAGGCTTAGTCTTTCTATCTGTATAGCCACTGGTGTAAAGTAACTAAGTTCATAAACTCAACAAGTACTATACGGGGGTACAGTTTTGAGATACTTGTACTTTATTAAGTATTTCAATGTTTTGCTACTTTGTACTTCTACTCCACTACAGTTCAGAGGTACATGGTGTACTTCAACTCCTCTACAGTTCAGAGGTACATGGTGTACTTCTACTCACTACAGTTCAGCGGTACATGGTGTACTTCTACTACTCTACAGTTCAGAGGTACATGGTGTACTTCTACTACTCTACAGTTCAGAGGTACATGGTGTACTTCGACTCCACTACAGTTCAGAGGTACATGGTGTACTTCGACTCCACTACAGTTCAGAGGTACATGGTGTACTTCTACTCCACTACAGTTCAGCGGTACATGGTGTACTTCTAGTCCTCTACCGTTCATAGGTACATGGTGTACTTCGACTCCACTACAGTTCAGAGGTACATGGTGTACTTCTACTCCACTACAGTTCAGAGGTACATGGTGTACTTCTACTCACTACAGTTCAGAGGTACATGGTGTACTTCTACTCCACTACAGTTCAGAGGTACATGGTGTACTTCTACTCACTACAGTTCAGAGGTACATGGTGTACTTCTACTACTCTACAGTTCAGAGGTACATGGTGTACTTCTACTACTCTACAGTTCAGAGGTACATGGTGTACTTCGACTACTCTACAGTTCAGAGGTACATGGTGTACTTCGACTCCACTACAGTTCAGAGGTACATGGTGTACTTCTACTCCACTACAGTTCAGAGGTACATGGTGTACTTCTATTACTCTACAGTTCAGAGGTACATGGTGTACTTCGACTCCACTACAGTTCAGAGGTACATGGTGTACTTCTACTACTCTACAGTTCAGAGGTACATGGTGTACTTCTACTACTCTACAGTTCAGAGGTACATGGTATACTTCGACTCCACTACAGTTCAGAGGTACATGGTGTACTTCGACTCCACTACAGTTCAGAGGTACATGGTGTACTTCTACTCCACTACAGTTCAGAGGTACATGGTGTACTTCTATTACTCTACAGTTCAGAGGTACATGGTGTACTTCGACTCCACTACAGTTCAGAGGTACATGGTGTACTTCTACTACTCTACAGTTCAGAGGTACATGGTGTACTTCTACTACTCTACAGTTCAGAGGTACATGGTGTACTTCGACTCCACTACAGTTCAGAGGTACATGGTGTACTTCGACTCCACTACAGTTCAGAGGTACATGGTGTACTTCTACTCCACTACAGTTCAGAGGTACATGGTGTACTTCTACTCACTACAGTTCAGAGGTACATGGTGTACTTCTACTCACTACAGTTCAGAGGTACATGGTGTACTTCGACTCCACTACAGTTAATTGTTTTATCGTGCTTTTATCGAGTAAATTCTGTCTTTTTCACTAATGTCATGGTTTGGTAACCTGACTTTAAAGAGCAGAAACTCTCTGAGTCAGATCATAAAGTGGTCCAGCAGACTGATTGGTGAGCCACAGCTAAACCTGGAGACCCTGTACCTCAGGCAGTTACAGCGGTTATCCAGCTCCATATTAGACGATGACTCCCACCCTCTGCACTCAGAATTCAAGCTTCTTCCTTCGGGCCGGAGGTTACTCGTCCCAAGGAGTAGAACGAAGCGGTATAAAAACAGTGTTATCCCAGCAGCTATTGCACAAATTAACACATCATGGAGCGTCACACAGATGACTATTTGTATTAATTTATTTAATTGTGAATTTTGAATGTCCATGTTTGTGCTAGTGTTTTCCTTCTTAAAATGTTTTTTAAATATTTTGAGATTTGGTTGAGCAGGGTATACTTGTACTTTTACTAGTCCTTTATTAGAGATGTGTCTGTTGTTTGTATTTGTTTTTAGTGTCAGGATGGAACCCTTGTCTTTTTGTCTGCAAATAGAAACTACCTACGGGTACAAATAAATAACCTGAACCTGAAGGTACATGGTGTACTTCGACTCCACTACAGTTCAGGTACATGGTGTACTTCTACTCCACTACATGTATTTAATACCTTTAGTTACTTCACAGATCTGGATGAATGATGTGACCAAGTGTTAAATCAGACTTTAGTTCCACCTGTAGTAAATCTGGAGTAAATCCACCAGCTACCCTGCAGTATACAAAGTCATTCAAACTAGCTGCACCTTCACCAGCTTTGAGAACACTTTCATGATCAATCATTATAAAACATATCATATATATTATTCTGAAATGGACCAATCTGCACAATGACTACTTTTACTGTCGCTACTTTCACTATATTTTTATTAGAATACTTTTCTACTTTTACTTGAGGAACATTTTGAATGCAGGACTTTTACTGAAACAGAGTATTCCTACACTCTGGTACTTCTAATCTACTTTTAATCAAGTACAAGATCTGAGTACTTCTACTTTTATTTAGATCTGAGTAGCCTACTTCTACTAAAGTATAAGATCTGAGTACTTCTACTTTTAATAAAGTACAAGATCTATACTTATACCACCTCCGTTTATAGCCTATGAAAAAAACTATTAGAAAACGAAGGCTAAAGCTAACGTTAGCAGATAGTGACAATGTATGCTAGCTAGCTAGCTCAACGATTCCTTAAATGATATTGCGACAGAAAAACGTTTCGGTTCACATCACGCTCTGCCGCTCTGCTCTGAACACCTGAACGGCCCGTTCTAACAGCTGTTCACCAGCGGAGGAGTCTGTGCCACAGTGACTCCGCACAGTTAACGAACACACCGTAGATAATGTAGCTGACCCTCATCCCGGAGCAGCAGAGTTCAGCCGACAGGCAGGAAGACTCAAGCACACAGCTCGCATTTATATTAAAAAATAACACCATGCGCGTCATGATGGCACATAACAGCTCGCGACCGCAGATTATTTCAGCGATTAGATTAAATGTAAATTATATTTGACGCAACTTTAGTTACATTTCCATGACTTTTCCAAAACTTTGAGAAAATATTGTTTTCCATAACTTTTCCAGGGCCTGGAATTTGCATTTTCAATTTCCATGACTTTTCCAGGTTTTCAATGACCGTACGAACCCTTCGTGATATACTGAGCGTATACCACGGGTAGAATTGTAGTTACTTTTCACAAGTCAGTATCCCTCCGCGTCTGAGAAAAACTGTATACAGTTGGGCTGAAAAGCAAACTGCCTGCAGTTTGCTTTTCAAACTGGGACAAGAAAACAGCGGAGAAGTAATGGGGCAGAAACCCTCCTTTTTTCGCAGCGGTCCAGACATAGGCCCTTTCTCATTTCATCAAATCCCCCTCCTCGACTCCTCGACTCCTCGACTCCTCGGTCCTCCGGTAGTGACCCGGAAATGAATTTTAGCGTGCCATGTTGAAGGACATCTCATTTCTCTAAATGCACTTCGAGGACCGAGGATCGAGCGTCGAGGAGGCTCTCTGGAGGAGCTATAACCGAGGATACACTGATGGGTCCTCCACGGTCCTCCACGGCTCCTTCATGGATGCATTTCCGGCAACAGAGATGTTTCAAAGAGTCGTGACGCACGGCCGGACTTATCTCAGCCAATGACAGCTCTGCATGCATCCCCTGGATATTATTTTATTAACTGCTTTCATCGCGACGCGATGTTTACAGTGAGAACAGCTGTGAGGTCCGTGCAGAAAGCAGAGCAGTGTGTAAAATATATATCACTCAGTATAACAGGCCTACATTACTCTCTGTATTTGCTGTAGTTTAGTAGATATCTACAAACAAAGAGTCGATATTTTTCTAAAACCATTTAGTGCTTCACAATAAAATACACAACGGCTGTAGCCTGTTTTAGGAGCTGTATGTGCGTGTGTGTAGTGTAGCCGTGTAGGTGTGTGTGGTACAGTGTGTGCATAGATGCAGCGGACAGACAGGTCTCAGTTGGTTTGGTGTCCTCTGCTTACTTGTAATACTTGTAAATACAACTTTTGGCCCGTAATTTATTTCCCTCATTGTAGCGACCAGAGGGGAGAGGGGGATATATCCAGTCTCTGATAGTGTTACGTTATGATGAGTGCTCTGTTTGATTCTGAAATTGTATATATTTATATAAATATATACATATATATGTGTCAGGGTTTCCGCTAGGATTTTTTCTCGCCGGTCAAATGTCCGGGCAGAATTTATTTTACCGGACTAATTTGAAACTTACCGGTCATATTTCAATAATAATAATAGTTGTGTAGCAGAGTTTCCGTTAGCAGGTAATTACCGGACTATGAGCAGATATGCTTCAGTTTAAAACTCAGTTCACGGGCTCATTTTTATATTGCTTCAGTTTATAATCGTAACAGATCGAAAAATTCAGATTCATTTTTCAATAAATGATTCCACAAACAACAAACAACATAATTATTACATTCAAACAAACTACTTGTAGTAGATAACGTACATTATTCAGAAGTTTACATCAACTTTGAATAATAACACGGGAGAAACGGATCCTCTCCCTCCCTCTCTCTCCTGACAGCACGTCAGTTTCTCATGCAGCTCGCTAAACAGAGGGCGGGGCTTCAGGTGATCCTGCAGAGCTGCGTGTCTCGGTCAGACTCAGCAGCTGATCTGATCTCTCTCTCGCTCCGGTTACACTTCACTCGCGTTTATGTCCATATCGATCAGATCCAGCTCTCCTGATCGGCCTTTATAGAGAGCACCGATCAAACTATTAAGAGTGAATATCGGCCGATAATGACCGGCGGCCGATCGATCGGAGCCTCCCTAATTATTACCAGACATTTTGACCGTCAGGTTTTGAATTTACCGGTTTTTTATAAATTTTACCAGCTAAAAACCGGTAATTACCGGCTAACGGAAACCCTGATATGTGTGTGTGCGTGTCCGCATCTGTAGCCCGTTATTGTCTCATTATACCGCACTGTGAATGAATCAAAGTAAATATATAAGTGGTCATGAACACATCTGTCCATCAGACAGAGCGCTGCTGTGCCTTCTGTCATCATTAATGGACGTCTCTTTAAAATGACCGCTCAGAGGAGAGGAGTTCTCATTTCTCTAACCGCCTGCTGCTTCCCCTCCTCTCTCCTCGGTTCCCCTCCTCAGTCCTCCGCTCGCATCTCCTGTGGGCGGGACTAAGTATCGAGGATAGGAGTCGAGGAGGGGAGTTCGAGAAATGAGAAAGGGCCATAGACATCAAACGGCAAAACATATTCAGTGTGCAGTTACGTTGGCATTAGGGCAGGGATATCTAGATACTTTCCAAGGTTTGACATAATGAATTGTGCTACTTTTAAAGCAAGCAACAACGTTTTCAAATATGTAATCAAAAAGGTCTGCAAAAACGCTATCGACCAATCAGATTGCTTGATTTGACTTGTCCGTTTTATAAATATATTTACATTTCTTCCATTCCGAAACAAACTTGCAAAGCATAAGATGGAAACATTTAAGATTAACTTCGACCTCCGGGCGGGTCTTACTATGGAGGAGTGGATTGAGGAATGATTGAGATGTTACGGTGTGTGTAGGAAGCAGGACCCAAATGCAGATTAAAGTGACAAAAATAACTCCTTTATTTCAAGGCTAAACTATTAACAAAGACTGAACAGTAGTGATGTTACGTATTGCGCCGAGGCTTCGGAGCGTGTGTCGGGTAATCCCCGAAGCTGTTTGTGAAGCATGTATCGAGGCTTGTATCGTTTTGGGCCAGTGACGTCACCGATGACAAACGAAGCCTCGCTGCCTGTCGATACCATGTGACTGCTTCACGAAGCGATTCAGATCGGTTGAACCGTTGAACCACAACGCTCATAATACCTGGATGTATAATAAGAACCATATTACCCCTCCTGTACCCGGGCCCGGTGAAACGATGGAATCAAGAGAGCTCAGACCCTCACTTATAGAGGTCGGAACATGTCATAAGTATAAATAGATACAAGCATAAATAAATGTAGGAATAAAAACATCAATAAATAAATGAATAAATATGCTGCAGTGTTTTCAGTGAGATTCAGTGTGTGTGCTGCGGCTCAGCTGGAAAGCAGTTGACTCATGACCGCAGGGTCTCTGGTTCAAGGACTGGTCAATACGTATTTGTTGTTGTTTATAAAAGCTACAGCTAAATGAGATAATGTAGTTAATACATGTATTCTTTGATATGGTTTAGCCTTTCTCAGGCTACAACATGGTTACGTTTATGAATATTATTAAGGAATACAAATCCCTCTTTGCAATGTTTACCAGCCTCCTTAGGCTTTTCAATCACAATCATTCAACTGGAATAAAAACAATATTGTTAACATGAAAATATGATTTTCTGTTCGTTGTTTAGAGTTATTCTAAGGCTTTACTCAATGAGAACTCGGTATGAGATACAGCACACTGTTGAGATGTCCAATCTGCCTGTTTTACACACTTTGACCAGCAGGGGGTTTGTGTTCAAATGAAGCCCATGATGAAGCCTCATGAGATGAACCCTTTTGCGAACCAATTGGCTGGAAAGCTTCAAAGCTTCATAAGGCTTCATCTCGCCATCACTACTGAATAGAACACTCACCGCAGACCAAGTCATTACACAAGACGAACCGACAAAGACAGACAGAAAAACCAGAACTTAAATACACACAAGACTAATCATACAAACAAGACACAGGTGAGGAAGGAGGAGAAAACACAGACACACCAGGTGAACACAATCGGGTAAATTAGACACACCAGGGAAACTAACGACAGGGAACCACAGACAGATCTAAACCAGACAAAACACAACGCAGACAGAAAACCAAAGACAGATCTAGACAAGACACAACGCAGACGGAAAACCAAAGACAGATCTAGACAAGACACAACGCAGACGGAAAACCAAAGACAGATCTAGACAAGACACAACGCAGACGGAAAACCAAAGACAGATCTATACAAGACAAAACACCACACAGACAGATCGTGACAGAGAAGCAACAATTCAGTCCCATTGTAACACATTCTCTTCTGCCCTTTCTATTATGTCCACAAACAGCAGGGTTATTATTGATATTATCATACCTGTCAAGCCAATGAGATCATCCCATGGGATCGCAACAGACAAATGAGAAGGAACACTACAATTGGGAAAATTACTCATTATTAAAAAAGTTACAACCTCAGGAGTGGTTGAGTGCAAAGTGCAAACAATGAGAAAAGGGTAATGGCAGGTCTCAGTACCACTCCTGTGAGACAATTGCCCAATTCAATTACACCTTTCAGGCATATGTTCACCTCTGTCCCTTCTGAATGTCCATCCAGTTCTTCCCTCGGTCTAAATCTCTTATCCAGGTGTTACCGTAACGATGAGGGGAGCCACCTGAGGCTTGCACCTGAGGGTTAATTGCCGTGTCTGCAGTTTCTATGGTAGCAAAGGTAAACAATGTATACCGGGTAATGTATCACCGTGGTGATAAACTCAGAGCAGCTTTTAAGAGTTGTAAAAGAGGTAGTTTAACAGCATGTTGGGGAAAAAACTGAGGACATGGACGCTAGATACAGAACAAGTGGTCAGAATCCTTCATGTGCTATTAATTACTTTGATATGATTGGTTTATAGTGAATGTCTGCATGAACAGATTCTTTCACAAACTCAAGATCATCTTGTGGTGAGATCACATCAGCCATGGGGCCAGATTGCTCTTAAAGTAGGGGGGAAATGGTCCCTTCCCCACTTTCTATTATGTCCAAACGTGTCCTAAACTCTGTCTTTCATTTAATCTAAACTGCTTTAAAGTCTTGTGACACCAAATCAGGCCAGGGCATAGAGTTAAGTAAAGAGGCCAATGACCCAATCACACCCCTTTCTTGGACCACGCCCATCTTTGAACTGGACCTTCATTTTAATCTCAAACACATGTGTGAAGTTTTCTGTACGGTTACAGTGGTCCACATCCAGACAAACCAGACAAACACTTACGGAATATTACTCAAAAGGACTTCTGTGGTTCATCCTTCCCCAGGAGCAGATTTTTCTATGATGACACACAGACTCACAAGGTGTAAAACATATCAGTGGTTCTGTCCCTGCTGGTAATACCCACAACATAGGGTTAGGGTTATTACTCTAGGATGCAGACAAAGACAAATTGTACCATTATTTGGCATTTAGCAGGTGTTAATATGGATTTGAATGGTAATATTCAACCAAGTCCCCCCCCAAACCCCCTCAATCTCCCCCTCCTCTGCTAGCCTTCAGAAAATATCCATGCATATGAAGGTCTGCATTCCACGACTTCAGCAGGCAGACCCGCTCACCCTCCAACATTCCATCCACAAAACCTGTCAACACCCACCATCACGACCTTGACAATCAACATGAGACTCCAAGTAATTACATTATTATTACGCCCTGTTATTATCCTGTATTCACTATGTCTGTTCTATTTTCCATCTGTGCTTGGTTTCATTTTCACATGCTATTGGCATTTCTTCTTAACTACTTTATTCAATTTGACTCACTTCCTGTCTCATTCTCGACATATGCTGACGGTCTGCTGAGCTCTTCTATAGAGTCTCCGTTGTTCATTCATTTAAATTCTCATTTGTGATTCCACTTATTAAATGATAAGCGTACTATCCCCCCAAATGCATGACTACAGAGATACATTCTCCTGTACGCAAGAATACGACTTCTACCCTGTTCAATTTGTTGACATTTCAAATCCACATAAATAAATGGTAAACACATTTAACAGAATGTTCCATGGGCTTCTTAGTGTAGAACTACCACATCCCGGTCAGAGGTATACAGGCCTTGCTGGTTAAATTCCTTTCAGACAAAGGGACAGGAGAACAGCAAACAAAGGTGCACCTATGGCTGACACACAGATTAAGGGGATAAGTAATTTGGTATATTTGCTCAACCTGCACTGAGAAATTCACACAATTTAAAATAGGGCTGCTCAATTAATCGTATTTTAATCGCAATTACGATTTTGGCTTGCAACGATTATGAAAACAACATAATCGAAATAAAACGATTATTTTAATTTTTTTATTATTTAAAAAAAAACATTTTTATTGGTTTTTCAGTTGAATTATACTTAAAGTTCAAGGTAGTCAACTATTAAAAACATATTGTTCACATTTAGTTTTTCAATAAATGGATGTTTTCAAAGTAAATGGATAACCGTTTTTTTTTTTTAATCAATTATTCACCCAAATAATCGAGATTATGATTTTTGCCATAATCGAGCAGCCCTAATTTAACATACCACTTCCCTGGCTGCTACACATATTTATACTTTGGGTCCATCTTGCCAAAACACCTTAAATAGCTCAGATACTGTACTGAGTTTTAGAGACAACAAACATAGGGATATATTTTGAGCCAGAATTGCCTTTTCTGTTCTTCTTCTTCTAGTGTTTGTGTTTATGCTTCTTCACTTGTACTCTTCGCAGCCGGTGTGATGTAAAGACAACTAAATACAGTTTATGGAGGCGGGGCCCCGTTCATCCAATACAAGTAGCTCAGTGGAGTAAAAAGAGCAAATGGCAAACTTGGGTTGTCCTTTATTATTATCCACATTTTACAACCTTAAGGACCTAATGATTTCAATCAGTGGTATTCAAGTATTTTTACTGGGTAGTTGATTAACCTGAAGAAAATGGGGCTTGGCAGCCGTTGTCTGTACTCAAATATTGTTAGAACAAGCATCGATCTGTAACACCAACGTGCAATCATGGGTGGACTTAGTGATTATGTAGTCCTAACAGAGGGACACAGATTCGGAATGGAAGCAATCGGTATCTAATACAAACCAGTTTAAATTATTGACATAGAAACAGCACCTCTGTTTGATTGTAAACCTAGCTCACACACACACACACACACACACACACACACACACACACACACACACACACACACACACACACACACACACACACACACACACACACACACACACACACACACACACACACACACACACACACACACACACACACACACACACACACACACACACACACACACACACACACACACACACACACACACACACACACACACACACACACACACACACACACACACACACACACACACAACACACACACACAGTACAGGGGTTCCCAACCTTTTTTCCCAAGGGCTGACTCCTGTTGGAAGTTGACTATGTTTTAAAAATGCGCTTATCCAGAAAAGCCTGGTTTGGACACTTTACGGGCGGAAGAAACATTTCTATTAAAGAAACAATTATACATTTCTGTCTTTGTATGCCTTTAATAGCTACTAACTTGAATTTGTATTCAAATGATATTTGGCCTCAAATCATCTGAGGCCTGGCGCCCCCCCCCCCCATCTTTGCCCCCCAGGTTGGGAACCACTGCACTAGTAGACCCTACCTTCCAACAACACAAAGCAACAAGAGATCAAGTCCTGCCTCAGATAATTGATTGCACTCACAAATGTATATTTGTCTATAATGACAATAAAGGTTTTCTATTCAAATGAAACGGAATTATCATTAAGAAGACACAACCTTATGTTCAGGGGTCAAGAGGATTTGACTAAATGCAGTAAAATGAGAGCAAGAAATGCAAAATCTGAGACATGAACAGATTCAAAATGCATATAAAAATGTCAATCAATGGTTGAGAATGTGTGGAAACAGTTGTGAATACCTACGCAAACAAAAATGACTCCATATTTTCTACTCTCCCCATTAATCTCTTTTTGTTTGCTGTATGAGTAACCTCAAACACTATACTGGCCAATAATGTCTACCAAGCCAGATATCTCTGCTGCAAGGAAATCTCCTCTGAGACACAGAAAGAGCTGATTGACTGTATCCTCTTCTGGTTAGCATGACTTAACCCCTTTGGGGGAGAGGTCTTCCAAGAAAGAATGGGCCAGGGTCATCATTAGAGAATACACTTAAAGATGGGGTAGGTAAGTTTGAGAAACCGGCTCGAGATACACTTTTTGTTATATTCCATGGAATGCTCTTAACATCCCGATAGCAATGAATATCTTAAGTGCTTTGACAAAAAATCCATAAAAAAATGTCATCTGTGGAAGCTGTAGTACTGTAAAAAGCACGACCAATCATTTTAGCCGGCCCGGCTAAAATAACTGGATGGCCTACCTGCCTGTCAGCCTTCCATCTGGGCACAAACTTATCTCGTGCCCTCATTGGTCATGTGCGCGTTCGTGTGTGTTGGAGGAGGGGCTCTGTGAGGAAGTGGCAGATTTTTTCCGGCTGTGTATTTTCAAATTCTAGCGATCTCGAGCCGGTTTCTCCAAAATTACCTACCCCACCTTTAACATCTGCTGCCTCAAAAAGCACACATCAGAAGTAGGGATGCTCCGATCGATCGGTCACCGATCGAGATCGGCCGATACTCACTCTCTACCGATCGGTGCTCTCTAAACATGCCGATCGTGAGAGCCGATCGCATGACGTAAAATATATGACACTTTTCTCTGTGTGCGGCAAAACAAGCTCGCCAAAATGGCTTCACCGGTCTGGCATTATTTTAAGGTGTCCGAAAAAGACAGTAAAATAGCGGTATGCAACGTGTGTGTGAAGCAAAAATCCTGCAGCTCCGCCCGCCGGACCGGTAAGCGGGACGAAACACACAAGAGTTAGACCTAACACACTTAGCTATTGTATCTACCTCTGGAACAAGCTAAACTAGTTATTATAAATATATGTATTCTTCACTGTCGGGTCACTCATTACTGGATCAGTGAGCTGCATGAGATACTGACAGGCTGTCAGGAGAGGGGGAGAGGGAGAGGGAGAGAGGAAAAGAGGGCGCTTCCGCTCATTTCTCCCGTGTTATTCTCCAAAGTGAATGTAAACTTGAATAATGTACATCATTTCAATGTAATAATTAAGTTGATTGTTGTTTGTGGAAGCTCCAGTGAATGAGCCCCATTAACTGAGTTTAAACATCACTTTAAATGGAAGATTTAAAGTGATGTTTAAATCTTCCATTTAGGCCCCGCCCACTCGATCGGATCGGCGATACTGATTCCGGCGATCGGCCCCAAAATTGGCGATCGGAGTATCTCTAATCAGAAGACTAAGGAAATGATTTGTTGAGTGAATTAACACTGATGTATAGTGCAGTGAATCTCAAGATAACACAGAATAAGACAGAACAGCCCATTATAACATTAGCATATAATTCTGCAATAAATGGGACTAAAGAGGAAAAAATAGCGTGAAACTCCCTCTGGAGGAAGCTTTGGGATTTGAACACATTACAGGAAAGGGGGAAATAATAGGGCCCCTTTAAAACACACTAATGATGACAATATGTATTGATGTGTTTGTTTTATCGACAGAAATCATTGGCAACTATTTGGATAATATAACAATATGTCGACACATAGACATTTCAAGACACATGCTTGGGTTAACAATTAAAACATTTTTATAGAATCACAATTCATCAATGATTGCCAGTGTCACGATGATATCTCAAATCAAACCTTTCCACGGAAGGCAAATCTACATTATTTCAACAACATTTAACGTGACCTCGAAGGACTCTTCGGTTCAAAGCAATCCAAGCACAATTAAAACCTCTTTCAAGTCACACTGGGTTACCGAAAGTTGATACATTCGGTTTTTGCACTACTATTTACGCTGCTTGGTGGAAATACCATTTACTGCCAGGCCATAAGGCATCATTAAAGAACAAATTGTGGTGCAGGTTTATCATTTGTAGCTTAACCAAGGTCTCTAAGTGACTTTAAAAAGGAGACAAAGTAAGAACCATTTGTTTTGTAGCCATACCTGTAGGACAAATTAAGTAAGGGTTATATTTTATTAACAACTGGAATATCCTTGTGACTCTTGAGACTTCAATTGTCACATTTCAGCAGTCTCTGTGACTTTAGAATGGCATTTCTTTCAAGATATTTTCCCCTCGAAGCTCAGACCTTGAGTTAGACTTCTGCAAAACACTAACCATGCTGAATCATGCCTAACCAAGTCGTAGTTATAATTTAAAAGAAATGAAAATGTGTGATGACTTTGCATTTTGTGGAGGATATTGTGATGCTAGCAGTTAACAAAGGAAAACCACTAACAACTTTGAACAGCCAGTGTGAATGTGTGAAAATGTGTGTGGCCGTTGTAAGGGTCTAACTACATACAGTATATAACTTTCACAGCATACCTGCCAACATGTCAGACACCACATGTGCAGAATGCTATCGAAGTCCAATATCTTGAAGACAAAAAAAGTCCAAAAGTAGAGATGTCCCGATCCGATCACGTGATCGGGGATCGGAGCCGATCACGTGATCGGGGATCGGAGCCGATCACGTGATTTTCAAAAGATCGGAATCGGGAGAAAAAAATCGGGGATCGGGAAAATAATTTTTTGTTTTGTTTTTCAACAAAAATGACCATGTTCACGTCTTAAAGTCATCCTGAGGACTTAGTTTTGGTTTAAAATTACTAGGGCTGTCAGTCGATTAAAATATTAATCGCGATTAATCGCATGATTGTCCATAGTTAATCGCGATTAATCGCAAATTAATCGCACATTTTTGATCTGTTATAAATGTACCTTAGAGGAATATTTTTCAAGTTTTTAATACTCTTATCAACATATGAGTGGACACATATGCTTTATGCTAATGTTTATTATCATTTGAACAATGACAAATATTCTCATGAATATTAAACACAACAACCTCTGAACATTACAAATATTCGCCTCAATTCAACCTGGAACCTCTCATACAATACAAATGGTGTGTGTGTGTGTGTGTGTGTGTGTGTGTGTGTGTGTGTGTGTGTGTGTGTGTGTGTGTGTGTGTGTGTGTGTGTGTGTGTGTGTGTGGTGTGTGTGTGTGTGTGTGTGTGTGTGTGTGTGTGTGTGGTGTGTGTGTGTGTGTGTGTGTGTGTGTGTGGTGTGTGTGTGTGTGTGTTGGATCGTTGAAGCTATGTGCAACTCAAGGCATATGCTCGAACGGGAGCTGCCTGGACGCTGCAATCATGTTGCTGCAATCATGAGTGTGCTGACTTCTCGTACAATGTCCCGCTGTCTGCTTCCTGCATCAAGTCAAGTGCTCGGCGCAGTTGTGTGGATAGAGCGCTCCTCTGTTTTCATTTAAACAGCTCCTTATATCCGTTAGCGCAGCTAGCTAGCACCCGATGCTAACAACAACAATGCACGTAAGGTCTCTCTCTCGCTCGCTCGGGCCACACATACACACACCCTCCCGGTCCTCCAGATGGCCAGTCGGTGCCTGCCGGTGAGCGTGGAAGTGTGGTCTGCTGCAAGCGGGCGGCAGGAGCGGGGCTGTCAGCATCAGCTTGTAGATGGTATTTTAAACTCGATGCGCTCTGAAACTACGGGGCGGCCGAGGAAAAAAAATACACATGCGTTAATCGCGTTAAAATAATTAGTGGCGTTAATTTTTTTTATTCACGCGTTAACTTGACAGCCCTAAAAATTACACAACATCATGTATGTGTTGCTTCTTTGGGCTTGTTTTCAGACCTGGTTGCTTATTTCTCTGAAAGAGTGGACGCAGTGTCTAATAGTAGCAGTAAGCTAACGAGAGGCTACGTTCAGCTGGTGACTCGGGAGTCGGGACAGAGAAAATGTCAGGAGTTTGGAAGTATTATAAAATTGAGAGTGAAGGCAGTGTAACAGCCAGATGCAATGTTTGCAAGGCAGAGGTTCCGCGTGGTGGAAAGAACAGAGCTACGTTCAACACGACCAATCTAATATGCTACCTGAGAAACAAACATCAACAACAACAGGACGAGTACACAGCGGCCACTCAGGTAACGGCACTGAGACAACCGACACTTTCAGAGACTTTCAAAAGGAAAGAGAAACTGCCCCAGAACAGTGAAAAGGCCAACACAATAACAGCCAAGATAGCTGAATTCATCGCGTTGGATGACCAGCCGTTATCTGTTACCTTTTCTTTCTCTTAATGCATTGCATAAAGATCGGATCGGGAAAAATCGGTATTGGCAGATTGTCAATATCAAATGATCGGAATCGGATCGGGAGCAAAAAAAGGTGATCGGGACATCCCTAGCCAAAAGTCCATATTTGTTATGACTTATCAGTGACTGAAGCCCTAGAGATGTGAAAGAAGAACGGAAAAAGCAATAAAGTGTAAACTTTGAAGACTGATATATACCCACACACAATGCATGAGAGGGCAAGCCATGTAAATGTGAACTCTGTCGGCATGAGATGTATGCAAACTTGCTGTTTTCTCCCTCCTCACACACAAGGAAACACACAGAGACAGAGAGAGCTACATTAGATGAGGATTCCCCTTACAACAAATGATGGGAAGCTTCTGTTTTCAAATCTGCACTCTTTTTTGAGCTCTCAATCCCTCTTGGGACAAGATAAAACAGTCACACACACACACACACACACACACACACACACACACACACACACACACACACACACACACACACACACCATGTAAACATCACTTCAGGGGACATTACATTGACTTACATGCATTTCCTGGAGACTTATCCTAACCTTAACCTTAACCATAACCAACACATGCCAAACCCTTACCCTTAACTTTCCCCCGAATCCTAAACCTAACTAAGTCTTCACCCTAAAATGAATGATCCCCCTCATGGGGACCTCCAATTTGTCCCCATAAGGGAGGCGAGTCCCCACACGTGACTGTGTAAACAGATGTAGGTCCCCACAAGTATAGTAATGCTAGGACACACACACACACACACACACACACACACACACACACACACACACACACACACACACACACACACACACACACACACACACACACACACACTACATGCTAACCCCACTGGTATCACCTGAACGGAGCCAGACACCACCCTATGTGTCTCTTTCCACTCCGGGAGGAGGGGGAGGGGGAGGGGAGCTGGGAGTTCCTTTTTCCCCCAGTAAAGTCAAGTGAGAGACAATTATACATACACCTGTTACTAACAGAGCCTCTCAACTTCAAAAAACATCCAATGCAGCCAATTTAAATGACCTGTTCGCAGCATGTCATGGCTGTGAACATAATGGCTCCCCAGGCACGGTTTATAGGCTAGGGGACATTTTCCTCTGGTTTCGCTATTTAAGGGCGTTAATAGAGCCGCTTACATTTTAAAACAGGTGCAACTGCTTTTCAAATTATGAGTGTAGGGCAGTATGCTAAAGTAAATGTACTCAAGTACTGCACTAACAATTTTGACTTGTACTTTACTTGAGTGGTTACATGTGTTGCTCATTTGTTCTTCTACCCCATTCAAATTCAGGTAAATGGTGTACTTTTATTCCACTGCATTTATTTCATATATTTAGTTACTATGCAGATCTTGATTATTAATGTGAAATATAAACAAAACTTTAAAAGGACTTTAGTTACACATGGAGTACAAGTCACAAGCTACCCTACAAAGTCATTAACACTAGCTGCACCTTTACCAGCTTTGATAACACTCTAATAATGCATCAATAATTATAATCAAAACATATAATATATATTATTCTGGAATGGGCCAATCTGCACTTTTACATTTGGTAATTGAAGTATATTTTTGATGCTAATACTGTTCTTCTTTTACTTGAGTGACATTTTGAATGCAGGACTTTACGTGTAACAGAGTATTCCTACACTCTGGTAGTTCTACTTTTACAAGATACTTCTTCCACCTCTGGTGCAGGGCTACAGCCTTGACTTGAGGCCATATTCGTGGTAGAAAGACCAAAGAAACATTAAGCCACCTGTCAGTCTCTTACACACCCTGACGACCTTCCAGTGTGACAGGTATTTTCTCTACGTCACATGTCTCTGGTCAGACCCTACCTGTGCCTCCTCGGTGCCACTGTCCATGTCCAGCTCCCCGATATAGTACTGCTCCATCCATCGCCGTGCGTTCTCCGAGTGCCGGTGGGGGGGTCCTTCTATCTCACCTCTTACGTCCTTCCCTGACCTCCGGAGTATCAGCGCCTCCCCGCCCGGGTGCATCCGCAAGAAAGAGGTCACGTCGTAGACCCTGGTCCCCAGACGCACCCAGCAGGAGTCCTTGGAGCAGTGGAGGGCCACCTCCCTCTCCGTGAAGAACCGTGGGGACGTGGAGGGAGACATATTGATAAAAAATAAAATGCAGGAAAGTGAATACAGGGAGGAGAGCAGAAAGACCTCCTCGGGGGGCCGTGAACCTGACTGCTGACTGAGAGTTCAATTTCACCGCTGACACCCAGGGGCAGTACATTCTTAACTATTCTCCACAGGACAGCAGCGAGAGGCGGGGACTGTGAGGCGTTCAAATACTCGGTAAACAGTGTAGATTTAGTAATAATCGCAGCAGCCTACAGGTGTTTCAAAACTTGAAACGCCTCCCTGGGGTGGTTTTTGTTGCTTATACAAGCTTTAGACAACGGTTTGTTGTCTCCTTGCACCAGTTTTATGTAAGACTACCACAATTACCGATTCTTACAAGTTCCCTGAAGGCATCCAGACGCACCTGTTGCTCTGAAAACATTCTTCGCGCGACAATAAAGATAACTTCTCAAGGCTGATGTGTAAAGCAAACATAAAACTATTTTATTTTTTAATTACATTTTATTTTAAATACTTTAACGTAGGTTATTTCAAATAAAGATCATTATGGACCTCAAATAAACAGTGACATAACATGTCATATAATCCGTCATCACTTCCTAATCGATAACATGGTCCATAACCATAATGAGTTTACCTAGGCTACTATGAGGCATTACATTTCTAAAATATAAACCCAGATACATCTAAATAACGACTGTACCTAACGTAAATCTGTCACTGTGTTCTCTACTGCAGTTTCTCAATATAGAGACAGAATTATATTTCACCGAATCTAAAAAAAACGGGTTCATGTATCATCTCCAGAAAAGGTAAATTAAAGTAAAGATTGTCGATAAAATGT